>NC_052066.1:22413064-22753064 GCF_015852505.1 Tachyglossus aculeatus | reverse complement strand
ACAGCCCTGGGAGTCAAAGGACCTGAATTCTAGTCCTGGCTCTGCCACTTGTCTGCTGGGTGATTTTGGATAAGTCACCTAACTTCTCTGTGCCTCATTTCCCTCATCAACAAAATGAGGATTCAATACTTTTTCTCCCTCCTACTTAAACTATGTCCTAACTGATGAACCTGTAACTGCTCAGTGCTTAGAACAGCGCTTGACATATAGTAAGCACTTAACAAATAGCACCAAAAAAAAAAGAAAAAGGTAGACGAGAGAGGGAGGCAGAAAAGAAGAAGGAGGAGAGGAGGAGAAGAAAGATGACATCTACAGCTTTCTCAATCCTATAAATACCTGGAGTTTAATACTTTCTCCCACTCACTGTAAAGGAGGCAAGGACTGAAATCGGTCACTTGCCTGCTATGTTAGCTCAAGTAAGTCGCTTAACTGCTCTGTGCCTCAGTTTCTTCATCTGCCAAATAGGGATGAAATACCTGTTTTCCCTTATACTTAGACTGCAAGCCCCAAGCAGGACAGGAAATTGTGTCCAAACTGATTATCTTACATCTCCTACAAAGCCTAATGCACTAAGCACTTATCAAATATCACAGTTATTCCCAGCTTGTCAGGAGGATTAATATAAAAAGAGTTACTCTTGCTTCCTTTCAGGGCTAGGGGAGTCATATTTTTCCCCTTGTGATTTTAATCAGAAATACTATGCAGTTGAAAGAAAGCCACCAGACTTGTTCAAACTGATCTGACAGATTTTGGGTCCTTTCAATCTTTCCATTTCTTCACTTGGCTCTTTTCTATTTCATTCATCCATCCATTCATTCATTTGTACTTATTGAATGCTTAGTATGTTCAAAGCATTGTACTAAGTGCTTGGGAGAGTACAATATAACAACAAACAGACACATTCCTGCCCACAACGAGCTCACAGTCTAAAGGGGGAAATAGACATTAATATAAATCAATAAATAAATTATAAATACATAGAGATATAGACATCTGTGCTGCAGGGATGAGAGGGAGGGTGAATGAAGGAGCAAGGAAGAGCAGCGCAGAAGGGAGTGGGAGAAGAGGAGAGGAAGGCTTCTTACATCCATTTCATCTATGTCATCCATTTCATCCATTGTATGATTGTATCTCTCTAGACTGTAAACTTGTCTGGGGCAGGGAACTGGTCTATCCACTCTGTGATATTGTTATATTGTACTTTCCCAAGCACTTAGTGCAGCGCTCTGCACATAGTATGTGCTCAATTAATACGACTGAATGACTGTGAGATAACCGAGCAAGAAAGGACCTTGAGAAGTCGTGTGATCCAATTTTTCACCTCCAGGCAGACAAACAATGAAACCGCCAGAGAAAGATGAATTAACTGGCCTATAAAATTCTGTGGCATTCTCTGAACGGAGGTGAAGGGTGGAGTTTGCTTCTTTTTAAGGGAAATAAAAGCAAACGGAAGGTCACTGCAAACCATAAGCAAGTGGCTCATCACGTTTACATCCATATCCACCAGCTTATCAGCCTTCCCTAAGTCCTCCTTTCCTCTTCTCCCTCTCTCTTCTGCATTCCCTTCCCCACAGCACCTGTATATATGTATATATGTTTGTACATATTTATTACTCTATTTATTTATTTATTTTATTTGTACATATCTATTCTATTTATTTTATTTTGTTAGTATGTTTGGTTTTGTTCTCTGTCTCCCCCTTTTAGACTGTGAGCCCACTGTTGGGTGGGGACTGTCTCTATATGTTGCCAATTTGTACTTCCCAAGTGCTTAGTACAGTGCTCTGCACATAGTAAGCGCTCAATAAATACGATTGATGATGATGATGATCACCCTGACTTGCTCCCTTAATTCATCCTCTCCCCCAGCCCCACAGCACTTATGTACATATCCGTTATTTATTTCTTTATATTATCATTCATTCATTCATTCAATCGTATTTATTGAGCACTTACTGTGTGCAGAGCACTGTACTAAGCGCTTGGGAAGTACAAGTTGGCAACATGTAGAGACGGTCCCTACCCAACAACGGGCTCACAGTCTAGAAGGGGGAGACAGACAACAAAACAAAACATGTAGACGGGTGTCAGAGTCAACAGAACAAATAGAATTAAAGCTAAATGCACATCATTAACAAAATGAAAAGAATAGTAAATATGTACAAGTAAAATAAAATAACACATAGTAAGCACTTAACAAATTCCACACAAGAAAGGAAGGAAAAAGAAAAAAGTGTGTCTCCCCCTCTAGACTGCAAACTCGTTGTGGGCAGGGAATGTGTTTATTGATATATTAGGCTCTCCTAAATGCTTAGTACAGTGCTCTGCACACAGTAAGAGCTCAATAAATACGACTGAATGATTGAATTATTGAGTTTATAAATTTAGAGATCGAGGTCGGCTTCAATTTTACAGCAGTCTGCATCCCAGATGCATTTTGGTGTATAATAATAATTATTATTCTGGTATTTCTTAAGCATTTACTATGTGCCAGGCACTGTTCTAAGCACTGAGATGGATTGATTTGAGCAAATCAGGTTGGGCACAGTCTCTGCCCCACGTGGGGCTTGCAGCCTCAAACCCCATTTTCCAGATGAGGTCACTGAGGCCCAGAGAAGTGAAGTGAGTTGCCCAAGGTCTCACAGCAGACGACTGGCGGAGCCGGGAGTAGAGTATAGTGGCACGACAAAGGATGATGGAATCTCCAGTTGGGAATGAAAGATGACCCTGAGATGGCTCATGAGGGAATGAAAGAGATTTCTCAGGACCAAAAGCATCAGCGAAGGAATTGATTAAAATTCATTCATTCATTCAATCGTATTTATTGAGCGCTTACTGTGTACAGAGCACTGTACTAAGGGCTTGGGAAGTACAAGTCGGCAACATATGGAGACGGTCCCTACCCAACAACGGGCTCACAGTCTAGAAGGGGGAAACGGACAACAAAACAAAACATGGAGCGGGGTGTCAAAATCTGGAGGATTCTCTTTTCTCCCCTGTCAGATTCCCAGAGATCTTTTCTGCGAACGGTGCTTGACACATAGTGAGCACTTAACAAATACGATCATTATTATCATTAATAATGAAAGATGGGTGAAGTCGCATGGCTTAGTGGATAGAGCACAGGCCTATGAGTCAGAAGGTCATGGGCTCTAATCCTGACTCTGCCATTTATAATAATAATAATGGCATTTATTAAGCGCTTACTATGTGCAAAGCACTGTTCTAAGCCATTTGTCTGCTGTGACCTTGGGTAAGTCACTTCACTTCTCTGGGCCTCAGTTACTCCATCTGTAAAATGGGGAGTGAGACTGTGAGCCCCTCATGGGACTGGAACTGTGTCCAACACAATTTGCTTGTATCCACCCCAATGCTTAATAATAATAATAATAATAATGGTATTTGTTAAGCGCTTACTATGTGCCAAGCGCTGTTCTAAGCACTGGGGGGATAATAACAATAATAATAATGATGGTATTTGTTAAGTACTTACTATGTGCAAAGCACTGTTCTAAGTGCTGAGGGAGTTACGGGGTGATCAGGTTGTCCCACGGGGGGCTCACAGTCTTAATCCCCATTTTACAGATGAGGGAACTGAGGCACAGAGAAGTGAAGGGGCTTGCCCAAAGTCACACAGCTGACAATTGACTAAGCCGGGATTTGAACCCACAACCTCTGACTCCAAAGCTCGGGCTCTTTCCACTGAGCCACGCTGCTTCTCATACAAGGTGATCAGGTTGTCCCACTTGGAGCTCACAGTCTTGATCCTCATTTTCCAGATGAGGTTACTGAGGCCCAGAGAAGTGAAGTGACTTGCCCAAAGTCACACAGCTCACAAGTGGTGGAGTCGGGATTAGAACCCATGACCTCTGACTCCCAAGCCTGAGCTTCTTCCATTAAACCACATTAGTATAGTGCTGGCACATAGTAAGTGCTTAACAAATACCGCAATTATTATTCTTATTCTCGTTGTCGGAGCTCGGCTTTGGGCAGGGGAGGGGGATGCTAGCATTTATTAGTAGTAGTAGTAGTAGTATTCCCACTACTAATAATAATAATGATGGTATTTGTTAAGTGCTTACCATGTGCCAAGCACTGTACTAAGCACTGGATTAGGTACATGGTCAGGGCCCAGAGGCAGCTATTGAACCCCCATTTTATAGATGAAGACACTGAGACCCAGAGAATTTAAACGACTTATCCACGGTCATAATGCACATACACAACAGAGCAGGGATTAAAACTCAGGTCCTCTGACTCTTAGGCCTGGGCTCTTTCCTCTAGGCCCTGCTGCTTCTGCACAGAAACAATTAATCAATCAATCAATCATATTTATTGAGCGCTTATTGTGTGCAGAGCACTGTACTAAGCGCTTGGGAAGTACAAGTTGGCAACATATAGAGACAGTACCTACCCAACTCACAGTCTAGAAACAGCTACCAATACGTATCTTGGGGTACTTGTCCTTCTTCTGCCCTCCTTTCTAAGTAAAAGTCAATCACAGAAAAGCAGCATGGCTCAGTGGAAAGAGCCCGGGCTTTGGAATCGGAGGTCACGGGTTCAAATCCCACTCCCCCACATGTCTGCTGTGTGACCTTGGGCAAGTCAACTTCTCTGGGCCTCAGTTCCCTCATCTGTAAAATGGGGATGAAGACTGTCAGCCCCCCGTGGGACAACCTGATCACCTTGTAACCTCCCCAGCACTTAGAGCAGCGCTTTGCACATAGTAAGCGCTTAATAAATGCCATTATTATTATTGTTATTATTATCTAATTTAGCAATACGAGTTTGGTCAGAATTTCAGCCGCTCATTTTGCTATCTCTTCTTTTCATTTCACTATCTCTTCTTTTCATTTCACATGATGTGATGGCAATAGAGTTGGGTTGGGGGTTCTAATCCCAACTCTGCCACCAGCCTCTCGTACGATCTTTTACGTATTTATTACTCTATTTATGTATTTATTTTACTTGTACATATTCTATTTATTTTATTTTGTTAATATGTTTTGTTTTGTTGTCTGTCTCCCCCTTCTAGACTGTGAGCCCACTGTTGGGTAGGGACCATCTCTATATGTTGCCAACTTGTACTTTCCAAGTGCTTAGTACGGTGCTCTGCACACAGTAAGCGCTCAATAAATATGACTGAATGAATGAATGAATGAATCTTGGGCAAATCACGAGCTCGCTGTGCCTCAGTCTCCTCATATACTTTCCAAGTGCTTAGTACGGAGCTCTGCACAAGGTAAGCGCTTAATAAATACCACTGAATGAAAGAATATGTAATATAAGAATAATATTAACTGTCTCTTTCTCACCTCACAGAAATATTCTCGTGGCTCGGTGGAAAGAGCACGGGCTTTGGAGTCAGAGGTCATGGGTTCAAATCCCGGCTCCACCAATTGTCAGCTGTGTGACCTTGGGCAAGTCTTCTCTGTGCCTCAGTGACCTTATCTGTAAAATGGGGATTAAGACTGTGAGCTCCCCATGGGACAACCTGATCACCTTGTAGCCTCCCCATCGCTTAGAACAGTGCTTTGCACATAGTAAGCACTTAATAAATGCCATTATTATTATTATTATTATTATTATTAAAATGGGGATTAAGACTGAGCTCCCCGTGGGACAACCTGATCACCTTGTAGCCTCCCCAACACTTAGAACAGTGCTTTGCACATAGTAAGCACTTAATAAATGCCATCATTATTATTACTATGAAAAGAAAGTAACTGATGTGAAAAACACCTTGAAAAAATGCATTTTACAAATGCAAGGTATTACTATTATTTGGTGACGAGGGAAAATGTCCACAGTAATAAGAATCCATGAGAGCCAAAGTCTGCCTTATGAGTATTTCCCTCAGACTCCATGTTAATGTTCAAAAAAGAATCTAAAAAGGGCAATATTTCTAGCAGATCACCAAATGTTCTTCAGGGCATTCAATGGGTCGCTATGACCCTTGGTGTGCTGTTCGAAATTTTAGGCATTCATAAATAGGTTTTGTAGCTTAATGTGGAAGTAGCCAAGGTGGGGAGAGGGGATCTGAGGAAAATACTCAAGTGAAATCCGACAGCAATAGCACTAATCCAGTCAGGATTAAGGTGCTAAAATCCAATTCCCTCTCTACCTCATTAAGGATGACAGCACCTAATGAGGAGGGAAGCTCATTCAGTCCTCCGGGAGAAAGGCCGAAAAACTCATCAATGAGCTTGTTCTTCCGTATTTTGAAAGGCATAGAAGCAGAGGGGGTTTTGTTTGTTTGTTTGGTAGGTTTAGGGGGAGGTGGTACTAGTGAAGCGCTTACTTTGTGCCAAGCACTGTAATAAGTGCTTGGAGTCAGAGGTCATGGGTTCAAATTCCGGCTCTGCCACTTGTCAGCTGTGTGACCTTGGGCAAGTCACTTAACTTCTCTGTGCCTGGAGTAGATGCAACATCATCAGATTGGACACAGTCCCACCCCACATGGCCTCACAATCTAAGTAGGAGGGAGTAGTGTTTAATCCCCTCTTTACAGAAGAGGAAACTGAGTCCCAGAGAAGTGAAGAGACTTGCCCAAGGTCACACAGCAGACGAGCGATGGAGTTAGGATTAGAATCCGGGTCCTCTGACTCCCAAGTCCATTAGGATGTAGGTGTGGTAGAGGTGTTCATTTTTAACCCCTCAGATCCTCTCCTTCCTGCCCTTCCATGCAGCCTGCAGAGCTTAATTGAGCTGAGGGGTATTTAGGGGATTTTTTTGTGTGATATTTGTTAAGGGTTTACTCTGTGCCAGACACTGTACTAAACTCTGGGGTACACACAAGCTAATCATTCATTCAATCGTATTTATTGAGCGCTTACTGTGTGCAGAGCACTGGACTAAGCGCTTGGGAAATACAGGTTTGCAACATATCATCATCAATCGTATTTATTGAGCGCTTACTATGTGCAGAGCACTGTACTAAGCGCTTGGGAAGTACAAATTGGCAACATATAGAGACGGTCCCTACCCAACAGCAGGCTCACAGTCTAGAAGGGGGAGACAGAGAACAAAACAAAACATATTAACAAAATAAAATAAATAGAATAAATATGTACAAGTAAAATAGAGTAGTAAATATGTACAAACATATAATCAGACTGGACACAGTCCATGTCCCACATAGGGATCACAGTCTCAATCCCCATTTTACAGATGAGGTAACTAAGGCGCAGAGAAGTGAAGCGACTCGCTCAAGGTCACATAGCAGTTGGAGTCAGGATTAGAACCCAAGTCCTTCTGATTCAAAGGTCGGGCTTGGTTTTGTTCTCTGTCTCCCCCTTCTAGACTGTGAGCCCACTGTTGGGTAGGGACTGTCTCTATATGTTGCCAACTTGTACTTCCCAAGCGCTTAGTACAGTGCTCTGCACACAGTAAGCTCTCAATAAATACGATTGATTGATTGATAAGGCCATGCAAGCACTAGAGCAGACATCTCTTTTCATTCATTCATTCATTCAACTGTATTTATTGAGTGCTTACTGTGTGCAGAGCACTGTACTAAGTGCTTGGGAAGTACAAGTTGGCAACATATGGAGGCAGTCCCTACCCAACAGCGGGCTCATCATCATCATCATCAATCGTATTTATTGAGCGCTTACTGTGTGCAGAGCACTGTACTAAGCGCTTGGGAAGTACAAATTGGCATCATATAGAGACAGTCTAGAAGGGGGAGACAGACAACAAAACAAAACATATTAACAAAATAAAATAAGCAGAATAAATATGTACAAATAAAATAGAGTAATAAATACGTACAAACATCTGTACATATATACAGGTTCTGTGGGGAGGGGAAGGAGGTAACGCGGGGGGGGATGGGGAGGAGGAGGAGGGGGAGAAGAAGGAGGGGGCTCAGTCTGGGAAGGCCTCCTGGAGGAGGTGAGCTCTCAGTAGGGCTTTAAAGGGATCCTTCAATCCTTTCTCTTCCCCTGATGAGGTAACTAATCAAACCGGTGAAGACGCAGACCATCACAGTATCTGACATGCACACGGATCCAATTAGTAAAATGCAAAGCACCAGCCCTTCCACAACCCGCTTAAGGGAGATGGGAAAATGTTCCAGAGACCCTATTCCCTGGTTAGCATCTCTTATTGTTATGGTAACTAAGGAAGCAACGGGTGCGTTGTATTGTTTGCAAATAGCAGAAGGAATAAAAAACAAAAAGCAGATAAAAATTAGCATGTGTCACCATAAACGTCCGTAAATAATGATACTAACCTGCTGGGTGTTTGCTAGCATTTTTCTCAACTGAATTTTAAAGAAATGTAACAATGAGTCTCAACCACGTTGTCTTCACAAGAGAATGCATCTATTCCCAAGAGACCCATGAGTTCCAAACCAGGAACATAACCTGAGAGCTCTTATTTCCAGGACGCCAATTCCAGAATAATAATAATAATTATGATGGTTGTTAAGTGCTTACTATGTGCCAGGCTCTGTACTAAGCACTGGGGGGAATACAAGAAAGTCAGGCTGTACACAGCCCCCTGTCCCACGCGGGGTTAGGAGTCTTAATCCCCATTTTACAGATGAGATAACTGCGGCACAGAGAAGTGAAGCGACTTGCCCAAGGTCACCGAGCAGACAAGTGGTGGCGTCAGAATTAGAACCCATGACCTTCTAACTCCCCGGCCGTGTTCTACCCAGTAGGCCATGCTGAAAACGGGTTGAAAACCTCTGAAAAATGACTCCGATTTTTACAGCCGTAACCAACAATATCCAACTTCAACTATGCGTGTCAGCCTGAGGCTTGAAAGAAACCTAACCAGGTGGAGATAAAATAGGATTATTTTTTAATTGTCCTACCCTCCTTCAGACTTTGAGAATGCCCCAGTCGTTAGAGCCAGCGTTGTTAAGGTGTCTTAGAAAACATGGAGGAAATGTTTCAGGTTATTCAACATTTTCGCAAGATAGGCTTTTTTGAGGCTCTCTGAGTCGGCCCAATTTAATAACAAAATGGATCCTAGATTCACTTCCCACATCAACAATAACTATAATAATAATAATGCTATCCCTTGGATTTAAATAGGACCTGCCTTCCTAAATTCAAAGGACATAAAACTGCCACAACCAGGTTGGACTCAACTAGTCCGGCATTTTACTGAGAATGAGGGGCTCTCCAAGTTTCCATTACCCTTTTGTTTCCAGGCTTGTCATTCCATCCATTTTTAATTTTTTTTTAATGTTTATTTGTTAAGCCCTATATGAAATGCTGAGAAATTAATAATAATAATAATGTTGGCATTTTTTAAGCGCTTACTATGTGCCAAGCAAGGTTCTAAGCGCTGGGGTAGATACAAGGTAAACAGGTTGTCCCCCGTGGGGCTCACATTCTTCATACCCATTTTACAGATGAGGTTACTGAAGCACAGAGAAGTGAAGTGACTTGCCCAAGGTCACACAGCTGACAAGTGGCAGAGCTGGGATTAGAAACCACGACCTCTGACCCCCAAGCCCATGCTCTTTCCACTAAACCATGCTGCTCAGATACTCAGGTTGAACACACTCCCTGTCCGACGCGGAGCTCACCTTCTTAATCCCCATTTTAGAGACGAGGGAACTGAAGGACAGAGAAGTGAAATGACTCGCCCAAGGTCACACAGCAGACAAGTGGCAGAGATGGAATTAGAACCCAGGTCCTCTGATTCCCAAGCCGGTGCTGTTTCCATATATGTTTTTACGTATTTATTACTCTATTTATTTATTTATTTTACTCGTACATATTCTATTTATTTAATTTTGTTAATATGTTTTGTTTTGTTCTCTGTCTCCCCCTTCTAATAATGATGGTATTTGTTAAGTGCTTACTATATGCAAAACACTGTTCTAAGCACTGGGGAGGTTACAAGGTGATCAGGTTGTCCCACGGGGGGCTCAGAGTTTTAATCCCCATTTTGCAGATGAGTTAACTGAGGCCCAGAGAAGTTAAGTGACTTGCCCAAAGTCACACAGCTGATAATTGGCAGATCCGGGATTTGAACCCATGACCTCTGACTCCAAAGCCCGGGCTCTTTCCACTGAGCCATGCTGCTGTTGGGTAGGGACCGTCTCTTTTTGTTGCCAACTTGTACTTCCCAAGTGCTTAGTACAGTGCTCTGCACACAGTAAGCGCTCGATAAATGCGATTGAATGAATGAATGAATTAGGTCATGCTGTGTCTCAATTCTTCCTGCCAATTTCTTCCAAACCACTCCTCTTTCTGTGCTTCTTTCCATATCTGCCCCCTCCTCAGGCCTCATCTCTCCTAAGAATAATAATAATAATAATAATGGCATTTATTAAGCACTGTTCTAAACACTGGGGAGGTTACAAGACTCACCGGAGGTTTCCAGACTCACCAGAAAAGGAGGAGGTGTCGGTTTCCTTCTCGCCCCCCAATGTCGCTTTCGCACTATCCCTCCTCCCCCTTCCCTTTCCTTCCCTTCCTTTGAAGCCCACATTATTCGCCTCTACCACCCCCTCCAGATTCTTGTAGCCGTCATCTACCGCCCTCCGGGCCCCACTTCCAACTTCTTTAATGACTTTGACCCCTTCCTCACATTCCTTCTCTCCTTCTCCATGCCCACTCTGATCCTCGGAGACTTCAATATCCACATGGATATCCCTAACGACTCCTCTGCCGCCCGCCTTCTATCTCTCCTTGACGCTGCCAACCTCTTCCTCCACCCCACCTCACCCACTCACCAACTTGGTCATACCCTCGACCTCATCATCTCCTACCGCTGCACTGTGTCCACCCTCACCAACTCTGTGATCCCTCTCTCTGATCATAATCTTCTCACCTGCCTCCTCACTCACACTCCTTTCCCCTGTCAATCCGTATTACTCCCTCACAGAGATCTCCGCTCTCTGGACCCCACCCATCTTTCGGAGCGCCTCACACCCCACCTCGCCGCCCTCTCCTCTCTACCCAGTCTTGATGATCAGATTACTGCTCTCAACTCTACCCTTTCTACTCAGCTAGACTCGCTCGCTCCCCTTTCCCTTCGCCGCTCTCGCACCACTAACCCACAGCCCTGGATCACTGCCACTGTCCGCCTCCTTCGCTCTTATGCTCGAGCTGCTGAACGCTGCTGGCGAAAGTCTAAACACCATGCCAACCTCGTTCACTTCAAGTTTATCCTTTCCTGCCTTAACTCAGCCCTCTCTTCTGCCAGACAAAACTATTTCTCCTCCCTTATTGACACCCATGCCCATCACCCCCGCCAGCTCTTCCGTACATTCAACTCCCTTCTCAGGCCCCCGGTTCCTCCCCCTCCTCCTTCCCTCACCCCCAACGATCTGGCCTCCTACTTCATTAACAAAATTAAATCCATCAGGTCCGACCTCCCCAAAGTCTCTTCCCCCCTTTCTCCAACCCCCCGGCTCTCAACACTCTCTGCTACTCTCCCATCCTTCCCAGCGGTATCCTCAGAGGAACTCTCCTCCCTCCTCTCAAGTGCTACTCCGGCCACCTGTGCTTCTGACCCCATTCCCTCTCATCTTGTGAAATCTCTCGCTCCATCCCTTCTCCCCTCCTTAACTTCCATCTTCAACCGCTCACTCTCCACTGGTTCCTTCCCCTCTGCCTTCAAACATGCCCATGTCTCTCCCATCCTAAAAAAAACCCTCTCTTGACCCCACCTCACCTTCTAGTTATCGTCCCATATCCCTCCTACCATTCCTTTCCAAACTCCTTGAACGAGTTGTCTACACGCGCTGCCTAGAATTCCTCAACAACAACTCTCTCCTCGACCCCCTCCAGTCTGGCTTCCGTCCCCTTCATTCCACGGAAACTGCGCTCTCAAAGGTCACCAATGACCTCCTGCTTGCCAAATCCAACGGCTCATACTCTGTCCTAATCCTCCTCGACCTCTCAGCTGCCTTTGACACTGTGGACCACCCCCTTCTCCTCAACACGTTATCTGACCTTGGCTTCACTGACTCCGTCCTCTCCTGGTTCTCCTCTTATCTCTCCGGTCGTTCTTTCTCAGTCTCTTTTGCAGGCTCCTCCTCCCCCTCCCATCCTCTTACTGTGGGGGTTCCCCAAGGTTCAGTGCTTGGTCCCCTTCTGTTCTCAATCTACACTCACTCCCTTGGTGACCTCATTCGCTCCCACGGCTTCAACTATCATCTCTACGCTGATGACACCCAGATCTCCATCTCTGCCCCTGCTCTCTCCCCCCTCCCTCCAGGCTCGCATCTCCTCCTGCCTTCAGGACATCTCCATCTGGATGTCCGCCCGCCACCTAAAGCTCAACATGTCGAAGACTGAGCTCCTTGTCTTCCCTCCCAAACCTTGTCCTCTCCCTAACTTTCCCATCTCTGTTGACGGCACTACCATCCTTCCCGTCTCACAAGCCCGCAACCTTGGTGTCATCCTCGACTCCGCTCTCTCATTCACCCCTCACATCCAAGCCGTCACCAAAACCTGCCGGTCTCAGCTCCGCAACATTGCCAAGATCCGCCCTTTCCTCTCCATCCAAACCGCTACCCTGCTAATTCAAGCTCTCATCCTATCCCGTCTGGACTACTGCACTAGCCTTCTCTCTGATCTCCCATCCTCGTGTCTCTCTCCACTTCAATCCATACTTCATGCTGCGGCCCGGATTATCTTTGTCCAGAAACGCTCTGGACATATTACTCCCCTCCTCAAAAACCTCCAATGGCTACTGATCAATCTGCGCATCAAGCAGAAACTCCTCACCCTGGGCTTCAAGGCTCTCCATCACCTCGCCCCCTCCTACCTCACCTCCCTTCTCTCCTTCTACTGCCCAGCCCGCACCCTCCGCTCCTCCACCACTAATCTCCTCACTGTACCTCGCTCTCGCCTGTCCCGCCATCGACCCCCGGCCCACGTCATCCCCCGGGCCTGGAATGCCCTCCCTCTGCCCCTCCGCCAAGCTAGCTCTCTTCCTCCCTTCAAGGCCCTGCTGAGAGCTCACCTCCTCCAGGAGGCCTTCCCAGACTGAGCCCCTTCTTTCCTCTCCCCTCGTCCCCCTCTCCATCCCCCCGTCTTACCTCCTTCCCTTCCCCACAGCACCTGTATATATGTATATATGGTTGTACATATTTATTACTCTATTTATTTATTTATTTATTTATTTTACTTGTACATTTCTATCCTACTTATTTTATTTTGTTGGTATGTTTGGTTCTGTTCTCTGTCTCCCCCTTTTAGACTGTGAGCCCACTGTTGGGTAGGGACTGTCTCTATGTGATGCCAATTTGTACTTCCCAAGCGCTTAGTACAGTGCTCTGCACATAGTAAGCGCTCAATAAATACGATTGATTGATTGATTGATTGAAGGTGATCAGATTGTCAATCAATCAATCAATCAATCGTATTTATTGAGGACTTACTATGTGCAGAGCACTGTACTAAGCGCTTGGGAAGTACAAATTGGCAACACATAGAGACAGTCCCTACCCAACAGTGGGCTCACAGTCTAAAAGGGGGAGACAGAGAACAGAACCAAACATACCAACAAAATAAAATAAATAGGATAGAAATGTACAAGTAAGATAAATAAATAAATAAATAAATAAATAAATAAATAGAGTAATAAATATGTACAACCATATATACATATATACAGGTGCTGTGGGGAAGGGAAGGAGGTAAGATGGGGGGATGGAGAGGGGGACGAGGGGGAGAGGAAGGAAGGGGCTCAGTCTGGGAAGGCCTCCTGGAGGAGGGGAGCTCTCAGCAGGGCCTTGAAGGGAGGAAGAGAGCTAGCTTGGCGGAGGGGCAGAGGGAGGGCATTCCAGGCCCGGGGAAGGACGTGGGCCGGGGGTCGACGGCGGGACGGGCGAGAACGAGGTACAGTGAGGAGATTAGCGGTGGAGGAGCGGAGGGTGCGGGCTGGGCTGGACAAGGAGAGAAGGGAGGTGAGGTAGGAGGGGGCGAGGTGATGGACAGCCTGGAAGCCCAGGGTGAGGAGTTTCTGCCTGATGCGCAGATTGATTGGTAGCCACTGGAGATTTTTGAGGAGATTGTCCCATGGGGGGGCTCACAGTCTTAATCCCCATTTTACAGATGAGGAAACTGAGGCCCAGAGAAGTTAAGTGACTTGCCCCCTTTTAGACTGTGAGCCCACTGTTGGGTAGACACTGTCTCTATATGTTGCCAACTTGTACTTCCCAAGTGCTTAGTACAGTGCTCTGCACACAGTAAGCACTCAAAAGATATGATTGATTGATTGATTGCCCAAAGTCACACAGCTAAGTGGCAGAGCCGGGATTTGAACCCATGACCTTTGACTCCAAAGCCTATGCTCTTTCCACTGAGCCATGCTGCTTCTCTAAGCCAGAGCCCTAAAACTCTCACCCCAAACCCCCAGATTCCTTCCCCCTCGAACCCCAAACCCGCCCCCAGTTCTAACCAGTGGCACTCACTCATTCCACTCGTCCGGTCTCTTCTCTGCTGGGAACTGAGATATGTCAGCTGAGAAGGGTCAGCTTCTTTTCAGACCTTATCCTCCTCCTGCCCAAACTGTTGAAATGTTGCAACTACAATGGACACTTCCCGTTACTACCCTGACTGAAGAACAGAGGGGCCAAGAACCGGACACAACTTTCAAATAGCGCGTCCATTTATCTACTGGGTGTAAAAAAAAAATTGTGCCATTAATATCAATTTAGCTGGATGCAGAAAGATGGAAAATATTCACTGGACTGAACTAGCCACAGTCAAAAAAAGCACATTGGGTATTTTGTTTTCACCTAAAGCATTCATTCATTCATTCGATCCTATTTATTGAGCACTTTTTATGTGCAAAGCACCAAACATTCATCCTAAAGGCTGCCCCCCAAGAAGGCCGATTTTGAAGAAATCAATCAATCAATTTTCTAGACTGTGAGCCCGTTGTTGGGTAGGGACCATTTCTATATGTACTTTCCAAGCGCTTAGTACAGTGCTCTGCACACAGTTAGTGCTCTATAAATATGATTGAGTGAATGAATCAATCAATCAATGGCATTTATTGAGGGCTTACTATGTGCAGAGCACCGTACTAAGCGCTTGGGAGAGTACAACACAGCAGAATTAGCCAACATGCTCCCTGCCCATTATAAATTTGCAGGCTAGAGGAGGAGCTTGCAGTTGGGAGAAGCAACGTGGCTCAGTGGAAAGAGCACAGACTTGGGAGTCAGAGGTCATGGGTTCAAATCCCTGCTCCACCGTCAGCTGTGTGACCTTGGGCAAGTCACTTAGCTTCTCTGAGTCTCAGTTCCCTCATCTGTAAAAGGGGGATTAAGACTGTAAGCCCCACGTGGGACAACCTGATCACCTTCTATCCTCCCCAGTGCTTAGAACAGTGCTTTGCACATAGTAAGCGCTTAACAAATGCCATCATTAGTATTATTATTAGAAGTAATTAGCTGCCTGGGCACCTTGGGATGTGGGCAGAGAGGGTTAGAAAGACCCATTCGCTCCTCCTAATCAACCTGGGGAAAAATGACAACAAACCCCAAGGTGGCCCAGATCATCATCATCGTCATAACAACAAGTAAAACAGTCATGATGTGCATTTTGCTTTAATTCTATTTGCTCTGAGGACTTGACACCTGTCCACAAGTTTTGCCTTGTTGTCTGTCTCCCCCTTTTAGACTGTGAGCCCGTTGTTGGGTAGGAACCATCTCTATATGTTACCAACTTGTACTTCCCAAGCGCTTAGTCCAGTGCTCTGCACACAGTAAGCACTCAATCAATCAATCAATCGTATTTATTGAGCACTTATTGTGTGCAGAGCACTGTACTAAGTGCTTGGGAAGTACAAGTTGGCAACATCATCATCATCATCATCATCATCAATCGTATTTATTGAGCGCTTACTGTGTGCAGAGCACTGTACTAAGCACTTGGGAAGTACAAGTTGGCAACATATAGAGACAGTCCCTACCCAACAGTGGGCTCACAGTCTAAAAGGGGGAGACAGAGAACAAAACCAAACATACTAACAAAATAAAATAAATAGAATAGATATGTACAAGTAAAATAAATAAATAAATAGAGTAATAAATACATACAAACATATATACATATATACAGGTGCTGTGGGGAAGGGAAGGAGGTAAGACGGGGGGATGGAGAGGGGGACGAGGGGGAGAGGAAGGAAGGGGCTCAGTCTGGGAAGGCCTCCTGGAGGAGGTGAGCTCTCAGCAGGGCCTTGAAGGGAGGAAGAGAGCTAGCTTGGCGGATGGGCAGAGGGAGGGCATTCCAGGCCCGGGGGAGGACGTGGGCCGGGGGTCGACGGCGGGACAGGCAAGAACGAGGCCTAACGGTGAGGAGATTAGCGGCAGAGGAGTGGAGGGTGCAGGCTGGGCTGGAGAAGGAGAGAATGGAGGTGAGGTAGGAGGGGGCGAGGGGATGGACAGCCTTGAAGCCAAGGGTGAGGAGTTTCTGCTCAATAAATACTACTGAATGAATGAATGAACGAAAGTAAATTCACAGATCCCCATCTGGTCTTTGTATGGGTACAACAGGACTATCTGGGGAGAAAGAGGGGCCTCAGAAGCACTAAAGAATCCCAAGACTAAATCATTACAGGATAGAAGCCAAGGCTGTCCAGTGAAATGAGAGGAGGTAGGCCCCGGGCTCTGGTGAGGTCACAACACTCCCCAGCTGCTAATACTTAATCCACCAGAACCAATGGGAAAACTCTGTTCGGCCCGCAGGAATCTAAAGAAAGTGAACATTAACAAATTTTTCCTCTTCCCTTCCCCCTCTCCCGTACCACGCGGTCCCCTGCAGCTGAATTCCTGAAATAGTTATCCACATTCTCTACTGGAAATCTGGGATCTTGCACCGTTTGAAATGAATTATTACCGTACTTACCCCCTCTCCGTGCAAGTAAATGGAAGATTCATGAAAGAGATTCTTTCAAAAGGAGGGGCACATGGGGAGAAGGGTTCCCTAGTCAAGGCGGCCCAGTTTTCATTTTCTAATTCTCCCATCGTCGGACCGAGCCCTCGCGTTTGGCAAAATTCTCCTACCTCCAACGTTTGCCGTGGAAGAGGAGTCGGTAAGATTATGATTTTTCTCTCCCCTCCTTCAACACCCAAATCGCCAAGTGGTTTGAGTACAGAGCTCAAAATGGTGTAAAAGTAGGATCCTCTTTCGTGACCCTGCTCCTAACGGAAAGAGCGGAGGCTTCGAGCTTCTGCCAAAAGGAGGAGGCATGACTGAGTTGAAACTCTACACTCCCCCCAAGCCTCTCTCCACCCCCTCTTCCCTCTCCCCTCTCCTGGTCTGTGAATTCAGAGCCACCCTGGAGAAACAGGCCGCTCTCTCGGCCGTCCGCGGAGAATCCAGAGTCGGTTGCTTCCAGCTTCAGGGTGTTTCGCTGCTTATATCCGTAGGAATCTCAGTCCGGAAGAAGGCTATCCCTACCTGAAGTTGTCCAGAGAGAGAGGGCTCTCCTCCTTCTCCGGCCTGGAAAAGCTCCGCGGCAACAACTCGTCCCTGAGGCCAAGCTGTTGCTAAGGCAACACCTCCCAGGAAAGCCAGCAGACTTCGGAATTCACTGGGTCCAAGTTGGTCTCTAGCCGGTAGTGACCGGTGGTAATAATAATTAAAATAATAATAATAATAATGGCATTTATTAAGCGCTTACTATGTGCAAAGCACTGTTCTAAGCGCTGGAGAGCTTACAAGGTGATCAGGTCATCCCACGGGGGGGCTCACAGTCTTAATCCCCATTTTTCAGATGAGGTAACTGAGGCCCAGAGAAGTTAAGTGACTTGCCCAAAGTCACCCAGCTGACAAGTGGCGGAGCAGGATTTGAACCCATGACCTCGGACTCCAAGCCCGTGTTCCTTCCACTGAGCCATTAAGCACTTACTGTGTGCAAGCGCTGTTCTAAGTACTGGGGTAGATACAAGAAGCAGCGTGGCTTAATGAAAAGAGCACAGGCTTGGGTGTCAGAGGTCGTGGGTTCTAATCCCGACTCCGCCGCTTGTCAGCTGTGTGACCTCGGGCAAGTCACTTCACTTCTCTGTGCCTCAGTTACTTCATCTGTAAAATGGGGATGAAGACTGTGAGCCCCATGTGGGACAACCTGATTAGCTTGTATCTGCCCCAGTGTTTAGAACAGTGCTTGGCACATAGTAAGAGCTTAACAAATACCAACATTATTATTATTGTTATTATTATTAGATTGGACACAATCCCTGTCCCGCAAGGGGCTCATAGCCTTAATTCTCCCGGGCTTGGGAATCAGAGGTCATGGGTTCTAATCCCTGCTCCGCCACTTGTCAGCTGTGTGACTTTGGGCAAATTACTTCACTGCTCTGCGCCTCAGTTACCTCACCTGTAAAATGGGGATTAAGACTGTCAGCCCCAGGTGGGACAACCTGATTTCCTTGTATCCCCCCAGAGCTTAGAACAGTGCTTGGCACATAGTAAGTGCTTAACAAATACCATCATTATTTTACAGATGAGGGAACTGAGTCCCAGAGAAGTGACTTGCCCAGGGTCACACAGCAGACGTGTGGCAGAGCTGGGATTAGAACCCATGACCCTCTGGTTCCCAGGCCCAGGCTCTATCCACTGAGCCACGCTGCTTCTCCTAGGAAATGTGGCGATACGAATCAAGCAAAAACTCCTCACCCTGGGCTTCAAGGCTGTCCATCCCCTCACCCCCTCCTACCTCCCCTCCCTTCTCTCCTTCTCCAGCCCTGCCCGCAACCTCCGCTCCTCCGCCGCTAATCTTCTCACCGTACCTCATTCTCGCCTGTCCCGCCATTGACCCCCGGCCCATGTCATCCCCCGGGCCTGGAATGCCCTCCTTCCCTCTGCCCATCCGCCAAGCTAGTTCTCTTCCTCCCTTCAAGGCCCAACTGAGAGCTCACCTCCTCCAGGAGGCCTTCCCAGACTGAGCCCCTTCCTTCCTCTCCCCCTCGTCCCCCTCTCCATTCCCCCCATCTTATCTCTTTCCCTTCCCCACAGCACCTGTATATATGTATATATGTTTGTACATATTTATTACTCTATTTATTTATTTATTTATTTTACTTGTACATCTATTCTATTTATTTTATTTTGTTAGTATGTTTGGCTTTGTTCTCTGTCTCCCCCTTTTAGACTGTGAGCCCACTGTTGGGTAGGGACAGTCTCTATATGTTGCCAATTTGTACTTCCCAAGCTCTTAGTACAGTGCTCTGCACATAGTAAGCACTCAATAAATATGATTGATGATGATGATGAGGACGGGCCTCATTCTCGCCTGTCCCGCCGTCGACCCTCGGCCCACATCCTTCCCCTGGCCAGGAAGGCCCTCCCTCCACACACCCGCCAAGCTAGCACTCTTCCTCCCTTCAAAGCCCTACTGAAAGCTCACCTCCTCCAGGAGGCCTTCCCACACTGAGCCCCCCTTTTTCCTCTCCTCCTCCCCATCCCATCCTCCCTACCTCCTTCTGCCCCCCCACAGCACTTGTATATATATTTGTACAGATTGATTACTCCATTTATTTTACTTGTACATATTTACTATCCTATTTATTTTGTTAATGGATGTGCATCTAGCTATAATTCTATTTGTTCTGACAATTTTGACACCGTCTACATGTTTTGTTTTGTTGTCTGTCTCCCCCTTCTAGACTGTGAGCCCGTCGTTGGGTAGGGACCGTCTCTATGTTGCCAACCTGTACTTCCCAAGCGCTTAATCCAGTGCTCTGCACACAGTAAGCGCTCAATAAATACTATTGAATGAATAAATGATTGGGCTTCCTGCACCCAGATGGACAGGGAGTTAACTCCCACCCACCCCTGCCCTCCTTTGGCTAAAATCAATCGATCGATCAAATTTATTGAGCACTTGCTGTGTGCAGAGTACTGGACTAAGCTCTTGCGAGAACAATACAGAGTCAGCAAACCCGTTTCCCGCCCATGACAAATTTACGGTCTAGAGGACGGGCACGAAGAAGGAAGTAGCATTGCCTAGTGGAAAGAGCACGGGCCTAGGAGTCAGATGACCTGGGTTCTAATCCTGGCTCCACCCCCTGTGGGCTGTGTGACCTTGGGCAAGTCACTTCACTTCTCTGCGCTTCATTTTCCTCATCTAGAAAATGGGGGCTAGCTCCTACTCCCTCTTACTTAGGCTGTGAGCCCTAAATGGGGCAGGGACTACTTCTGACCTGATTAACTTGTATCTACCCCAGCGCTTAGAACAGTGTTTGACACACAGTAAGCACTAAACAAATACCATTAAAAAAAAAAAGACAGGGGAGAGAGGCCAAGATTCCTGAATGACTGTGGGACCGATAATCACTGATAGTCAATCAATCAGTCCTGATAATCAATCAGTCAGTACCCCTCACACAATGTGAAGCTACAGTGAGCCTGGGAGGGGCTAGAGAGGACCAGAGAAGCCACCACCTCAGTGGACTTGCTGCCCCGGGAACTCAGGGAAAGCCGTAAAACGATGGTAGCAGCAGTGTCCGTGAGCCCCATGGATAATAGAGAATGTGGGACCTGCTAAAGACTTATGAGATTTCGTTTTGAGCCCCAAAATAACTGATTATGTCATTTTTTGGAGTCTCGAGAGCCTGATTTTAGAAGTCTTCCACCATTCTGATGCTGCTTTTCGACCAATGAAATTATTCCATCCATGTCTGTAAAAACATAAAGTGAACATTAATAAATCTTTCCTCTGTCCACTTCCCTTCCTCTCCTCTACCAAGTATCCTATTTCCCCCTTAAAATGAACACTCCAAAGAGACACATTAGTGTTAAATCTGAATAAACATTTAAAATCTACCACCGTTTCCCAAGTTGTCCCCCCAACTGGGTATTCTCTCCAGAGCTTACTATAGTTCTCTGAGCACAGTAAGCATTTAATAAATACTATTATTACTACTACTATAATTCTGTTCCCCCTCTCAGGGTCACACCTGGAGAGTTTCCAGTCCTCTACCAGTCTCGGCTACGGGAGGGAGAGCCAAGCAGAGGCATTCCCATTCCATTCCTAGCTTGGCCAGTGGCTAGCGAGTGGAAGGCCATCGGCTACAAGTCAAAACTCACCTGTCTTGGGCAGCCTAAAGCATGGGACAGATTCAAGGGTGGAGCCTCAAGTTTACTGCGTGGAAGGAGGCAATGGTAAACACTTAGGGATTTTTAACAAGAAAACTCTGTGGATACACTACCAGAACGACTGCAGGTGGAGAGCGGGACGTTCTGGGAGGGAGGTGTCTGTGTTGTAGCTATGGGTCGGAAACGACTCGACGGCATAGGACAAGACGATAATTCAGTTCATCATAGTACGTGTGAAGGAGTGTGGCCTAATGGATAGAGCACGGGACTGGGAGTCGGAAGGACGTGGGTTCTAATCCCAGCTCCACCACCTGGGTGACCCTGGACAAGTCCCTTAACTTCTCTGGACCTCAGTAACCTCATCTGTAAAATGAGGATTAAGACTGTGAGCCCTGTGTGGGACAGGGACTGTGTCCAGCTGATTAACTTGTGTCTAACTCAGTGTTAAGTTCATTGCCTGGGACATAGTAAGCGTTGTGGACAGTGAACATGTCCACCAGTTCTTTTATATTGTACTCTCCCAAGTGTTTAATACAGTGCTCTGCACCAAATAAGCACTCCTTCTACATCCACTCCCCTGGACAACTCATCTTTTTATAATGGCATTTATTAAGTGCTTACTATGGGCAAAGCACTGTTCTAAGCGCTGGAGAGGTTACAAGATGATCAGGTTGTTCCAAGGGGGGCTCACAGTTTTAATTCCCATTTTACAGATGAGGGAACTGAGGCCCAGAGAAGTGAAGTGACTTGCCCAAAGTCACCCAGCTGACAAGTGGCGGAGCTGGGATTTGAACCCACGGCCTCTGACTCCAAAACCCCGGGCTCTTTCCACTGAGCCACGCTGCTTCCCCATTTGCTCATTTCCCCATTTCCTCATTTGCTCCCGTGGCTTCGACTACCACCGCAAAGCAGATGATTTATTTATTTATTTTACTTGTACATATCTATCCTATTTATTTTATTTTGTTAGTATGTTTGGTTTTGTTCTCTGTCTCCCCCTTTTAGACTGTGAGCCCACTGTTGGGTAGGGACTGTCTCTATATGTTGCCAATTTGTACTTCCCAAGCGCTTAGTACAGTGCTCTGCACATAGTAAGCGCTCAATAAATACGATTGATGATGATGATGATGATTTCCAGAGCTACATCTCCAGCCCTATCTCCCTCCCTTTCTGCAGCCTCACATTTCCTGCTGCCTTCAAGACATCTCTACTTGGATGTCCTCCCGTCACCTCAAACTTAACATGTCCAAATCAGAACTCCTTGTCTTCCCACCCAAACCCTTTCCACCCCTTAATTTCCATGTAGCCATAGCTAGCACCACGATCCTTCCTGTCTTGAAAGGCCATAACTTTGGTGTTATCTCGGATGCGTCTCTCTCATTCAACCCACATATTCAATCAGTAAATCTCATCTGCTCAACTTCACAACATAGCTAAAATCCGCCCATTCTCTCCACCTAAATTGCTAGCACTTTAATCCCAGCATTTATCCTAACCCTCCTTGATTTCTGTGTTAGCCTCCTTGCTGACCTCCCTACCCCCGTCTCTCTCCATTCCTGTCCATACTTCACTCTGCTGCCCCAATCTTTTCATCATCATCATCAATCGTATTTATTGAGCGCTTACTATGTGCAGAGCACTGTACTAAGCGCTTGGGAAGTACAAATTGGCAACATATAGAGACAGTCCCTACCCAACAGTGGGCTCACAGTCTAAAAGGGGGAGACAGAGAACAAAACCAAACATACTAACAGAATAAAATAAATAGAATAGATATGTACAAATAAAATAAATAAATAAATAGAGTAATAAATAAATAAAAAGAGTAATAAATAAATAGAGTAATAAATAAATAGAGTAATACTTATTTTGTAGCAATCTTTTGCTACAAAATAGTTCAGTCCATGTCTCCCCACTCCTCAAGAACCCTCAGTGGTTGCCCAGCCACCTCCAAATGAAACAGAAGCTCCTTGCCTTTAGCTTAGAGAAGCAGCGCGTCTCAGTGGAAAGAGCCTGGGCTTGGGAGTCAGAGGTCATGGGTTCTAATCCCGACTCTGCCACTTTGCTGTGTGACTTTGGGCAAGTCATTTAACTTCTCTGAGCCTCAGTTACCTCATCTGGAAAATGGGGACTAAGACTGTGAGCTTCACGTGGGACAACCTGATCACCTTGTATTACCCCCCAGCACTTAGAACAGTGCTTCGCACATAGTGTTTAACAAATATCATCATTATTATTATTATTTAAAGCACTCAATCACTGGGCCCCTCGCACCTTACCTTCCTGTTTTTCCACTTCAACCCAAGCCGTTCACTTCGCTCCTGTAATGGTCACCTGTTCACTGTGATCTCATCTATCTCTTCTGATCTCTCACCCACATCCTGGCCTGGATGGCCTTCCCTCTTCCTATCTGACAGGCAATGACTCTTCCCACCTTCAAAACCTTTTCTCCCACTCATTTCCTTTTCCCCCACTCCTTTCCAAATCACCCTGATTTGCTCCATTTATTCACCCGCTCACCCCCTCCCAGTCCCACAGCACTTAATGTCCTTATCGGTAATTTATTTATAATAATGTCTGTCCCCCTCTTTAGACTCTAAGCTCGTGGAGGGCAGAAAATGTGCCTGTTATATTGTACTCTCTTAAGCGCTTAATACAGTGCTCCACACACAGTAAATGTTCACTAAATATGATTGCTTCTAGACTGTGAGCCCGTTGTTGGGTAGGGACCGTCTCTATATGTTGCCAACTTGTATTTCCCAAGTGCTTGGTACAGTGCTCTGCACCCAGTAAGTACTCAATAAATACGATTGAATGAATTGCTCGATTGACTGATTGATTGATTAATAGATACGACAGATTAACAAACCCATAAAAAAGGTAGACTTGGCTGTTTCCTGTCGATTGTAACACAAAGCTGCCCTCTTCTGGGCCTGGAGCCCGGAAACACAAAATTCGCCTTTTCCTCCAGGATTCTTTGTCTAACATCCTCCTTTTTCAAATCCAGAGTTCCTCATTTATTGGCTCATCCCCAATCCCATGTCCTGGACTTTTCAAATCATCTGCATAGAACAACATCCCAAGGTCACTCTTCTCCCCCTCCCCCCCCCCCACTTCAAAGCCTTATTTGTTGAAGACACATCATCATCATCATCAATCGTATTTATTGAGCGCTTACTATGTGCAGAGCACTGTACTAAGCGCTTGGGAAGTACAAATTGGCAACATATAGAGACAGTCCCTACCCAACAGTGGGCTCACAGTCTAAAAGGGGGAGACAGAGAACAAAACCAAACATATGAACAAAATAAAATAGAATAGATATGTACAAATAAATTAAATAGAGTAAAAAAAAAAAAATCTCCTCCAAGAGGCCTTCCTGCCTAAGCCTCTTTTCCTTTCCTTCCACTCCCCTCTGTGTCTCCTTATTCATCTCCCCTCCCAGCCCCACAAGACTTATAATAATAATAATAATGATAATGGCATTTATTAAGTGCTTACTGTGTGCAAAGCACTGTTCTAAGCGTCGGGGAGGTTACAAGGTCATCAGGTTGTCCCACGTGGGGCACACAGTCTTAATCCCCATTTTCCAGATGAAGGAACCTTTGGAGTCAAAGGTCATGGGTTCGAATCCCGGCTCCGCCACATGTCTGCTGTGTGACCTTGGGCAAGCCACTTAACTTCTCTGAGCCACAGTTCCCTCATCTGTAAAATGGGGATTAAGACTGTGAGCCCCACGTGGGACAACCTGATCACCTTGTATCCCCCCAGTGCTTAGAACAGTGCTTGGCACATAGTAAGCACTTAACAAATGCCATTATTATTATTATTATTATTATTATTATTATTATTATCATTATGGGTTCAAATCCTGGCTCCGCCAATTGTCAGCTGGGTGACTTTGGGCAAGTCGCTTCACTTCTCTGGGCCTGTGTGGGGATTAAGACTGTGAGCCCCATATGGGACAACCTGATCATCCTGTATCCTCCCCAGTGCTTAGAACAGTGCTTGGCACATAGTAAGTGTTTGATAAATGTCATTATTATCAGCACTTAGAACAGTGTTTTGCACATAGTAAGTGCTTAATAAATGCCATTATTATTATTACAAGTTGGCAACATCAAGACTTTGAGCAAATCACTTAACTTCTCTGTGCCTCAGTTCCCTCATCTGTAAAATGGGGATGAAGATTGTGAGCCCTCTGTGGGACAATGTGATCACTCTGTAGCCTCTCCAGCGTAAGAACAGTGCTTTGCACATAGTAAGCGCTTAATAAATGTCATTATTATCAGCGCTTAGAACAGTGCTTTGCACATAGTAAGCACGTAATAAATGCTATTATTATTATTACAAATTGGCAGTGTTTTGCACATAGTAAGCGCTTAATAAACGTCATTATTATCAGTGCTTAGAACAGTGCTTTGCACATAGTAAGCACGTAATAAATGCCATTATTATTATTACAAATTGGCAACATATAGCCAACAACGGGCTCACAGTCTAGAAGTCTCAGAAGCACTGGGTAGCAGGGATATAATCCCACATCCCACAGCTCCCCATTCCCTTCCTGCCACCTTTCCTGTGGTGTTTCTCCAAGCAGCATGGCGTAGTGGCTAGAGCCCGGGCCTAGAAGCCAGAAGGTCATGGGTTCTAATCCCGGCTCCACCACTTGTCTGCCGTGTGACCTTGGGCCAGTCACTTTACTCCTCTGGGCCTCAGTTACCTCATCTGTCAAATGGGGATTAAGACTGTGAGCCTCACGTGGGATAGGGACTGTGTCCAACCCAGTTGGCTTGGATCCACCCCAGCACTTAGTACAGTGCCTGGCACATAGTAAGCGCTTAACAAATCCCGCTGTTATTATTATTATTATTCCTTCTAAGGCAAGGTCGGGAACCTCTGGTTTATAATCCACTTCTGGGGCCTCTTGGAATCCAACGTGGCTTCTGTACTTCTCCCTCTAGACTGCAAACTCCTTGCAGGCAGGGAATGTAACACTCCCAAGCGCTTAATACAGTGCTCTGCACACAGTAAGTACCCAATAGATACTAATGATGGTATTTGTTAAGCACTTACTATGTACAAAGCACTGTTCTAAGCTCTGGAAACTGTCCTAAGCTCTGGGGAGGTTACAAGGTAATCAGGTTGTCCCATGGGGGACTCACAGTCTTAATCCCCATTTTTCAGATGAGGTAACTGAGGCCCAGAGAAATTCATTCATTCATTCATTCAATCATATGTATTGAGCACTTACTGTGTGCAGAGCACTGTACTAAGCGCTTGTGAAGTACAAGTTGAAGTACAGCTTGGGAAGTACAAGAAGTGAGGTGACTTGCCCAAAGTCACACAGCTGACAATTGGCGGAGCTGGGATTTGAACCCATGACCTCGGACTCCAAAGCCCGGGCTCTTTCCACTGAGCCACGCTGCTTTTTGACTGATTGATTTTGAGGATAAGGGGTGTGTTCCCGTCCCCCTCGAGCCCCACAGAGGAAGCACTGGGAGGGCATGAGCATACTTCATGCTGCTGCCCGGATTATCTTTGTCCAGAAACGCTCTGGGCATATCACTCCCCTCCTCAGAAATCTCCAGTGGCTACCAATCAATCTGCGCATCAGGCAGAAACTCCTCACCCTGGGCTTCCAGGCTGTCCATCACCTTGCCCCCTCCTACCTCACCTCCCTTCTCTCCTCGTCCAGCGCAGCCTGCACCCTCCGCTCCTCCGCCTCTAATCTCCTCACCATTAGGCCTCGTTCTCGCCTGTCCCGCCATCGACCCCCGGCCCACGTCCTCCCCGGGGCCTGGAATGGCCTCCCTCTGCCCATCCGCCAAGCTAGCTCTCTTCCTCCCTTCAAGGCCCTATTGAGAGCTCACCTCCTCTAGGAGGCCTTCCCAGACTGAGCCCCTTCCTTCCTCTCCCCCTCCTCCCCCTCTCCATCCCCCTCTTCTTACTTCCTTCCCTTCCCCACAGCACCTGTATATATGTATATATGGTTGTACATATTTATTACTCTATTTATTTATTTATTTATTTATTTTACTTGTACATTTCTATCCTACTTATTTTATTTTGTTGGTATGTTTGGTTCTGTTCTCTGTCTCCCCCCTTTTAGACTGTGAGCCCACTGTTGGGTAGGGACTGTCTCTATGTGATGCCAATTTGTACTTCCCAAGCGCTTAGTACAGTGCTCTGCACATAGTAAGCGCTCAATAAATACGACTGATTGATTGATTGATTGATTGATTGATGTATATATGTTTGTTCATATTTATTACTCTATTTATTTATTTATTTATTTTACTTGTGCATATCTATTCTATTTATTTTATTTTGTCAGTATGTTTGGTTTTGTTCTCTGTCTTCCCCTTTTAGACTGTGAGCCCACTGTTGGGTAGGGACTGTCTCTATATGTTGCCAATTTGTACTTCCCAAGCGCTTAGTACAGTGCTCTGCACATAGTAAGCGCTCAATAAATACGATTGATGATGATGATGATGATGAGTTTTGCCTCCAAGGGAGACAGCTGTGCAGAAAACTGGATGGGAAGTAGCTTGGGCCACTGTCCCCATTTGAGCTGGAATGAGGCTGAGGAGAAGCCACAGTGGCAGCCCCACGGACTACAGACTGAACTCAAGATGATGATGATGGTATTTGTTAAGCGCTTACTCTGTGCCAAACACTGTTCTAAGCACTGGGGGGGATACAAGGTGATCAGGTTGTTCCACAGGGGGCTCACAGTCTTCATCCCCCTTCTAGACTATGAGTCCACTTTTGGGTATCGACCGTCTCTATATGTTGCCACCTTGTACTTCCCAAGCGCTTAGTACAGTGCTCTGCACACAGTAAGTGCTCAATAAATACAACTGATTGATTGATTGATTCATCCCCATTTGACAGATGAGGGAACTAAGGCACAGAGAATAATAATGATGACGGCATTTGTTAAGTGCTTACTCTGTGCCAAGCACTGTTCTAAGCACTGGGGAGGATACAAGGTGATCAGGTTGTCCCACGGGGGGCTCACTGTCTTCATCCCCATTTTCCAGATGAGGGAACTGAGGCCCCTCATCTCTCACTCTAACCCTCATCCCCTCTGTGAGTCCGCACCCCCTGCCCGGTTCGAAGGCGGGAAAGGGAACCACTCACATCCTACATGGGCAGAGGCTCAAAGCAGCCCCCATAGCAATAATAATGGTATTTGTTAAGCATTTACTATGTGCCAAGCACTGTTCTAAACGCTGGGGTAGATAGAAGGTAATCAGGTTGTCCCTCGTGGGGCTCACAGTCTTCATCCCCATTTTACAGATGAGGGAACTGAGGCCCAGAGAAGTGAATTGAACAAAACGATTGAATACGATTGAATGAAAGTGACTTGCCCAAAGTCACAAAGCTAACAAGTGGTGGAACCGGGATTAGAACCCATGATCTCTGACCTCCTCCAGGAGGCCTTCCCAGACTGAGCCCCTTCCTTCCTCTCCCCCTCGTCCCCCTCTCCATCCCCCCCATATTACCTCCTTCCCTTCCCCACAGCACCTGTATATACATATATATGTTTGTACATATTTATTACTCTATTTATTTATTTATTTTACTTGTACATATCTATTCTATTGATTTTATTTTGTTAGTATGTTTGGTTTTGTTCTCTGTCTCCCCCTTTTAGACTGTGAGCCCACTGTTGGGTAGGGACTGTCTCTATATGTTGCCAATTTGTACTTCCCAAGCGCTTAGTACAGTGCTCTGCACACAGTAGGCGCTCAATAAATACAATTGATGATGATGATGACTCCCAAGCCTGGGCTCTTTCCACTAAGCCACGTGAGCCCCGGGTGCCCTGGGGAAGCAGCATGGCCTAGTGGATAGAGCATAGGCTTGAGAGTCAGAAGGACCTGGGTTCTAATCCTGCCTCTGCCCCTTGTCTGCTGGGTGACCCTGAGCATGTCACTTCACTTCTCTGTACCTCAGTGCCCTCATCTGTAAAATGGGGATTAAGATTGTAAGCCCCATGTGGAATTCATTCATTCATTCAATCAATCGTATTTATTGAGCACTTACTGTGTGCAGAGCACTGTACTAAGCGCTTGGGAAGTACAAGTTGGCAACATATAGATATCCAATCTGATTATCTTGTATCTACCCCAGTGCTCCGTACAGTGTCTGGCACATCGTAAGCCCTTAGCAGATACTACAATTAATAATATTACTGCCATTTTCATAACCACTTATCTGCTTCCTCCTATCCCTCAATTATTTTGGTATCGTTCTCCCAGTGTCCTTTGTACTACAATTAATATTATCACTGCCATTTTCATAACCACTTCTGCTTCCTCCTATCCCTCAATTATTTTGGTATCGTTCTCCCAGTGTCCTTTGTGACATCACTAGGGGGAGAGAATAATAATGATAATAATAATAATAATTTATTAAGCACTTACTATGTGCAAAGCACTGTTCTAAGCGCTGGGGAGGTTACAAGGTGATCAGGTTGGCCCACGGGAGGCTCAGTCTTAATCCCCATTTTCCAGATGAGGGAACTGAGGCGCAGAGAAGTGACGTGACTTGCCCAAAGTCACACAGCTGACAATTGGCAGAGCTGGAATTCGAACCCATGACCTCTGACTCCAAAGTCCGTGCTCTTTCCACTGAGCCACAACTGCTTCTCTGGTTTATGTATCTCATATACATATCTATAATTTTATTGATTTATATTGTTGTCTGCTTCTCCCTCTTGAAAGGCCATAACTTTGGTGTTATCTTTGACAACAATGATGGCATTTGTTAAGCGCTTACTATGTGCAAAGCACTGTTCTAAGCGCTGGGGAGGATATGAGGTGATCAGGTTGTCCCACATGGGGCTCACAGTCTTAATCCCCATTACAGATGAGGTAACTGAGGCACAGAGAAGCTAATTGACTTGCCCAATGTCACCCAGCTGACAATTGGCGGAGCCGGGATTTGAACCCATGACCTCTGACTCCCAAGCCCGTGCTCTTTCCACTGAGCCACACTGCTTCTCTGGTTTATGTATCTCATATACATATCTATAATTTTATTGATTTATATTATTGTCTGCTTCTCCCTCTTGAAAGGCCATAACTTTGGTGTTATCTTGGACGCGTCTCTCTCATTCAACCCACATATTCAATCAATTTGGGGATCCCTGTTCTTAGGACATTTCATCATCATCATCATCATCAATCGTATTTATTGAGCACTTACTGTGTGCAGAGCACTGTACTAAGCGCTTGGGAAGTACAAATTCACAACATATAGAGACAGTCCCTACCCAACAGTGGGCTCACAGTCTAAAAGGGGGAGACAAAACCAAACATACTAACAAAATAAAATAAATAGAATAGATATGTACAAGTAAAATAAATAAATAAATTGAGTAATAAATATGTACAAACATATATACATATATACAGGTGCCGCGGGGAAGGGAAGGAGGTAAGATGGGGGGGATAGAGAGGGGGACGAGGGGGAGAGGAAGGAACAGGCTCAGTCTGGGAAGGCCTCCTGGAGGAGCTGAGCTCTCAGTAGGGCCTTGAAGGGTGGTCTACCTAGCAGACCACCAGGAAAAATGGACCGTGATTTGTTAATACTGAGCCGATCGTTGGGATGAAGGCAAAACCACGGCCCACCTCTGTCTCTTAGCCCATCCTAAAAGACCCATGGCAGATCTTCAAGGTCACCTTGGTTGCTTTCTCCCTCTATCTCCGCCACTGGTCTGCTGTACGACCTTGGGCGAGCCACTTCACTTCTCCGTACCTCAGCTACCTCATCTGTAAAATGGGGATTAAGACTGTGAGCCCCATTTGGGCCAGGAATTGTGTCCAAACTAACTTTCTCACATCTACCCCAGCTCTTAGTTCAGTACCTGGTACATATATACCCGTATATATGTTTGTACATATTTATTACTCTATTTATTTATTTATTTATTTTACTTGTACATATCTATTCTATTTATTTTATTTTGGTAGTATGTTTGGTTTTGTCTCCCCCTTTTAGACTGTGAGCCCACTGTTGGGTAGGGACTGTCTCTATATGTTGCCAGTTTGTACTTCCCAAGCGCTTAGTAAAGTGTTCTGCACACAGTAAGCGCTCAATAAATACGATTGATGATGATAGTAAGTGCTTAACACGTATTCTAAAAAAAAAAAGTTAAAAACCAGGCATGAGGGATTAGAGTGAGACAGGTATTTTTATTAAGCTCTACTTTATTAAGCTCCATTTTTCCTCATCTCCCACACCCTTTGGCCTGGCCCTTTGTTCTTCCCCCCACCTCCCCACAGCACTTATTTATTTATCTCCAATTTTATTTATTTATACTGCCGTCGTTTATTTGTAATGATGTCTCTCTCCCCCTCTCCAGACTGTGAGCTCTTTGTGGGCAGGGATTGTCACTCTTTATTGCTGTATTGTATTCATTCATTCAATCGTATTTACTGAGTGCATACTGTGTGCAGAGCACTGTACTAAGCGCCTGGGAAGTACAAGTATTTTCCTAAGTGCTTAGTATAGTGCTTTGCACACAGTAAACGCTTAATAAATACGATTGATGAATTATTCTTTTTTTTTCCTCCCTGATCCTTCCATTCATTCATTCATTCATTCACTGAGAAGCAGCATGGCTCAGTGGAAAGAGCCGGGCTTTGGAGTCAGAGGTCATGGGCTCAAATCCCGGCTCTGTCAACAGTCAGCTGTGTGACCCTGGGCAAGTCACTTCACTTCTCTGGGCCTCAGTGACCTCATCTGTAAAATGGGGATTAAAACTGGGAGCCCCCCGTGGGACAACCTTGTAACCTCCCCGGCGCTTAGAACAGTGCTCTGCACATAGTAAGCACTTAACAAACGCCATCATCATTATTATTATTCAATCGTATTTATTGAGCGCTTACTGTGTGCAGAGCGCTGTACTAAGCGCTTGGGAAGTACAAGTTGGCAACATATAGAGACGGTCCCTACCCAACAACGGGTTCACAGTCTAAAACGGGGAGACAGACAACGAGAGGTGAAGGCCATCCAGATGATGATTCCCCAGGACACGTTGCAGAGCAATAGGCAATTTCCCTCAACTGTATAATCACTGGCCCTGGGGATGTTCATTCATTCGTTCATTCAATCGTATTTATTGAGCGCTTACTGTGTGCAGAGCACTGTACTAAGGGAAGTACAAGTTGGCAACATATAGAGACGGTCCCTACCCAACAACGGGTTCACAGTCTAAAACGGGGAGACAGACAACGAGAAGTGAAGGCCATCCAGATGATGATTCCCCAGGACACGTTGCAGAGCAATAGGCAATTTCCCTCAACTATAATCACTGGCCCTGGGGATGTTCATTCATTCGTTCATTCAATCGTATTTACTGAGCGCTTACTGTGTGCAGAGCACTGTACTAAGGGAAGCACAAGTTGGCAACATATAGAGACGGTCCCTACCCAACAACGGGTTCACAGTCTAAAACGGGGAGACAGACAACGAGAAGTGAAGGCCATCCAGATGATGATTCCCCAGGACACGTTGCAGAGCAATAGGCAATTTCCCTCAACTATAATCACTGGCCCTGGGGATGTTCATTCATTCGTTCATTCAATCGTATTTATTGAGCGCTTACTGTGTGCAGAGCACTGTACTAAGGGAAGCACAAGTTGGCAACATATAGAGACGGTCCCTACCCAACAATGGGTTCACAGTCTAAAACGGGGAGACAGACAACGAGAGGTGAAGGCCATCCAGATGATGATTCCCCAGGACACGTTGCAGAGCAATAGGCAATTTCCCTCAACTATAATCACTGGCCCTGGGGATGTTCATTCATTCGTTCATTCAATCGTATTTATTGAGCGCTTACTGTGTGCAGAGCACTGGACTAAGCGCCTGGGAAGTAAAAGTTGGCAACATATAGAGACGGTCCCTACCCAAGAGCGGGCTCACAGTATTTGGGGTGGGGGTGGCTAATAACAGATCTACTCATGAGCCATTCTTTGTCCCAACCGGCCCCCTCCCCTCATCCCTCTCCTCTCTGCCTCGAATAACGTTCTCGTACGTCCCGGGGCAGTGCTTTCTGTACAGGTTTTCCACCAACGTGTTACTCCCCGGAGCCACCTCCTTCTTCCCTTTGTTCATGTAATTCCACAGATGCAGGGCGTAGGAGTCATTGAAGGCCGGCTGCTGGGCCCAGACCTCGTAGTAGCGTCTCCACCGCGGGTAGGAGATGGGATAGAACCGCCGGGGATGGAGGAAGGAGAGGTTCCGGCAGCGGAGGTCCACCACGTCTTGGAAATCGGTGAGATTGCACCACCGCCTCAGCACCCGGGTCACCAGCGCGGGGCCCTGGTGGCCCCAGATGGCCGAGTTGTACCTCTCCACGAAGTTCTCCATGCACTGCCAGAGGAAGGGATGGTGCCGGACGAAGCCGAACACGCCGTTGCTGGAGAGCCGCGAGGACTGGCCGGCCAGGAAGTTCTCGGCCGGGATGGGGCGGATGGAGATGACGTCGGTGTCCATGTAGATCCCGCCGAACTTCCAGATGATGGCCAGCCTGGAGGCATCCGAGCTGACGTACAGCCAGTTCTTTTGGGTTCGAGGGTTGATCTGCGGGGGTGGGAATCGTCATCATCATCAGTCGTATTTATTGAGCGCTTACTGTGTGCAGAGCACTGCACTGAGCGCTTGGGAAGTACAAGTTGGTAACATATAGAGACAGTCCCTACCCAGCAGTGGGCTCACAGTCTAAAAGAATAATAATAATGGTATTTGTTAAGTGCTTACTATGTGCAAAGCACTGTTCTAAGCACTGGGGAGGTTACAAGGTCATCAGGTTGTCCCATGGGTCACAGTCTTCATCCCCATTTTACAGATGAGGTAACTGAGGCACAGAGAAGTGAAGTGACTTGCCCAAAGTCACACAGCTGACAGTTGGCGGGGCCAAGATTTGAACCCATGACCTCCGACTCCAAAGCCCGGGCTCTTTCCACTGAGCCACGCTGCTTCTCAGAATGATTTCGGATTGCGAGCGATGTGTTTGCCCAGGGGGCTGCTGCTCTGAGCAACGGGTCGGCAGGGGTGGGAATAATAACAATAATAATAATAATGGTATTTGTTAAGTGCCTACTGTGTGCAAAGCACTGTTCTAAGCACTGGGGAGGTTACAAGGTCATCAGGTTGTCCCATGGGGGGCTCACAGTTTTAATCCCCATTTTACAGATGAGGGAACTGAGGCACAGAGAAGTTAAGTGACCTGCCCAAAGTCACACAGCTGACAGTTGGCGGAGCCAAGATTTGAACCCATGACCTCTGACTCCAAAGCCCGGGCTCTTTCTGCTTCTCAGAATTATTTAGGATTACAAGTGATGTGTTTGCCCAGGGGGCTGCTGCTCTGAGCAACGGGGCCCTAAAATTTGTGTCTGTCTCCCCACTGTGGGCAGGGCACATTTCTACCAACTCCGTTCGATTGTACTCACCCGAGCGCTTAGTACAGCGCTCTGCACACAGTAAGCACTCAGAAAATACAGTCGATTGACGGATTGATGGAGTGAGTGGCCTAAAAGAAAGAGTACAGGTTTGGGAATCCAAAGGCTTGGGTTACAGTCCTGTCTCTGCCATTCGCCTGCTGTGTGGCCTTGGACAAGTCACTTCTCTTCTCTGTGATTCATTCATTCAATCGTATTTATTTAGTGCTTACTGTGTGCACAGCACTGTACTAAGCGCTTCAGTTTCCTCAAAGATAAAACGGGGATTGAATTCCGGTTCTCCCTCCCCTTTAGACTGTGGGCTCGATCTGGGAGGGGGACAGGCTCCAGTCTGATTATCTGGTATCTACCCCAGTGCTTCATAGACACACAGAACTTAACTACACGATTATTTTATTATTATATCCTCTTGAAATCATCATCATCATCAATCGTATTTATTGAGCGCTTACTATGTGCAGAGCACTGTACTAAGCGCTTGGGAAGTACAAATTGGCAACATATAGAGACAGTCCCTACCCAACAGTGGGCTCACAGTCTAAAAAGTGGGCTCACAGTCTAAAAAGTGGGCTCACCGTCTAAAAATGAATTGAAAAAAATTGAAATGAATTGGAATATGGAAATTCGTGTGAAAATACACTTTTCCTACCTGGATATTTTGGTTTCTCATTTTTGTTTTCATCTCTGTTCATTTATTGTAGCGTTGAGCATGCTAGAATTTTATTTATTATAGCTATAATTATATTTATTCTGACCGTTTTGACACGTCTACGTGTTTTGTTTTGTTGTCTGTCTCCCCCTTCTAGACTGTGAGACCACTGTTGGGTAAGGACCGTCTCTATATGTCGCCAATTTGTACTTCCCAAGCGCTTAGTGCAGTGCTCTGCACACAGTAAGCACTCAATAAATATGATTGATTGATTGATTGATTAGTACAGTGCTCTGTACACAGTCAGCGCTCAATAAATACAACTGAATGAATGGCTGAGCTTTCTGAATCTAGGTCCAAATATCTAGAGAGTCCAGATATCTAGAGAAGCAGTGTAGCTTAGTGGAAAGAGCACAGGCTTTGGAGTCAAAGGTCACGGGTTCAAATCCTGACTCCACCAATTGTCAGCTGTGTGACTTTGGGCAAGTCACTTCACTTCTCTGGGCCTCAGTTACCTCATCTGTAAAATGGGGATTAAGACTGTGAGCCCCTGGTGGGACAATCTGATCACCTTGTAACCTCCCCAGTGCTTAGAACAGTGCTTTGAACATAGTAAGTGCTTAATAAATGCCATTATTATTATTATTATCCCTTTATAACCAACAGATGTGCTCTTGAGAGACTTCCTTATTAGCAAAATCTGTTTTATGGACTATTGTTTTGGTGGGAAAATTAAAATCCATATTACTCCCTCACAGAGATCCCTGCTTTCTTGACCCCATCCATCTTTCTGAGTACCTCACACCCCACCTCACCTCCCTCTCCTCTCTACCCAGTCTTGACGATCAGATTACTGCTCTCAACTCTACCCTTTCTACTCAGCTAGACTCACTCGCTCCCCTTTCCCTTTGCCGCTCTCGTGCCACTAACCCACAGCCCTGGATCACTGCCGCTGTCCGCCTTCTTCACTCTTATGCTCGAGCCGCCGAACGCTGCTGGCGAAAGTCTAAACACCATGCCAACCTCGTTCACTTCAAGTTTATCCTTTCCTGCCTTAACTCAGCCCTCTCCTCTGCCAGACAAAACTATTTCTCCTCCCTTATTGACACCCATGCCCATCATCCCCGTCAGCTCTTCCGTACATTCAACTTCCTTCTCCGGCCCCCCGTTCCTCCCCCTCCTCCTTCCCTCACCCACAATGATCTGGCCTCCTACTTCATTAATAAAATTAAATCCATCAGGTCTGACCTCCCCAAAGTCACTCCCCCCCACCCCTTCTCCAACCCCCCTGCTCTCAACACTCTCTGCTACTCTCCCATCCTTCCCAGCAGTATCCTCAGAGGAGCTCTCCTCCCTCCTCTCAAGTGCTACTCCGGCCACCTGTGCTTCTGACCCCATTCCCTCTCATCTCATGAAATCTCTCGCTCCGTCCCTTCTCCCCTCCTTAACTTCCATCTTCAACCGCTCACTTTCCACTGGTTCCTTCCTCTCTGCCTTCAAACATGCCCATGTCTCTCCCATCCTAAAAAAACCCTCTCTTGACCCCACCTCACCTTCTAGTTATCGCCCCATCTCCCTCCTACCATTACTTTCCAAACTCCTTGAACGAGTCGTGTACACGCGCTGCCTCGAATTCCTCAATACCAACTCTCTCCTTGACCCCCTCCAGTCTGGCTTCCATCCCCTACATTCCACGGAAACTGCCCTCCCAAAGGTCACCAATGACCTCCTGCTTGCCAAATCCAATGGCTCATACTCTGTCCTAATCCTCCTCGACCTCTCAGCTGTCTTTAATACTGTGGACCACCCCCTTCTCCTCAACACGCTATCTGACCTTGGCTTCACAGACTCCGTCCTCTCCTGGTTCTCCTCTTATCTCTCCGGTCGTTCTTTCTCAGTCTCTTTTGCAGGCTCCTCCTCCCCCTCCCATCCCCTTACTGTGGGGGTTCCCCAAGGTTCAGTGCTTGGTCTCCTTCTGTTCTCGATCTACACGCACTCCCTTGGTGACCTCATTTGCTCCCACAGCTTCCACTATCATCTCTACGCTGATGACACCCAGATCTCCATCTCTGCCCCTGCTCTCTCCCCCTCCCTCCAGGCTCGCATCTCCTCCTGCCTTCAGGACATCTCCATCTGGATGTCTGCCCGCCACCTAAAACTCAACATGTCCAAGACTGAACTCCTTGTCTTCCCTCCCAAACCCTGCCCTCTCCCTGACTTTCCCATCTCTGTTGACGGCACTACCATCCTTCCCGTCTCACAAGCCCGCAACCTTGGTGTCATCCTCGACTCCGCTCTCTCGTTCACCCCTCACATCCGAGCCGTCACCAAAACCTGCCGGTCTCAGCTCTGCAACATTGCCAAGACCCACCCTTTCCTCTCCATCCAAACTGCTACCCTGCTGGTTCAAGCTCTCATCCTATCCCGTCTGGCCTACTGCATCAGCCTTCTCTCTGATCTCCCATCCTCGTGTCTCTCCCCACTTCAATCCATACTTCATGCTGCTGCCCGGATTGTCTTTGTCCAGAAACACTCTGGGCGTGTTACTCCCCTCCTCAAAAATCTCCAGTGGCTACCAATCAATCTGCGCATCAGGCAGAAACTCCTCACCCTGGGCTTCAAGGCTGTCCATCCCCTCGCCCCCTCCTACCTCACCTCCCTTCTCTTCTTCTACAGCCCAGCCCGCACCCTCTGCTCCTCCGCCGCTAATCTCCTCACCGTACCTCGTTCTCGCCTGTCCTGCCATCGACCCCCGGCCCACGTCATCCCCCGGGCCTGGAATGCCCTCCCTCTGCCCATCCGCCAAGCTAGCTCTCTTCCTCCCTTCAAGGCCCTATTGAGAGCTCACCTCCTCCAGGAGGCCTTCCCAGACTAAGCCCCCTCCTTCCTCTCCCCCTCCTCCCCCCTCCATCCCCCCCACCTCATCTCCTTCCCTTCCCCACAGCACCTGTATATATGTTTGTACGTATTTATTACTCTATTTATTTTACTTGTACATATCTATTCTATTTATTTTATTTTGTTAATATGTTTTGTATTGTTCTCTGTCTCCCCCTTCTCGACTGTGAGCCCACTGTTGGGTAGGGACCGTCTCTATATGTTGGCAACTTGTACTTCCCAAGCGTTTAGTACAGTGCTCTGCACACAGTAAGTGTTCAATAAATATGATTGATTTATTGATTGGGAACTCCAACCACCTCCACCAAACCCCATCTGAAGATGGAATGGATCCAGAAGTTTTTGATGCCTCGGTAGTGCTTTCAGTACTTCTTCTTCTTCCCCCTTAGACTGGGAACCCTTTGTGGGAAAGGGACTGTATCTAATCTGATTGGACAGTATCTACCCCAGCGCTTAGCACAGTGCTTGGGACATAGTAAACTCTTAACAAATACTACGATTATTGCCATTATTATTTTAGAAGTGGTGTAGGTGAAAACAGCCTCACGAGAAAGATACCTGTCTCTTTATGTTGCCGACTTGTACTTCCCAAGCGCATGGTACTGTGCTCTGCACACAGTAAGCGCTCAATAAATACGATTGAATGAATGAATACCCACAGGTGTTCAAATATGTGGCTAAGTGGAAGTCAGAAGGACCTGAGTTCTAATGCTGGCTCAGCCACATGTCTTGGGCAAGTCATCTCATTTCCCCTGGGCCTCAGTCAGCTCATCTGTAAAATAATAATAATAATAATAATGGCATGTGTTAAGTGCTTACTATGTGCAAAGCACTGTTCTAAGTACTGGGGAGGATACAAGGTGATCAGGTTGTCCCACGGGTGGCTCACAGTCCTAATCCCCATTTTACAGATGAGGTCACTGAGGCCCGGAGAAGTGACGTGACTTGCCCAAAGTCACACAGCTGACAATTGGAGGAGCCAGAATTCGAACCCATGACCTCTGACTCCAAAGCCCGTGCTCTTTCCACTGAGCCACGGTGCTTCTCATGGGGATTAAGACTGGGGGACCCATATGGGACAAGGACTGTGTCCAACCCGATTAGCTTGTATCTACCCCGGTGCTTAGAACAGTGCCTGGCACATAAAGACTGCTTAACAAGTACCCTAATTATTATAATTATAATATGATAATAATAAATATCACGTGTGTACTATTTGCAACTGAAGTCCTGAGTCAGGCATTGCTAGGTGGATGCACAATAGCTAGTGGCTTGTTAGTCTATGACTCAAACAGCAAATCATAATGATGGCGTTTGTTAAGCGCTTACTATGTGCCAGGCAATGATAGGTTTCCGATCTGATTGTTGAACCCCCCTGTATCCTCTTGAAAGCAAATGGAAGGTGTTTGAGCCAAGTCAAGTTTGCCGCTGGAGCCTGGCTCTGTCCCCATCCCCTCAGGGGGAAGGGAGGAGGAGAGGACCCAAAGCCTGGGAGGGGAGAAGAAGATAAGCGAATCCTCTGGGAATTTAGGGGTGACTACTCTTGACCCCCGGCCTCTAGCCCTGCCCTGGCTGGGGAGGGAGTCCATCCCTTGGCCCCATCCCATCTTGGCCAGAAGTACCAAAACCAAGGCATGGCATCCTGGAGAAAAGCTAAGCATCCTACTAACCCAGCTCAAAGATGATCAATCAGCCTTTGAGGAATTCACCAAACAGGGCAATGTCGTCCCAAAAGACAGTTTTTCTTCGTGGTACCTGGCATAATATCACAATTCTCTGTGGGGGTTTTAATTTGGGGGGTGGGGCAAACTTTGTTGTGGCTATTATTTTTCCTTTTGCTCTAAACCTCTCACAAACCACTCACAGTGAAAAAATCATTCAGTGGTACTTTTTGAGCATTCAATCAATCAAATTTATTGATAAGTGCTTAACAAATGGCATCATTATTATTATTATTATTATTGAGCACTTACTGTGGGCAGACCATTCATTCATTCATTCAATCATATTTATTGAGTGCTAACTGTGTGCAGAGCACTGTACTAAGCGCTTGGGAAGTACAAATTGGCAACATATAGAGACGGTCCTTACCCAACAATGGCCTCACAGTCTAGAAGGGGGAGACAGACAACAAAACAAAACATGTGGACAGGTGTCAAGCCATCAGAATAAATAGAAATAAAGCTAGATGCACGTCATTAACAAAATGAATAGAATAGTAAATATGTACAAGTAAAATAGAGTAATAAATCTGTACAAACATGTACACAGGTGCTGTGGGGGGGGGGAGGAGGTAGAGCGGGGGGATGGGAAGGAGGAGAGAAAAAAGGGGGCTCAGTGTGGGAAGACCTCCTGGAGGAGGTGAGCTCTCAGTAGGGCTTTGAAGGGAGGAAGAGAGCTAGCTTGGTGGGTGTGCAGAGGGAGGGCATTCCAGGCCAGGGGGGAGGATGTGGGCTGGGGGTCGACGGTGGGACAGGCGAGAACGAGGCACGGTGAGGAGGTTTGCGGCGGCAGAGGAGCGGAGGGTGCGGGCTGGGCTGGAGAAGGACAGAAGGGAGGGGAGGTAGGAGGGGGCGAGGGGATGGACAGCCTGGAAGCCCAGGGGGAGGAGTTGCTGCCTGATGCGCAGATTGATTGGTAGCCACTGGAGATTTTTGAGGAGGGGAGTAATATGCCCAGAGCATTTCTGCACAAAGATGATCCGGGCAGCAGTGTGAAGTATAGACTGAACTGGGGAGAGACAGGAGGATGGGAGATCAGAGAGGAGGCTGATGCAGTAATCCAGTCGGGATAGGATGAGAGATTGAACCAGCAGGGTAGCGGTTTGGCTGGAGAGGAATGCGCAGATCTTGGCAATGTTGTGGAGGTGAGACCGGCAGGTTTGGGTGGCGGATTGGATATGAGGGGTGAACAAGAGAGCGGAGTCGAGGATGGCACCAAGGTTGCGGGCTTGTGAGACAGGAAGGATGGTAGAGCACTGTACTAAGCACTTGCAAGAGTACAATACAACAAAATTGATAGACACACTCCATGAACCGTGTGCAGAGCCCTACTCTGGACAAAGCTCTCTTCCAGTTTCTAGTCTCCGTACCGTTGCCCCACCTGTTTTTGAACGCTCATCTAATAATAATAATTATGGTACTTGTTAAGCGCTTACTATGTGCCAAGCACTGTTTGAAGCGCTGGAATAGATACAAGCTTATTGGGTTGGACACAGTCCCTGTCCCACATGGGGCTCACAGTCTTAACCCCCGTTTTACAGATGTGGTAACTGAGGCCCAGAGAAGTGAAGTGACTTACCCAAGGTCACACGGCAGACATGTGGCGGAGCCAGGATTAGAACCCAGGTCCTTCTGACTCCCATTTCTGTGCTCTACGCACTAAGGCATGCTGATTTCCTAAGCACCTCAGTACTCAGACTACCTCCTTCCTTCATTCAATCGTATTTATTGAGCGCTTACTGTGTGCAGAGCACTGTACTAAGTGCTTGGGAAGTACAAGTCGGCAACATATAGAGACGGTCCCTACCCAACAACGGGCTCACAGTCTAGAAGGGGGAGACAGACAACAAAACAAAACATGTGGACAGGTGTCATCAGAATAAATACCCCCAACAGGATTTATTTTTAAACTCTTTTGTTTCCACCTTTTGTGTCTTCCACCGTCGAGTCGTCTTCGACCCGTAGCGATGCCGCGGACACATCTCTCCCAGAACGCCCTGCTCTCCATCAGCAATCTTAGTGTCTGTCTCCCCAACAAGATTGTAAGCTCCTTGAGGGCAAGGAGTAATAATAATAATAATAACGGTATTTGTTAAGCCCTTACTATGCGCCAAGCTCTCCAAACTCTCCTCAGTGGAAAGAGCCTGGGCTTGGGAGTCAGAGGTCGTGGGTTCAAACCCCGGCTCTGCCGCTTGTCAGCTGTGTGACTTTGGGCAAGTCATTTAACTTCTCTGGGCCTCAGTTACCTCATCTGTAAAATGGGGATTGATTGTGAGCCCCACATGGGACAACCTGATCACCTTGTATCCTCCCCAGCACTTAGAACTGTGCTTTGCACATAGTAAGCGCTTGACAAATACCAAAATTATTATTATTATTATTACTGGGCTCTCCCAAGAGCTTAGGACGGTACAAATGCTCAATAAATACTACTGATCGACTGAGTATAATTCAATCCGCTTCAATATCTGTGGATTTTCTGTAGTAAAAAATAAATTGTTCGGGTGCAAAATCAGTTTTTGTGAGGGACTATTATTGATGTTTGATTTTCCTATGAGGGTTCAATCAATCAATCAATCAATCGTATTTATTGAGCGCTTACTATGTGCAGAGCACTGTACTAAGCGCTTGGGAAGTACAAATTGGCAACACATAGAGGCAGTCCCTACCCAACAGTGGGCTCACAGTCTAAAAGTGGGCTCACAAAGCGGGACCAAAAGAAACAAATGTTATTTTTTTCCCATTTTTAATACTTACCTGAGAGTACCATGAAAAGAGTGGGGTCTCTTGGAACAGAGTTCTCATATCCAGAGGGAAAAGGAAGACATTCCTTATTCCGGACAGGAGAGAAAATGCCGCGTTGGTGGAGTTGGAGGGCAGGTGGGTTAAGTTCCCATTCAGCCCCTTCAGAAAGAAGACCACAGGCCGGTCACGGTAGATTCTGGAAGCAGATTCAACGGCGCAAGAAACTAAGGGAGGAGGCTCCAGGCGATCCGAGGTCTCCAGAAAGACGATGCTCCTGCCATGGCTCAAAACGTCCTCCAGTTTCACGAGACTCTTGAAGGCAGGGATGCAGAAGAAGCAGCTGCGTTTCAAGGTCAGTTCATACAGGAACCCACCAGCAAACATCAGAATAATAACGAGGGAGATCTGGAATTCTTTCAGCATTCTCTCTGACGTTTTGGTCTTTTTTGGTGATGGTTGCCCTAAATAAAAAAAAAGAGAAATGTCAGGATCAGCGATCAGGTCCAATAATAATAATAATAATAATGATGGCATTTGTTAAGCGCTTGCTATGTGCAAAGCACTGTTCTAAGCGCTGGGGGGATATAACATGATCGGGTTGTCCCACGTGGGGCTCACAGTCAATCCCCATTTACAGATGAGGTAACTGAGGCTCAGAGAAGTGAAGTGACTTGCCCAAGGTCACACAGCAGACATGGGTCCAATATTGTCTCCTCGTGGTGATAATCGTAATACTTTGAATTTGCACGGAAGCAGGGCGTAGTGGATACAGGATAGGCCTGGGGGTCAGAAGGTCATGGGTTCTAATCCCGGCTGGGCCGCTTGTCTGCTGTGTGGCCTTGGGCAAGTCACTTTGCTTCTCTGGACCTCAGTTGCCTCATCTGTAAAATAGGGACTGAGACTGTGAGCCCCACATGGGATAGGGACCATGCCCAATCTGATTTGCTTGTATCCACCCCAGTGGACTCTATTTATTTATTTATTTAATTTATTTGTACATATCTATTCTATTTATTTTATTTTGTTAGTATGTTTGGTTTTGTTCTCTGTCTCCCCCTTTTAGACTGTGAGCCCACTGTTGGGTAGGGACTGTCTCTATATGTTGCCAATTTGTACTTCCCAAGCGCTTAGTACAGTGCTCTGCACATAGTAAGCGCTCAATAAATATGATTGATGATGATGATGATGGACCACTGCCACCATATCGACCGGTCAATCGGTAGTATTAATTGAGTGCTTCCTTTTTATTATTTTATTAAGCATTTACTATGAGCCAGCATCATAATTCACAGAGTGAGCACTTAAAAAATACCATAATGATTTTTATCAATCAATCAATCGTATTTATTGAGCGCTTACTGTGTGCAGAGCACTGTACTAAGCGCTTGGGACTTACAAGTTGGCAACATATAGAGACTGTCCCTACCCAACAGTGGGCTCACAGTCTAAAAGGGGCTCACAGCTATCATTACAGCCCTTTCATTTTCCCGAAGCGTTTTACGTTACGTATCTCATTTTCTCCTCACAATATCCCTGTGAAGTAGGGGGACGCAGGTAGTGTTATACCCCAATTCCAGATGAAGAAACTGAGGCACAGAGAGGTCCAGTAACTTGCAACAGACTAGTAGCCAACCAAGAATTAGAATCCTGGTCTCCTGACCCCCCAATCATGCTCTTTTCAGTAGGCCATGCTGCATCCCATAATCCCATTCTCAAAAAAAAAAAAAGATTAGAGGGAGCCTTAAAAAAAATCAGGATAATAATAATAATAAAATAATAATAATAATAATAATAATAATAATAATAATAATAATAATAGCATTTGTTAAGTGCAGCTCGGAGAAGCAGCGTGGCTCAGTGGAAAAAGCCCGGGCATTGGAGTCAGAGGTCACAGGTTCAAATCCCGGCTCCGCCAATTGTCAGCTGTGTGACTTTGGGCGAGTCACTTCACTTCTCTGGGCCTCAGTTACCTCATCTGGAAAATGAGGATGAAGACTGTGAGCCCCCTTTGGGACAATCTGATCATCTTGAAACCTCCCTAGTGCTTAGAACAGTGTTTTGCACATAATAAGCACTTAACAAATGCCATTATTATTATTATTATTATGTGCCAAGCATTTTTTTTTAGCAATGGAAAATTCTGCCCTCAATACGTTCTGTTTCTTTGGGTTCCTAGGGTTAAATTAGAGCAGGCCCAACAATTTTATCTGGTAAGTGTGAAAAGGACTTAGATTGGTTTTGTTGGCTACTCTCCAGTGCACAGATTTATGCTCTCTGCTGTCCTGGCAAACTACCTCTCCATTTACGTGTTTTGGCCGTTTCAGGAGGAAGAAGGGGAAGGCTTGCTGAAGATATGGCATCCCCAGGGTGGCATCAGCGTGGCTCAGTGGAAAGAGCCCGGGCTTTGGAGTCAGAGGTGATGGGTTCAAATCCCAGCTCCGCCACTTGTCATCTGTGTGACTTTGGGCAAGTCACTTCACTTCTCTGTGCCTCAATTCCCTCATTCATTCATTCAATCGTATTTATTGAGCGCTTACTGTGTGTGGGAAGTACAAGTTGGCAACATATAGAGACGGTCCCTACCCCACAGCAGGCTCACAGTCTAGAAGAGTTCATTCATTCATTCAATTGTATTTATTAATAATGATGGCATTTGTTAAGCGCTTACTACGTGCAAAGCACTGTTCTAAGCGCTGAGGGGATACAAGGTGATCAGGTTGTCCCACATGGGGCTTGCAGTTTTAATCCCCATTTTGCAGATGGGGTAACTGAGGCCCAGAGAAATGAAGCGACTTGCCCAAAGTCACCCAGCTGACAAGTGGCGGAGCCGGGATTAGAACCCATGACCTCTGACTCCCAAGCCCGGGCTCTTTCCACTGAGCCACGCTGCTTCTCTTGAGCGCTTACTGTGTGCAGAGCACTGCACTAAGTGCTTGGTAAGTACAATAAAGCAATCAATCAATCAATCAATTGTATTTATTGAGCGCTTACTGTGTGCAGAGCACTGGACTAAGCGCTTAAAGAGAGACAATCCCTGCCCACAGTGGGTTTACAGTCTGTGGTGGGGGGGAGACAGACATCAAAAAAAGTAAACAGGCCTCAATATAAACAGAATTACAGAAATATAGATTTATACATAAATGCTGTGGGGTTAGGAGAGAGGGGAAGAGCAATAGGAAGGGAGAGATTATTGAGTGCCGTGCAGCCGATGGTAAGGGGTTTCCATCTGATGCGGAGAGGGATAGACAAGCCTTGAAGGTTTCTGAGGAGAGAGGAAATTAGGACTGCGCATTCTTTTGGAAAAGTTTTGTACTTCCCAAGCGCTTAGTACAGTGCTCTGCACATAGTAAGCACTCAATAAATTCAATTGATGATGAAAAGTGATCCAGGCAGAAGATAATAATTATGTTATTTGTTAAGCATTTACTACATGTCAAGTACTGTACTGGAATGTCCTCCCTCCCCTACAGCGTTGCTCCGTGGAAAGATGCCGGGCTTTGGAGTCAGCGGTCATGGGTTCGAATCCGGACTCCACCACATGACTGCTGTGTGACCTTGGGCAAGTCACTTAACTTCTCTGAGCCTCAGTTACCTCCTCTGTAAAATGGGGATTAAGATTGTGAGCCCCACGTGGGGCAACTTGATCACCTTGTATCCCCCCCAGCGCTTAGAACAGTGCTCTGCACATAGTAAACGCTTAACAAATGCCATTATTATTATTTTATTATTATTACTAAGTGCTAGGGTAGATAGTAGGTAAAATCAAGTTGTCCCACGTGGTGCTCATCTGTAAAGTGGGGATTAAGCCTGTGAGCCCCACGTGGGACAACATGATCACCTTGTAAACAGTGCTTTGCACATAATAAGTGCTTAATAAATGCCATCATCATTATTATCCAACCACCACCAAGCGCGTTTTGTGAGGTAAACCATGGTCAACCTGTTCATTCATTCAATCATATTTATTCTCCCCCTTTTAGACTGTGAGCCCACTGTTGGGTAGGGACTGTCTCTATATGTTGCCAACTTGTACTTCCCAAGCGCTTAGTACAGTGCTCTGCACACAGTAAGCGCTCAATAAATACGATTGATGATGATGATGATGATGATTGAGCGCTTACTGTGAGCTCTGCATGGGAGAGTACGATACAACAGTACTGCTTTGTAACCTCGGGCAGATGATCTACGTTCTCCGGACCTCATTTACACTAAACTCGTTATGGGCAGGAAACGTGACTGCTATTTCTGTTGTACTGAACACTCCCAAGCGCTTAGTACAGGGCTCTGCGCGCGGTAAGAGCTTAATAAACATCACTGATTGACCGCTCTGTAAAATGGGGATTAAGACCGTGAGGGCCTTGTGGTACATGAACTGTGTCCAACCTGATAATCTTGTAGCTACCTCGGGGCTTAGTACAGTGCCTGGCACATAATAAGCATTTAACAAATGCCATTAAAAAAAAAGAAAAACAAATAAACGACTGGCCAGGTCTAGAACTGACTAGCTTAAACATGGGCTCGTTATGGGCAGGGAATATGTCTGCCAACTATGTTGTATTAATATGCTCCCAAATGCTCTGCAAATAGCGAGCGCTTAGTAAATTCATTCATTCATTCAATCGTATTTATTGAGCACTGTACTAAGCGCTTGGGAAGTACAAGTCGGTAACATATAGAGACGGTCCCTACCCAACAACGGGCTCCCAGTCTAGAAGGGGGAGACAGACAACAAAACCAAACAAGTAGACAGGTGTCAATACCGTTGGAATAAATAGAAGTATAGCTATATACACATCATTAATAAAATAGAGTAGTAAATAGGTACAAATAAAATGAATAGAGTAATAAATCTGTACAAATATATACTGCACACAGTAAGCGCTCAATAAATACGATTGAAAGAATGACTGATTGATTCTTGGGCAGCAAGAATCCAGACAACTACCTACTTGTCTTGTTCTTTTCTTTGTGGTATTTATTCATCACTTACTACGTATCAGTCACAGTTCTAAGCTCTTGGGGAGATACCAGGTAATAAGTTGGAACACGGTTCAGTGTCCCAAATAGGGCTCTCAGTCTTCAATCCCCATTTTGCAGATGAGGTAACTGAGGCCCAGAGAAGTGAGGTGACTTGCCCAAGGTCACGCAGAAGATAAGTGGTAGAGCCGGGACTAATAATAATAATAATAATGGTATTTGTTAAGCGTTTACTATGTGCAAAGCATCGTTCTAAGCACTGGGGGGGTACAAGGTGATCGGGTTGTCCCACGTGGGGCTCACAGTCTTAATCCCCATTCTACAGATGAGGGAACTGAGGCCCAGAGAAGTGAAGTGACTTGCCCGAAGTCACACAGCTGACAATTGGCAGAGCCGGGATTCGAACCCAGGATCTCTGACTCCGAAGCCCGGGCTCTTTCTACTGAGCCACGCTGCTTCTCTGAAAAGGACTTGCATCCTTTTGACACCCAGGCCCCTGTTCTATCCACTAGGCCTCGCTGCTCACTCTTTACATTGGTTTTGAGAAGCAGCGTGGCTCAGTGGAAAGAGCCCGGGCTTTGGAGTCAGAGGTCATGAGTTCAAATCCCCGCTCCGCCAACTGTCAGCTGTGTGACTTTGGGCAAGTCACTTCACTTCTCTGCCTCAGTGACCTCATCTGTCAAATGGGGATTAAGATTGTGAGCCCCCCGTGGGACAACCTGATCACCTTGTAACCTCCCCAGCGCTTAGAAAAGTGCTTTGCACATAGTAAGCGCTTAATAAATGCCATCATTAGTATTATAATGGGAAGCATTAGCTGCATTAGGGGAAGCAGCGTGGCTCAGTGGAAAGAGCACGGGCTTTGGAGTCAGAGGTCATGGGTTCGAATCCCCACTCAGCCACATGTCTGCTGTGTGACCTTGGGCAAGTCATTTAACTTCTCTGAGCCTCAGTTACCTCATCTGTAAAATGGGGATTAAGATTGTGAGCCCCACGTGGGACAACCTGATCACCTTGTATCCCCCACAGCGCTTAGAACAGTGCTCTGCACATAGTAAGCACTTAATAAATGCCATTATTATTATTATTATTATTTTGAACATGGAAAAGCTCGTTGTGGGCAGGGAATGTGTCTGTTGTGGTGCTACATTACATCATCCCAAGCACTTAGTGCAGTGCTCTACACATAGTAAGCGCTCAACTCATTCATTCATTGTCGTATTTATTGAGCGCTTACTGTGAGCAGAGCACTGTATTAAGCGCTTGGGAAGTCCAAGTTGGCAACATCTAGAGACGGTCCCTACCCAACAGCGGGCTCACCGTCGAGAAGGGCGATTATTATAAAGAAATAAATATGACTGACTGATTGTGTGCCCTTAAAAATGAGCTGCCTCCATTGTTTCCTGTATCCTCCGCTCCCACAGAAACACAACAGCCAGAGACGAAAGACGACACGAACCACTGCCACCGCATCCATCGGTCAATCATCAATCGTATTTATTGAGCGCTTACTATGTGCACAGCACTGTACTAAGCGCTTGGGAAGTACAAATTGGCAACATCTAGAGACAGTCCCTACCCAACAGTGGGCTCACAGTCTAAAAGGGGGAGACAGAGAACAAAACCAAACATACTAACAAAATAAAATAAATAGTTTCATTTTAGTGGTATGAGAAGCAGTGGTAAGAGAAGTGGTAACAGTGGTATGAGAAGCAGCGTGGCTTAGTGGAAAGAGCCCGGGCTTGGGAGTCAGAGGTCGTGGGTTCTAATCCCGGCTCCGCCGCTTGTCAGCTGTGTGGCTTTGGGCAAGTCACTTCACTTCTCTGGGCCTCAGTGACCTCATCTGGAAAATGGGGATGAAGACTGTGAGCCCCTTGTACTATAATAATAATAATAATCATTCATTCATTCAGTCGTATTTATTGAGCGCTTACTGTGTGCAGAGCACTGTACTAAGCACTTGGGAAGTACAAGTTGGCAACATATAGAGACGGTCTCTACCCAACAGTGGGCTCACAGTCTAGAAGGGGGATTAAAATTGTGAGCCCCTCGTGGGACAACCTGATCACCTTGTAACCTCCCCAGTGCTTAGAACAGTGCTTTGCACATAGTAAGCAGTTAACAAATACCAACATTATTATTATTATTATTATTAGAATGGCATTTGTTAATTTTGTTAAGCACTTACTATGTGCAAAGTACTGTTCTAAGCCCTGGGGGTGGGATACAAGGTGTTCAAGTTGTCCCACGTGGGGCTCACAGTCTTAACCCCCATTTTATAGATGAGGGAACTGAGGCTCAGAGAAGTGAAGTGACTTGCCCAAGGTCACACAGCAGACATGTGGCGGAGCCGGGATTCAAACCCATGACCTCTGACTCCCAAGCCCGGGCTCTTTCCACTGAGCCACGCTGCTTCTCATCATCATCATGATCATCATCATCATCATCAATCGTATTTATTGAGCGCTTACTGTGTGCAGAGCACTGGACTAAGCGCTTGGGAAGTACAAGTTGGCAACATATGTACAAGTTGGCAACTGCTTCTCCCCCAGTGCTTAGGACAGTGCTTGGCACATAGTAAGCGCTTAACGAAAGCCATCATTATTATTATTAATTGAGGGCTTCCTTTTTATTATGGTATTCATTAAGCGCTTACTATGAGCCAGCATGCAGACCACTGTACTAAGTGCTTGGGAAAGTACAACAGCATTGGTAGGGGCATCCTTAACCTCAAAGCATTTACAGTCTTCGACAAACAGCCTGGCGTAGCAAATACAACACGGGCATCGGAGTCGGAAGGTTGTGGGTTCTAATCCCGGCTCCCCCATTTGTCTGCTATGTGACCTTGGGCAGGTCACTTCACTTCTCTGGGCCTCAGTTACCTCATCTGGAAAATGGGGATTGAGACTGTGAGCCCCACGTAGGACAGCGACCGTGTCCAACTCGATTTGCTTGGATCCACCCCAGAGCTTAGTACAGCGCCTGGCATACGGGAAGCGCTTAACAGATACCATCACTATTATTATTACAGTCTACAAGGGGAGAGAGACAATAAAATAAATTATGGACAGGAGACGCGTACAAGCATCGTGGAGCTGGGGTGACAAGGGATTGACAGCCAAGTGCGGAGGAAATTTAGAGGGTAGGGCAGAGAATCATAATCAATTCCTTCATGCAGATTGTCTATCAATCAATCATTCAATCAATCATATTTATTGAGCACTGTACTAAGCGCTTGGGAAGTACAAGCCGGCAACATATAGAGACAATCCCTCTGTCAATGGGCAGCGGTTGATCCCTCATTTTCCCCCGGTAGCCGACTCTACAGCCCTCCATCCTTCCATCCACCCAATCTGCATGAACTCTAAACCTCTAAGCTCTTTAATAATAATAATAACGATGGTATTTGTTAAGCGCTTACTATGTGCCAAGCACTGTTCTAAGCGCTGGGGGGGGATACAAGGTAATGAGGTTGTCCCATGTGGGGCTCACAGTTTTCATCCTCATTTTACAGATCAATCAATCAATCAATCATATTTATTGAGCGCTTACTATGTGCAGATCACTGTACTAAGCGCTTGGGAAGCACAAATTGGCAACATATAGAGACAGTCCCTACCCAACATTGGGCTCACAGTCTAAAAGGGGGAGACAGAGAAAAAAAAAAAACCCAAACATACTAACAAAATAAAATAAATAGAATAGATATGTACAAGTAAAATAAATAAATAAATAAATAGAGTAATAAATATGTACAAACATATACACGTATATACAGGCGCTGTGGGGAAGGGAAGGAGGTAAGATGGGGGGGATGGAGAGGGGGACGAGGGGGAGAGGAAGGAAGGGGCTCAGTCTGGGAAGGCCTCCTGGAGGAGGTGAGCTCTCAGCAGGGCCTTGAAGGGCCTTGAAGATGAGGGAACTGAGGCCCAGAGAAGTCAGGCGACTTGCCCAAAGTCACACAGCTGATCAGCGGCGGAGCCGGGATTAGAAGCGGCGCTGGCTCAGTGGAAAGAGCCCGGGCTTTGGAGTCAGAGGTCATGGGTTCAAATCCCGGCTCCGCCACTTGTCAGCTGTGTGACTTTGGGCAAGTCACTTCAATCAATCAATCAATCAATCGTATTTATTGAGCGCTTACTTTGTGCAGAGCACTGTACTAAGCGCTTGGGAAGTACAAGTTGGCAACATATAGAGACAGTCCCTACCCAACAGTGGGCTCACAGTCTAAAAGGGGGAGACAGAGAACAAAACCAAACATACTAACAAAATAAAATAGAATGGATATGTACAAGTAAAATAAATAAATAATGGGCCTCAGTTCCCTCATCTGGAAGATGGGGATTAAGACTGTGAGCCCCCCGTGGGACAACCTGATCACCTTGTATCCTCCCCATCGCTTAGAACAGTGCTTTGCACATAGTAAGTGCTTAATAAATGCCATCATCATCATCATTATTATTATTATTATTATTATTGTTGTTATTATTAGAATCCATGACCTCTTACTCCCAAGCCCAGGCTCTTTTCACTAAGCCACGCTGCTTCTCTAGGGAGCATGTCAACCACCTCTGTTCTATCGTACTCTCCCAAGCACTTAGTACAGTGCTCTACATACAGTAAGTGCTCAGTAAATACACCTGATTAATTTAAGCCCATTATGGGCAAGGAACATGCCTGCTCATTCCATTGTGTTATACTCTCCCAAGTGCTTAGTACAGTGCTTTATATATAACAATAATAATTGTGGTATCCAATACACCATGCTGCTCCTTTCTCTATCGCCCAGCTGGATTTCAGATGAACACTTCAGTGGGAAAGAGAAAGCTCATAGTTGAGAAGCAGTGTGGCCTTAATGGATACAGCACACGTTTGGGAGTCAGAATAATAATAATAATAATAACAATAATAATAATAATAATAATGGTATTTGTTAAGCGCTTACTATGTGCAAAGCACTGTTCTAAGCACTGGGGCGGTTACAAGGTAATCAGGTTGTCCCACGGGGGGCTCACGGTTTTCATCCCCATTTTACAGATGAGGTCACTGAGGCAAAGAGAAGTTAAGTGACTTGCCCAAAGTCACACAGCTGACAGTTAATAATAATAATGATGGCATTTATTAAGCACTTACTATGTTCTAAGTGCTGGGGAGGTTACAAGGTGATCAGGTTGTCCCACAGGGGGCTCACAATTTTAATCCCCATTTTAGAGATGAGGGAACTGAGGCACAGAGAAGTGACTTGCCCAAAGTCACACAGCTGACGGTTGGCGGAGCCGGGATTTGAACTCATGACCTCTGACTCCAAAGCCCGGGTTCTTTCCACTGAGCCACGCTGCTTCTAGACTGTGAGCCCGCTGTTGGGTAGGGACCGTCTTTATATGTCGCCGACTTGTACTTCTCAAGCGCTTAGTACGGTGCTCTGCATACAGTAGGTGCTCAATAAATACGATTGAATGAAGGAATGAAATACAACTCAATGAGCCCGTTGTTGGGTAGGGATTGCCTCTCTTTGTTGCTGACTTGTCTTTCCCAAGCGCTTAGTACAGTGCCCTAAGGACATGGATTCTAATCCCCGCGCCGCCACTTGGACAAGTCACTTTTTACTTCTCTGGGCCTCAGTGACCTCATCTGTAAAATGGCAATTGAGACTGTGAGTCCCACGCGGGACAGAGACCGTGTCGACCCCAATTTGCTTGCATCCTCCCCAGCACCTGGGGTGCACCTAGTACAGTTCCTGGCACAGAGTAAGCGCTTAACAAATACCATAATTATTAAAAGAGTCCTCAGATTCCTCATTCAGTGCCCTGCACTCAGTAAGTACTCAGTAAATACGATTGAGTCGGCGATTGTTTGAACAATATTATGCCTCAGATTCCTCATTCAGTGCTCTGCACTCAGTAAGTACTCAATAAGTACGATTGAGTCAGCGATTGTTTGAACAGCGTGGCTCAGTGGGAAAAGAGCCTGGGCTTTGGAGTCAGAGGTCATGGGTTCGAATCCTGGCTCCGCCACTTAGCTGTGTGACTTTGGGCAAGTCACTTAACTTCTCTGGGCCTCAGTTCCCTCATCTGTAAAATGGGGATGAAGACTGTGAGCCCCACGTGGGACAACTTGATCACCTTGTATCCCCCCAGCACTTAGAACAGTGCTTTGCACATAGTAAGTGCTTAATAAATGCTATTATTAATATTATGCCTCAGAGTACCTATAGGGGTGGAAAAAATGTATGGCAGGTTGGCTAATGACACTAATAACAAACCCTGTTTTCCACATGATTTTCCTAGCTATTGTCTCCTCCTGCCAAGCACATAGGAAAATAATAATAATAATAATAATGGTACTTATTAAGCACTTACTATGTACCAAGTACTGTTCTAAGCGCTGGGATAGGCACGATTTAATCAGATTGGACACAGCCCAGTGTGGCTCAATGGAAAAGAGCCCAGGCTTTGGAGTCAGAGGTCATGGGATCAAGTCCCAGCTCCGCCACATGTCTGCTGTGTGACCTTGGGCAAGTCACTTAACTTCTCTGAGCCCCAGTTACCTCATCTGTAAAATGGGGATTAAGACTGTGAGCCCCACGTGGGACAACCTGATCACCTTGTATCCACCCCAGCGCTTAGAACAGTGCTTTGCATGTAGTAAGTGCTTAATAAATGCCATCATTATTATTATTATTATTATTAATCCCCACATTTTACCCAGAGGAGGTCACTGAGGTCCGGAGAAGTGAAATGACTTGCCAAAGTCGCACAGCAGACAAGTGGCAGAGGAAAGATTAGAACCCAGGTCCTTCTGATTTCCAGGCCCGTGCTGTAGCCACTAAGCCATGTTGCTTCTCTGGAGGAAAAAATATATATATAAACTGGAAAATGATTTTTCCATGGAAACTCCTTCATCAGCTCCTTTCATCACTCTCCTCTATTATATTACTCTATTTATTTTACTTGTATATATCTATTCTATTTATTTTATTTTGTGAATATGTTTGGTTTTGTTCTCTGTCTCCCCCTTCTAGACTGTGAGCCCACTGTTGGGTAGGGACCGTCATTATATGTTGCCAACTTGTACTTCTCAAGCGCTTAGTACAGTGCTCTGCACACAGTAAGCGCTCAACAAATATGATTGATTGATTGATCAAACCCTCCCATAAAATGTTATTTTAATAATTAGCTGCTTTTAATGGCATTTATTAAGAGCTTACTATGTGCATGGCACTGTTCTAAGCACTGGGGAGGTTACAAGATGATCAGGTTGTCCCACGGGGGGCTCACAGTCTTCATCCCCATTTTACAGATGAGGTAACTGAGGCACAGAGAAGTTAAGTGACTGGCCCAAAGTCACACAGCTGACAAGTGGCAGAGCCGGGATTCAAACCCATGACCTCTGACTCCAAAACCCGGGCTCTTTCCACTGAGCCATGCTGTTGAGGAATAGCAGGACTCAACCGCTAATTTTTCCAAACTGGGTGAACCCAAACTAACAAAGCAAGGTTGGGACACATTGGAGGTATGAGGAGAGAATGGGATTTGGGTCTCTTTCAGCATCAAATAAATGATTCTTTTTCAAATAATACATAAGTAGATAAGCAGCGTGGCTCCGTGGAAAGAGTGTGGGCTTTGGAGTCAGAAGTCATGGGTTCAAATCCCAGCTCCACCAATTGTCAGCTGGTTGACTTTGGGCAAGTCACTTCACTTCTCTGTGCCTCAGTTCCCTCATCTGTAAAATGGGGATTGTGACTGTGAGTCCCTCGTGGGACAACCTGATCACCTTGTAACCTCCCCAGCGCTTAGAACAGTGCTTTGCACATAGTAAGCGCTTAATAAATGCCATTATTATTGTTATTATAAGTAAGCATGTTTGGAGATGCTGCAATTGGTGACATACTTTGAAATCAACAGCTCGGTCACCTCTCGCAATAGTAGAAAGAGCACGAGCCTGGAAGCCAGAAGGAGCTGGATTCTAATCCCGACTCTGCCACTTGTCTGCTGTGTGACCTTGGGCAAGTCACTTCACTTCTCTGGGCCACAGTTACCTCATCTGTAAAATAGGGATTAAGACTGTGAGCCCTACATGGGACAACCTGATTATCTTGCATCTACCCCAGCACTTAATACAGTGCTTGGCACATAGTAAGCACTTTAACAAATACAACAGTTATTATCGTTATTATTATTATAATAGTAGATAATGGTAGGATGGGAATTTGTCGTTAATTTGCAAAAATGACCCCTTTATCAAAAGCTCTAGCTTTTCCAACTTATCACCATCTGAATGGGAAAGAGATCAAGGGCTTTGAACTAAGGTTCAGATGGAGACAGTCTGGTCACCTTCTTCACAAATCTAATCCCAATCATCAAGTACCTTGCCTCTGTTTCTTTCAGTGACATAACCTGCTCTCTGGAAGGTCGCTGAATCTACAATACTTTCACAGTTTGTTTATTGTTTAGTCTCTCAGTGACTTCTCAAATCTCAGGGAGCCCCATCTTTTCTCCATTTCAGAGAAATCCTTCTCTGCTCCTCTTCCTTCCTAATTTAATTATGTCGATCCACCCGCTCGGCACAAAGATTTGAAGTTGAGTTTATGGGAAAAGTATAAAATCCAAGGGTGGTATCGGTTTTCTAATTCACCTGTCAGACCTGGATAATACATTTGCCTCTCCTAGAAAACTGAAACTATCAGACGTGGTCTCCCTAAAGTCTCCCCTACTCTCTCCAGTCCCTCCCTCCTCCTACCCCTTCTTCAGCTCTCCCATCTTTCCCAGTAGAATCTCTCTCAAGAGGAGATTTCCCATCTCCCCCACCCCTTCACACTTTATCAAAACACTTGCCCCTCCCTTCTCCCCTCCCTGACCCACCATCTTCAACTCTTCATTCTCCTCTGGCTTCTTCCCCACTGCTTTCAGACATGACTACGTCTCCCCTGTTCTTAAAACACCCTCCCTTCACTCCACGGTTCCCTCCAGTTATCCCCCCATCTCCCTCCTACCAAACTCCTTGAGTGAATTGTCTACACCTGCTGCCTCCATTTCCCCTCCTCCAATTCTCTCCTTGACCCGTTCCAATCTCACTTCTGCTCCCTTTACTTCACAGAAACGGCCCTCTCAAAGTCACTAGTGACCTCCTTCTTGCCAAATCCAATGGCTTTTACTCTAGCCTAATCCTTCTCAACATCTCAGCTGCCTTCGACACTGTGGACCACCCCCTTCTCCTGGAAACATCACCCAACCTCGGCTTCCTGACACTGTCCTCTCCTGGTTCTCCTCCTAGCTCTCTGGCTGCTCATTCTCAATCTCTTTCATCAATCAATCAATCAATCGTATTTATTGAGCGCTTACTGTGTGCAGAGCACTGTACTAAGCGCTTGGGAAGTACAAGTTGGCAACATATAGAGACGGTCCCTACCCAACAGTGGGCTCACAGTCTAGAAGGGGGAGACAGAGAACAAAACCAAACGTATTAACAAAATAAAATAAATAGAATATAGGGCTCCTCCTCTACCCCCAACTCTAACTGGGGGAGTCCCTCAGGGCTCAGTTCTGGATCTCTCCCCATCCTCCATCTATGCCCACTCTCTTGGAGAATTTTCCTTCCCTGGCTTCAACTACCATCTCTATGAGGGTGATTCCCAAGTCTACATCTCCAGCCCTGATCTTTTTCCTTCTCTGCAGTCATTTCCTCCTGCCTCCGGGACATCGCTTCTTGGGTGCCCCACCGACACCTTAAACTTAACATGTCCAAAATGTATCCATTCAAATCCGGTCCCCCTCCTGACTTTTCCATCACTGTAGACAGCACCGCCGTCCTCCCTGTCTTATAAACCTGTAACGTTGGCACTATTCTTGACTCATCTCACTCGTTCAATCCACATATATTCAATCTGTCACCAAATCCTGTTGGTTCAACCTTCCTCTGGACTATAAGCTCATTGTGGACAGGGAACAAGTCTAACAACTCTGTTATACTTAACTTCTCTGAGCCTCAGTTACCTCATCTGGAAAATGGGGATTAAAACTGTGAGCCCACGTGGGACAACCTGATTACCTTGTATCCCCCCCAGCGCTTAGAACAGTGCTTTGCACATAGTAAGCGCTTAACAAATGCCATCACTATTATTATTATTATTACTCTCCCAAGTGATTAGTACTGAGTTCGATAAATACAGTAAGTGCTCTATAAATACAACTGATTGATTGAAAATCTAAACCTTCACAACACACTAAAATTTTTCCTCTCTATCCAAACTGCTACCACGTTAATCCAAGAGTTTATCCAATCCCATCTTGGTTACTGCATCAGCCTCCTTGCTGAACTCCCAGTCTCCTGTCCCTCTCCATCCATTCATTCATTCAATCATATTTATTGAGTGCTAACAGTGTGCAGAGCACTGTACTAACCGTTTGGGAAGTACAAGTCGGCGACATATAGAGACGGTCCCTACCCAACAGTGGGCTCACAATCTAGAAGGGGGGACAGACAACAAAACAAAACATGTGGACAGGTGTCAAGTTGTCAGAATAAGTAGAATTAAAGCTAAGTGCACATCATTAACAAAATAAATAGAATAGCAAATATGTACAGGTAAAATAAATAGAGTAATAAATCTGTACAAATATATACAGCTGCGTGGGGAGGGGAAGGAGGGAGGGCGGGGGGATGGGGAGGAGGAGAGGAAAAAGGGGGCTCAGTCTGGGAAGGCCTCTTGGAGGAGGTGAGCTCTCAGAAGGGCTTTGAAGGGAGGAAGAGAGCTCCACTTCGGGCCATACTTCACTCTGCTGCCCGGATCATTTTTCTACAAAGCCACCCAGTCCACGTTTCCCCACCCTTCAAGAAGGTCCAGTGGTCGCACACATCCAGCCGGATCATTTTTCTACAAAACCATCCAGTCCACGTTTCCCCACCCTTCAAGAATGTCCAGTGGTCGCACACATCCAGCTCCGCATCGAGCAGAAACTCTTAAGCGCTTAGTGCAGTGCTCTGCACACAGTAAGCGCCCAATAAATACGATTGATTGATTGATTGATTTAAAGCACTCAATCCCCTTGCCCCCTCCTGCTTTATCCCTCTGATTTCCAACTACAATCCAACCCGCACCCTTCACTCCTCTAATGCCTGCTCACTGTATATGTTGCCGACTTGTACTTCCCAAGCACTTACTACAGTGCTCTGCATACAGTAAGCGTTCAGCAAATACAATTGAATGAATGAGTGGATGTACCTCGATTTCCTCTACCTCACCGCCAACCCCCAAGCCCACGTCCTGCCTCTGGCCTGGAATTCCTTCCTCTTCCACATCTGACAAACAATCAATCTCCCCACCTTCAAACCCTTATTAAAATCACATCATTTCCAAGAGTCCTTCGCCAAGTAACCCTTCATTTCCTCTTCTCCCACTCCCTTTTGCATCATCCTGGCACTTGTTTTTGTGCCCTTTATTCACTCCACCTCATCCCCACCACACATATCCGTAAAGTATTTATTCATATTATGGCTGTGTCCCTCTCTGGACTGTAAGCTACCTGTGAGCAGGGTATTAATAATAATAATAATGGCATTTATTAAGCACTTACTATGTGCAAAGCACTGTTCTAAGCACTGGGGAGGTTACAAGGTGATCAGGTTGTCCCACGTGGGGCTCACAGTCCTAATCCCCATTTTACAGATGAGGGAACTGAGGTACAGAGAAGTTAAGCGACTTATAATGGTGATGGCATTTATTAAGTGCTTACTATGTGCAAAGCACTGTTCTAAGCGCTGGGGAGGTTACAAGGTGATCAGGTTGTCCCACGTGGGGCTCACAGTCCTAATCCCCATTTTACAGATGAGGGAACTGAGGTACAGAGAAGTTAAGCGACTTATAATAATGATGGCATTTATTAAGTGCTTACTATGTGCAAAGCACTGTTCTAAGTGCTGGGGAGGTTACAAGGTGATCAGGTTGTCCCATGGGGGGCTCACAGTCTTAATCCCCATTTTACAGATGAGGTAACTGAGGCACGGAGAAGTGAAGTGACTTGCCCAAAGTCACACAGCTGACAAGTGGCAGCGCCGGGATTTGAACCCATAACCTCTGACTCCAAGGCCCGTGCTCTGTTATGATATTTTTTAAGCATTTACTATGTGTCAAGCGCTCTGTTCATTAAGCGCTTGACACATAGTAAATGCTTAAAAATGCTTAGTAAATGCTTAAAAAAATGCACTCTCCCAAGTGCTTAGTACAATGTTCTGCACACAGTAAATGCTCTATAACTTTGATTAGTTGATTGATTGATTCTACCTAGAAAGGAGAGGAGGATCAACAGCAACCAAGAAAGCTGGCCTGGAAATCTCTTGAGGGGAGACGTGGCAGAAAGGAGTAAGTGCATTGGTTGCTTCTAGATCACAGTTTCTAAATCAATCAATCGTATTTATTGAGCGCTTACTGTGTGCAGAGCACTAAATGAGCTCAACTCCAAAGGAAGAGACAGTTTTGAAACCTTTTCCATGTGCTTGGGGTTATGGGGGAATAAGTCATTTCTTAATTCATCTGAAATTGAGGCCTTCCCAGACTGAGCCCCTTCCTTCCTCTCCCCCTCGTCCCCCCTCCATCCCCCCATCTTACCTCCTTCGCTTCCCCACCCCACAGTATATATGTATATATGTTTGTACATATTTATTACTCTATTTATTTTACTTGTACATATCTATTCTATTTATTTTATTTTGTTAGTATGTTTGGGTTTTTTTTATCTGTCTCCCCCTTTTAGACTGTGAGCCCAATGTTGGGTAGGGACTGTCTCTATATGTTGCCAATTTGTACTTCCCAAGCGCTTAGTACAGTGCTCTGCACATAGTAAGCGCTCAATAAATATGATTGATTGATTGATTGATTTAAATAGTCCTCCAGAATCACTCAGCAAATTACAATATGGACCGAACGCTTTCCACATTTCACTGCTGGCGTAAACTCACTCAGTTCTTTCCCCCTTCTCTTTCTGAAAATCAGTGGTTTAAATTCTACCGAGTGGTAATCTAGTGGAATGAAACCCACAGAATACGTTCCATCCTCCCAGCCACAGCAAACCCCAGCTTCTCGGTGAACTTTAGGAATCTGAAGTCTTACATACCTCATTTTTAGAAAGTCAGGTGGACAGTCCTGCCCAGATCGATCAATCAATCAATCAATCAATCAATCGTATTTATTGAGCGCTTACTGTGTGCAGAGCGCTGTACTAAGCGCTTGGGAAGTACAAGTTGGCAACATATAGAGACAGTCCCTACCCAACAGTGGGCTCACGGTCTAAAAGGGGGAGACAGAAAACAAAACCAAACATGCTAACAAAATAAAATAAATAGAATAGATATGTACAAGTAAAATAAATAGAGTAATAAATATGTACAAACATATATACATAGATACAGGTGCTGTAGGGAAGGGAAGGAGGTAAGATAGGGGGATGAAGAGGGGGAGAGGAAGGAAGGGGCTCAGTCTAGGAAGGCCTCCTGGAGGAGGTGAGCTCTCAGTAGGGCCTTGATCGATTTATGGTGCTATTCCGTATGACCCAGTTCTCAAATCATCTGATTAAAATCCATTCACTTAAATGGATGAATCAATTTCATCAATTTGATCCAAATTAGAAAGTCGGGTTAGAAATTCAGAACCGGTCATTGAGAACTCACCTTCAGCCAGAACTTGAAGTTGAATAGAAGGAAGGGTCAGCTTTTTTTCTTTTTCCTGTGGCTCTTCGAGGTAACCGGGCACTTAGCACTCCGGACTAAAACCAGCAGAGAAGGAGCACATAACACTCCTCGTTGACTCCTCCCTTTCTCGAAGGTGACAAACACAGAATCTGATGGCAAGAGAAAAAAAAAAAACAAACAGACAGCAGGTTGCCCAGTCTATCAACATTCCACCTTCTGGGAACTTACAAGGAAAGGAGAGTGGAGTTGAGAGTGTTAGCGTCAAAGTCAGATGCAGTAGAGAGAGTAATAATAATAATAATGTTGGGATTTGTTAAGCGCTAAGCACTGGGAGAGATACAAGGTAATCAGGTTGCCCCACATGGGGCTCACAGTCTTAATCCCCATTTTCCAGATGAGGTCACTGAGGCCCAGAGAAGTGAAGCGGCCTGCCCAAGGTCACACAGCTGACAAGTGGCAGAGGCAGGATGAGAACCCACAACCTCTGACTCCCAAGCCCGGGCTCTTTCCACTGAGCCACGCTGCTTAGCTGAAACCTCCTCTCTTGTCCTCTCTCCCTCTCTCACTCCGTCCCTCTTCCACATTTAGTACAGTGCCTGGCACATGACGATGATGATGCCAATTTGTACTTCCCAAGCGCTTAGTACAGTGCTCTGCACATAGTAAGCGCTCAATAAATATGATTGATGATGATGATGGCATTTGGGTTAAGCGCATACTATGTGCAAGGCACTGTTCTAAGCGCTGGGGAGGATACAAGGTGATCAGGTTGTCCCACGGGGGGCTCACAGTCTTCGTCCCCATTTTCCAGATGAGGTAACTGAGGCCCAGAGAAGTTAAGTGACTTGCCCAAGGTCACACAGCTGACAAGGAGCAGAGGAGGGATTAGAACCCACAACCTCTGACTCCCAAGCCTGGGCTCTTTCCACAGAGCCACGCTGCTTAGCTAAAACCTCCTCTCTCTTCCTCTCTCCCACTCTTAGTACAGTGCCTGGCACGTGATGATGATGGCATTTGTTAAGCGCTTACTATGTGCAGGGCACTGCTCTAAGCGCTGGGGAGGATGTAAGGTGATCAGGTTGTCCCACAGTCTTCATCCCCATTTTCCAGATGAGGTAACTGAGACACAGAGAAGTGACTTGCCCCAAATCACACAGCTGACAAGCGGCAGAGCCGGGATTCGAACCCTTGACCTCCGACTCCCAAGCCCGGGCTCTTTCCACTGAGCCACGCTGCTGCTTCCAAAGTTCTTTAGTTTTATGGAGGGTTTGCCAGGTGCAACCTGGCCCATAGCCCCAGTATCTTCAGACTGTCCATCCACATAGTAAGCGCTTAACAAATACCCCAGTTATCAGGCTATCAGTCCATTGAGCAATGGATTTTATTGAACCCTTACTGTGGGGAGAGCACTGTACTAAGCGCTTAGGAGAGTCCACTACAACGGAGCCGATAGACATGTTTCCTGCCCACAACGGAAGCAGGATCATGTAGTGAGTGGATAGAGCACGGGCCTCGGAGTCAGAAGGTCCTGGGTTCTAATCCTGACTCTGCCACTTTTCATTTTTTTTTCATTTAATCGTATTTATTGAGCACTTACTGTGTGCAGAGCACTGGACTAAGAGCTTGGGAAGTGCAAGCTGTCTGCCAATGGTTGCCTGTCAACCTACGCATCAAGCAAAAACTCCTCACCTCGGCTTCCAGGCTGTCCATCCCCTCACCCCGTCCTACCTCACCTTCCTTCTCTCCTTCTCCAGCCCAGCCTGCACCCTCCGCTCCTCTGCCACCACTTACCTCCTCACTGTACCTCATTCCCACCTGTCCCACCATCGATCCTTCCTCCTCCAGGAGGCCTTCCCAGACTGAGCCCCTTCCTTCCTCTCCCCCTCGTCCCCCTCTCCATCCCCCCCATCTTACCTCCTTCCCTTCCCCACAGCACCTGTATATATGTATATATGTTTGTACATATTTATTACTCTATTTATTTTATTTGTACATATCTATTCTATTTATTTTATTTTGTTAGTATGTTTGGTTTTGTTCTCTGTCTCCCCCTTTTAGACTGTGAGCCCACTGTTGGGTAGGGACTGTCTCTATATGTTGCCAACTTGTACTTCCCAAGCGCTTAGTACAGTGCTCTGCACACAGTAAACGCTCAATAAATATGGTTGATGATGATGATGACCCCCGGCCCACGTCCTTCCCCTGGCCCGGAATTCCCTCCCTCCACACCTCTGCCAAGCTAGCTCTCTTCCTCCCTTCAAAGCCCTACTGAGAGCTCACCTCCTCCAGGAGGCCTTCCCACACTGAGCCCCCTTTTCCCTCTCCTCCTCCCCATCCTCCCCCCTGCCCTACCTCCTCCCCCTCCCCACAGCACTTGTGTATATTTGTACAGATTTACTACTCTATTTTATTTGTACCTATTTACTACTCTATTTCATTAATGATGTGTATATTGCTATACTTCTATTTATTCTGACGGTATTCTTCTTGTTTTGTTTTGTTGTCTAACTCTCCCCTCTAACAATCAATCAATCAATCGTATTTATTGAGCGCTTACTGTGTGCAGAGCACTGGACTAAGCGCTTGGGAAGTCCAAGTTGTCAACATATAGAGACAGTCCCTACCCAACAGTGGGCTCACGGTCTAAAACGGGGAGACAGAGAACAAAACCAAACATGCTAACAAAATAAAATAAATAGAATAGATATCTACAAGTAAAATAAATAAATAAATAAATAGAGTAATAAATAAATAAAGAGAGTAATGGGTAGGGACCGTCTCAATATGTTGCCGGCTTGTACTTCCCAAGTGCTTAATACAGTGCTCTGCACACAGTAAGCGTTCAATAAATATTGAACTGAGGCCTTCCCAGACTGAGCCCCTTCCTTCCTCTCCCCCTCGTCCCCCTCTCCATCCCCCCTTCTTACCTCCTTCCCTTCCCCACAGCACCTGTATATATGTATATATGGTTGTACATATTTATTACTCTATTTATTTATTTATTTATTTTACTTGTACATATCTATCCTATTTATTTTATTTTGTTGGTATGTTTGGTTTTGTTCTGTCTCCCCCTTTTAGACTGTGAGCCCACTGTTGGGTAGGGACTGTCTCTATGTGTTGCCAATTTGTACTTCCCAAGCGCTTAGTACAGTGCTCTGCACATAGTAAGCACTCAATAAATACGATTGATGATGATGAATAAATATGACTGAATGAATGAATGAATGCTGTGTGGCTTTGGGAGAGTCACTGCGCTTCTCTGGGCCTCAGTTACCTCATCTATAAAATAGGATTAAGACTGTGAGCCCTATGTGGGACAGAGACTGTGTCCAACCCGATTTGCTTGCATCCACTTAGTATGGTGCCTGTCGCATAGTAAGTGTTTTACAAATACCATAATTATCATTATTTTTATTATTAACGAGCTCACAGGTTAGACGGGGGGATGTGGCCTCATGGTTGTTTCTCAGGGTTCTTTCTGGACTGATTTCTTCGTCTCAAGATGGGTGACGAGACCTCTAGACCCAAGGCACTAAGTCGGCAGTGGAGCTGAGGAAGAAAACCATGCACTGACCCCTGATAGATCACTCCCTGTGTGACCTTGGGAGAGTCACTTCACTATGTGGGAAGCAGCGTAGCTCAGTGGAAAGATCCCGGGTTTTGGAGTCACTGGTCATGGGTTCAAATCCTGCACCCTCCAACTTTCAGCTGTGTGACTTTGGGCAAGTCACTTAATAATAATAATAATGATGGCATTTATTAAGCGCTTACTATGTGCAAAGCACTGTTCTAAGCGCTGGGGAGGTTACAAGGTGATCAGGTTGTCCCACGTGGGGCTCACAGACTTAATCCCCATTTTACAGATGAGGGAACTGAGGCCCAGAAAAGCCAAGTAACTTGCCCAAAGTCACACAGCTGACAAGTGGCGGAGCTGGGATTTGAACCCGTGACCTCTGACTCCAAAGCCCGGGCTCTTTCCACTGAGCCATGCTGCTTCTCTAACTTAACTTCTCTGTGCCTCAGTTCCCTCATCTGTAAATTGGGGATGAAGACTGTTAGCCCCCTGTGGGACAACCTGATCACCTTGTAACCTCCCCAGCGCTTAGAACAGTGCTTTGCCCATAGTAAGCGCTTAATAAATGCCATCATTTTTATTATTATTATTATTATTATGTTGGACAGGGACTGTGACCAACCCCATTATATTGCATCTACCCCAGTGCTTAGAACAGTTCCTGGAACATAGTAAGCGCTTAATAAATGCCACAATTATCATTCGAAACTTTCCAATCCACAGGTCATAATCCGATGTTCTGTATTAGTCTCCATTAATATCACTTGGAATATGGTGGTTCGATCCCTGTTCTCCCTCCCGCTTAGACTGTGAGTTCCTCTGCGGGACTGGGACTGTGTCCAACTGGATTATCTCATATCTCCCCCGGTGTTTAATTAATCAATCAATCCATGGTATTCACTGAGCACTTACTATGGGGCTAATAAGGTGCTTGTGGCCCAGAGTAAGCATTCAACAGATAACATTCTCATTGATTGGAATCAATCAATGCCCTGGAATGCCATCCGCCAAGCTCGCTCTCTTCCTTCCTTCAAGGCCCTACTGAGAGCTCACCTCCTCCAGGAGGCCTTCCCAGACTGAGCCCCTTCCTTCCTCTCCCCCTCGTCCCCCTCTCCATCCCCCCATCTGACCTCCTTCCCTTCCCCACAGCACCTGTATATATGTATATATGTTTGTACACATTTATTACTCTATTTATTTATTTTACTTGTACCTATCTATTCTATTTATTTTATTTTGTTAGTATGTTTGGTTTTGTTCTCTGTCTCCCCCTTCTAGACTGTGAGCCCACTGTTGGGTAGGGACTGTCTCTATATGTTGCCAGCTTGTACTTCCCAAGCGCTTAGTACAGTGCTCTGCACACAGTAAGCGCTCAATAAATACAATTGATTGATTGATTGATTGATATGGAGGGGTCTGCTGCTGAGAGGACACCCAGAGATTTTCTATTTCATGGCCATAGACCACCTCACCCCCACTCCACAATGGTGCAGAGATGATGATAATAATGATAACAATAATAATAATAATAATGGCATTTATTAAGCGCCTACTATGTGCCAAGCACTGTTCTAAGCACTGGGGTAAATACAAGGCGATCAGGTTGCCCCACGTGGGGCTCACAGTCTTCATCCCCATTTTCCAGATGAGGGAACTGAGGCCCAGAGAAGTGAAGTGACTTGCCCAAGGTCATGCAGCTGACAGTTGGCGGAGCAGGGATTTGAACCCATGACCTCTGACTCCAAAGCCCGGGCTCTTTCCACTGAGCCACGCTGCTTCTCTCTATATAACTAGATAGATAGATAGATAGGTAGATAGATAGGTAGATATAGATATAATAATAATAATAATGGCATTCATTAAGCACTTACTATGTGCCAAGCACTATTCTAAGCACTGGGGCGGTTACAAAGTAATCAGTGATCATCATCAATCGTATTTATTGAGCGCTTACTATGTGCAGAGCACTGTACTAAGCGCTTGGGAAGTACAAATTGGCCACATATAGAGACAGTCCCTACCCAACAGTGGGCTCACAGTCTAAAAGGGGGAGAATGATCATGGGAAGCAGCGTGGCTCAGTGGAAAGAGCCCCGGCTTGGGAGTCAGAGGTTGTGGGTTCAAATCCCGGCTCTGCCACTTGTCAGCTGTATGACTTGGGGCAAGTCACTTCACTTCTCTGGGCCTCAGTTCCCTCATCTGTAAAATGGGGATAAAGACTGTGAGCCCCACGTGGGACAACCTGATTGCCTTGTATCTACCCCAGCGCTTAGAACAGTGCTTGGCACATAGTAAGCGCTTAACAAATTCCAAAAAAAAAAAAACGGTTGTCCCACGTGGGGCTCACAGTCTTTATCCCCATTTTACAGATGAGGGAACTGAGGCACAGAGAAGCGAACTGATTTGCCCAAAGTCACACAGCTGACAATTGGCAGAGCCAGGATTTGAACCCATGACCTCTGACTCCAAAGCCTGGGCTCTTTCCATATGTGTGTATGTGTGTATAATAATAATAATAATAATAATGGCGCTTGTTAAGCGCTTACTATGTCAGCATGGCTCAGTGGAAAGAGCCCGGGCTTTGGAGTCAGAGGTCATGGGTTCAAACTCCGGCTCCGCCACTTGTCAGCTGTGTGACTTTGGGCAAGTCACTTCGCTTCTCTGGGCCTCAGTTACCCCGTCTGTAAAATGGGGATTAAGACTGTGAGCCCCACGTGGGACAACCTGATCACCTTGTATCTACCCCAGTGCTTAGAACAGTGCTTTGCACATAGTAAGTGCTTAACAAATACCAACATTATTATGATTATGATTATGTGCAAAGCACTGTACATACATAGCAAATGATTATGTGCAAAGCACTGTACATACATAGCAAATATATATATATAGCAAATATATATATATATACAGTGCTCTGCACACAGTAAGCACTCAATAAATATGATTGATTGATATATATAGCAAATATATATATATAGGCACTTATAGTTCTGATCCAAATGGTATACATTGTGATTTAGGAGTAGCTTTGCTCTGGGCTTCTGGCCTGGCTGGTACAGGTCTTAATTACAGCTGAGGAAGCGGAGGAAATTGGGGCAATCTTGGTGGATTGGGATCGCTCATCCCTACGCCTAAAAGTGCTCAAGAGTTCCTCGATCCCAATCCCTGGAAAAACAGTTATTTGGAACTTACTAGGAACCCCAAGTGGACCAATCACCCAGATCATCTTGTAACCTCCCCAGCGCTTAGAACAGTGCTTTGCACATAGTAAGCGCTTAATAAATGCCATTATTATTATTATTATTATTATTATTATTATTATCATCATCCTAAAACCACTCCGGGCAGCTGCCCACTCTGAATGCGGAAGGACTAGAAAAGGTGCCCTCAATCGTGCCTTCCTCATTCTATTTGTTCTGACAATTTTGACACCTGTCTCCATGTTTTGTGTTGTTGTCTGTCTCCCCCTTCCAGACTGTGAGCCCATTGTTCGGTCGGGACCGTCTCTATATGTTGCCGACTTGGACTTCCCAAGCGCTCAGTACAGTGCTCTGCAAACAGTAAGCGCTCAATAAATACGATTGAATGAATATATATATATAGATGTATATGCTTATATCTATGAATATATATATATATATATATATATATATATACATAGATATAAGCATATACATCTATATGTATACAGAGAAGCCGCATGGCTCAGTGGAAAGAGCCCGGGCTTTGGAGTCAGAGGTCATGGGTTCAAATCCCCACTCCGCCACTTGTCTGCTGTGTGACTTTGGGCAAGTCACTTCACTCCTCTGGGCCTCAGTGACCTCATCTGTACAATGGGGATTAAGACTGTGAGCCCCCCGTGGGGCAACCTGATCACCTTGTAACCTCCCCAGCGCTGAGAACAGTGCTTTGTGCATAGTAAGCCCTTAATCATCATCAATCGTATTGATTGAGCGCTTACTGTGTGCAGAGCACTGTACTAAGCGCTTGGGAAGTACAAGTTGGCAACATAACCAAAGAAAATAACATGTTATTAAACCAAATAACATAATAAAAATGCCATTATTATTATTGTTATTATATGTGAGTAGGTGGTGCAGGATATCCTTCCTCTCCCCCTCGTCCCCCTCTCCATCCCCCCATCTTACCTCCTTCCCTTCCCCACAGCACCTGTATATATGTATATATGGTTGTACATATTTATTACTCTATTTATTCATTTATTTATTTTACTTGTACATATCTATCCTATTTATTTTATTTTGTTGGTATGTTTGGTTCTGTTCTCTGTCTCCCCCTTTTAGACTGTGAGCCCACTGTTGGGTAGGGACTGTCTCTATGTGTTGCCAATTTGTACTTCCCAAGCGCTTAGTACAGTGCTCGGCACACAGTAAGCGCTCAATAAACACGGTTGATGATGATGATATTGGTGGCTTGGTTGCTGAAAAGACAGCCACAAAGAACGGTAGCCCTCTGGACGGCCGAGAAGCTCTATTTAGGGGTGCAATCCTCACCCTGACTGGGGCCGGTGGCCAGAAATGGCACCCCTAGAAATTCCCTGCTTCCCCCAGACTCATCTCATCAGGAAACCATAACTGGCAAGCTAAACATCTGCAGTGCCAAGGCAAACAGAAAAGAAAAACTTGTGCTAAGCCCGTAATTATTGGCCCAAAAAGAAGGCAAGCTCTGTTGCTGAACTGTACTTTCCAAACGCTTAGTATAGTGCCCTGCACACAGTAAGCGCTCAATAACGATGATTGAATGAATGAGTGGAGGGGGAGGCAGACATTAATAGACATAAAAAAGTAAATAAAGGCATTACAGATATACACATATGATACATACATAAATGTATGAACTGAACAGATACACTGTTGAAAATGCAGCCCTAAACAAGACCAGACAACCTGATCAATCGATCCAATCAAGCAATCAATCAATCAATCAATCAGTCATATTTATTGAGATCTTACTGTGTGCAGAGCACTGTACTAAGCGCTTGGGAAGTCCAAGTTGGCAACATATAGAGACGGTCCCTACCCAACAGTGGGCTCGCAGTCTAAAAGGGGGAGACAGAGAACAAAACCAAACATACTAACAAAATAAAATAAATAGAATAGATATGTACAAGTGAAATAAATAAATAAATAAATAGAGTAATAAATATGTACAAACACATATACATATATACATACATATACATACATAGATGTATGAACTGAACAGATAATGCTGTTGAAAATGCGGTCCTAAACCAGACCAGACAACCTGATCAATCGATCCATCAATTAGTGGTTTTTATTGAGGCTTACTATGTGCAGAGCGCTGCACTAAGCGCTTGGGAGAGGACAACATAACAGAGTCGGCAGACACGATCCTTGCGCTCTCCCAAGCTTGTACAGGGTACGGCGTTTAATACATTATTATTATTATTATCAAACAAATCAGGTTGGATACAGTCCCTGTCCCACCCATCACTTTGTACCTTCCCAAGCGCTTAGTATAGTGCTCTGTACACAGTAAGTGCTCAATAACGATGATTGAATGAATGAATGGAGGGGGAGACGGACATTAATATACATAAATAAGTAAATAAATGCATTACAGATATACACATATGATACACACATACATATACATACATAAATGTATGAACTGAACAGATACACTGTTGAAAATGCAGCCCTAAACAAGACCAGACAACCTGATCAATCGATCCAAACAATCAATCAATCAATCGTATTTATTGAGCACTTACTGTGTGCAGAGCACTGTACTAAGCACTTGGGAAGTACAAGTTGGCAACATAGAGAGACAGTCCCTACCCAACAGTGGGCTCACAGTCTAAAAGGGGGAGACAGAGAACAAAACCAAACATACTAACAAAATAAAATAAATAGAATAGATATGTACAAGTAAAATAAATAAATAAATAAATGAATAGAGTAATAAATATGTACAAACACATATACATATATACATACACATACATAGATGTATGAACTGAACAGATAATGCTGTTGAAAATGCGGCCCTAAACCAGACCAGACAACCTGATCAATCGATCCATCAATTAGCGGTTTTTATTGAGGGATTACTATGTGCAGAGCACTGCACTAAGCGCTTGGGAGAGGACAACATAACAGAGTCGGCAGACACGATCCTTGCGCTCTCCCAAGCTTGTACAGGGTACGGCGCTTAATACATTATTATTATTATCAAACAAATCAGATTGGACACAGTCCCTGTCAAACCCGTCACTTTGTACCTTCCCAAGCGCTTAGTATAGTGCTCTGCACACAGTAAGCGCTCAATAACGATGATTGAATGAATGAATGGAGGGGGAGACGGACATTAATATACATAAATAAGTAAATAAATGCATTACAGATATATACATATGATACATACATACATATACACACTGTATGAACCGAACAGAACTGAACAGAATTGAACTGGGGGATGCAGCATGGCTCAGTGGAAAGAGCCCGGGCTTTGGAGTCCGAGGTCATGGGTTCAAATCCCGGCTCAGCCACTTGTCAGCTGTGTGACTTTGGTCAAGTCACTTCACTTCTCTGAGCCCCAGTGACCTCATCTGGAAAATGGGGGCGAAGACTGTGAGCCCCACGTGGGACAAACTGATCACCTTGTAACCTCCCCAGCGCTTAGAACAGTGCTTTGCACATAGTAAGCGCTTAACAAATACCATCATTATTATTATTATAATGCTGTTGAAAATGCAGCCCTAAACAAGACCAGACAACCTGATCAATCGATCCATCAATTAGTGGTTTAATACATTATTATTATTATCAAGCAAATCAGGTGGGATACAATCCCTGTCCCACCTGTCCCCTTGTGCCCTCCCAAGCGCTTAGTACGGTGCTTTGACACAGTAAGCGCTCAATAAATATGATCGAATGAATGAATGAATGAAAAGCGGGAGAGACAGACATTAAAATCAATTATAGATAGGGGAAGCAATAGAGTGTATGATTGGATAAGTGACCCGCTGAAACTCTGCCTAAACACTTCTTTTATGGTATTTGTTAAGCGCTTACTAGGTACCAGGCACTGTACTTAGCGCTGGGGTAGATAAAAGCTTATCGGGTTGACTGCCGCAAACCCTGCCTCATCAAAAATGCCAAGGATGGATTGATTGATTGATTATGTTGCTGACTTGTACTTCCCAAGCGCTTAGTACAGTGCTCTGCACACAGTAAGCCTTCCCTCCGCCCATCCGCCAAGCTAGCTCTCTTCCTCCCTTCAAGGCCCTACTGAGAGCTCACCTCCTCCAGGAGGCCTTCCCACACTCAGCCCCCTTTTTCCTCTCCTCCTCCCTACCTCCTTCCCCTCCCCACAGCACCTGTATATATGTTTGTACAGATTTATTACTCTATTTATTATACTTATACATATTTACTATTCTATTTATTTTATTTTGTTAATATGTTTTGTTTTGTCGTCTGTCTCCCCCTTCTAGACTGTGAGCTCGTTGTTGGGTAGGGACCGTCTCTCTATGTTGCCAACTTGTCCAGTGCTCTGCACACAGTAAGCGCTCAATAAATACGATTGAATGAATGAATGAATTTAGCTTTAATTCTATTTGTTCTGACGACTTGACACCTGTCCACATGTTTAGTTTTGTTGTCTGTCTCCCCCTTCTAGACCGTGAGCTTGTTGTTGGGAAGGGACCGTCTCTATATGTTTCCAACTTGTACGTCCCAAACACTTAGTACAGTGCTCTGCACACAGTAAGAGCTCAATAAATACGATTGAATGAATAAATGAGTGAAAGGTCATGGGTTCTAATCCCAACTCCGCCACTTGTCAGCTGTGTGACTTTGGGCAAGTCACTTCACTTCTCTGGGCCTCAGTTCCCTCTTCTGTAAAATGGGGATTAAGACTGTGAGCCCCACAGAGGATAACCTGATAACTCTGTATCCTCCCCAGTGCTTAGAACAGTGCTTCACATATAGTAAGCGCTTAACAAATACCATCATTATTATTATTATTAATATTACTAAGTGCTTGGGAGAGTGCAATGCGACAATAAATAGACACATTCCCTCCTCACAATGAGCTTACAGTCTAGCGGGCGGAGACAAACATTAATTTAAATAAATAAATTGGAGCTGTGTACATAAGTGCTGAGCCCACTGTTGGGTAGGGACCGTCTCTATATGCTGCCAACTTGTACTTCCCAAGCGCTTAGTACAGTGCTCTGCACACAGTAAGCTCTCAATAAATACGATTGAATGAATGAATGAATGAATAAGTGCTGAGCCCGCTGTTGGGTAGGGAACGTCTCTATATGTTGCCAACTTGTACTTCCCAAGCGCTTAGTACAGTGCTCTGCACACAGTAAGCACTCAATAAATATGATTGAATGAATGAATGAATGAATAAGTGCTGAGCCCGGTATTGGGTAGGGACCGTCTCTATCTGTTGCCAACTTGGACTTCCCAAGCGCTTAGTACAGTGTTCTGCACACAGTAAGCGCTCAATAAATACGATTGAATGAATGAATGAATGAATAAGTGCTGAGCCCGCTGTTGGGTAGGGACCGTCTCTATCTGTTGCCCACTTGGACTTCCCAAGCACTTAGTACAGTGCTCTGCACACAGTAAGCGCTCAATAAATACGATTGAATGAATGAATGAATGAATAAGTGCTGAGCCCGCTGTTGGGTAGGGACCGTCTCTATCTGTTGCCCACTTGGACTTCCCAAGCACTTAGTACAGTGCTCTGCACACAGTAAGCGCTCAATAAATACGATTGAATGAATGAAAGGGAGTGGGAGAAGAGGAAAGGTGGAGACTCTGTCAGGGAAGGCCTCCTGGAGGAGATGGGCCTTCAAATAAGGCTTTGAAAGGGGGAGAGAGTAATTTTCTGTCGGATTTGAGGAGGGAGGACGTTCCAGGCCAGAGGCAGGACGTGGGTGAGGGACTGGCGGCGAGACAGGAGATACAAAGTGATCAGATTGTCCCACGGGGGGCTCACAGTCTTCATCCCCATTTTACTGATGAGATAACTGAGGCACAGAGAAGTTAAGTGACTTGCCCAAAGTCACACAGCTGACAGCTGACGAGTCACAGCTTCTAGACTGTGAACCTGCTGTTGGGTAGGGACCATCTATGCTGCCGACTTGTACTTCCCAAGCGCTTAGGACAGTGCTCTGCAGACAGTAAGCGCTCAATATGATTGAATGAATGAAGTGGTGGAGTCGGGATGAGATTTACTATTCTATTTATTTTGTTAATGATGGGTATCTAGCTTTATTTTATTTATTCTGGTGACGACACCTGTCCACGTGCTTTGGTTTGTTGTCTGTCTCCCCCGTCTAGACTGTGAGGCCGCTGTTGGGTAGGGACTGTCTCTAGATGTTGCCAACTTGTACATCCCAAGCGCTTAGTCCAGTGCTCTGCACACAGTAAGCGCTCAATAAATACGATTGAATGAATGAATGAATGAATGAAAGAGAGATGGGGCCACAGTGACAAGGTTAGCACCAGAGGAGCAAACTGAGCGGGTTGGCTTGTGGTAGGAGAATTGCAAAGTGAGGTAGGAGGGAGCAAGGCGATTGAGTGTGTTGTGTGACCTTGGGCAAGTCATTCACTTCTCTGTACCTCAGTCACCTCATTGTAAAATGGGGATAATAATAATAATAATAATAATAATAATAATAATGGCATTTATTAAGCACTTAATATATGCAAAGCACTGCTCTAAGCACTGGGGAGGTTACAAGGTGATCAGGTTGTCCCACATGGGGCTCACAGCCTTCATCCCCATTTTACAGATGAGGGAACTGAGGCCCAGGGAAGTGAAGTGATACATACACATCATTAATAAAATAAATAGAATAATAAATATGTACATGTATACCAAAGTGCTGCGGGGCGGGAAAGGGGGTAGGGCAGAGGGAGGGAGAAGAGGCAATGGGGAAGAGAGAAGGAGCAAAGGAAAAGGGGGGCTCAGTGTAGGAAGGCCTCCTGGAGGAGGTGAGCTCTCAGTAGGGCCTTGAAGGGGTAAAGTGTTCTAGTTTGGCAGATGTGCGGAGGGAGGGCATTCCAGGCCAGGGGAAGGACGTGGGCCAGAGTCGACGGCGGGACAGGCGAGAACGAGGCCCAGTGAGGAGATTAGCAGTGGCAGAGGAGCGGAGGGTGCAGGGTGGGCTGGAGAAGGACAGAAGGGAGGGGAGGTAGGAGGGGGAGAGGGGATGGACAGCCTGGAAGCCCAGGGCGAGAAGGTTTTGCTTGATTCTTTGGTTGACAGGCAACCACTGGAGATTTTTGAGGAGGGGAGTAACATGCCCAGAGCGTTCCTGTACAAAGACAATCCGGGCAGCGGAGTGAAGTATAGACTGAAGCAGGGAGAGACAGGAGGATGGGAGATCAGAGAGGAGGCTGATGCAGTAATTCAGTCGGGATAGGATGAGAGATTGAACCAGCAAGGAAGTGATTTGGATGGAGAGGAAAGGGCGGATCTTGGCGATGTTGTGGAGGTGAGACCGGCAGGTTTTGGTGACAGATTGGATGTGTGGGGTGAACGAGAGAGCGGAGTCGAGGATAATAATAATAAAAATAATGTCATTTATTAAGCGCTTATTATGTGCAAAGCACTGTTCTAAGCGCTGGGGAGATTACAAGGTGATCAGCTTGTCCCACGGGGGGCTCACAGTCTTCATCCCCATTGTACAGATGGGGGAACTGAGGCACAGAGAAGTGAAGTGACTTGCCCAAAGTCGCATAGCTGACAAGGGGCAGAGTCTGTCTGCCCTGAAGCTCTCTCCGGGTTGGGAGGGGGAGAGGGGGGAGGCTCATCTTCTCCCGCTCCCCCAGACTCACTGGGAAAGGGGAGGAGTCGGCCTCCTTGTTGCCCCCCAAAGCCACTTTCATGCGCTCCCCTCCAGCGTGGCTCAGTGGGAGCGAGCCAGGGCTTTGGAGTCAGAGGTCGTGGGTTCAAATCCCAGTTCCGCCACATCTGCTGTGTGACCTTGGGCAAGTCATTTCACTTCTCTGAGCCTCAGTTCCCTTATCTGTAAAATGGGGATTGACTGTGAGCCCCACGTGGGACAACCTGATCACCTTGTATGCCCCCCAGCGCTTAGAACAGTGCTTTGCACATAGTAAGCGCTTAATAAATGCCATTATTATTATTATTATTATTATTATTATTATTATCCCTCTCTTGCCCTTCCTTTGAAGTCCGCATCCTCGGCCTCTATGACGCACTCCAATTACCTGTTGCTGTTATCAATCCCCCCACCCCCGCCAGGCCCCCAGGTCTTTTAACTCTTTTCACGTGGAGGACACTAAAGATCGATCATCCCCCTCTAGAAGCTGCTCTCTTCCTGACCTTTCAAGAAATGTCCTTTTCTTCTGACCTGTGAACTGAGAAACTGAACTTTAGTCATGCAGCGAAAAATTTCCCAACCACATCAACCCATACCTAGCTTTTCATCAGTAGCTGTCATTCATTTATTCAAATCAATCGTATCTACTGAGTGCTTACTGTGCGCAGAGGACTGTACTAAGTGCTTGGGAAGTACAAGTCGGCAACATCTAGAGACGGTCCCTACCCAACAATGGGCTCACAGTCTAGAAGGGGGGAGACAGACAAAAAAACCAAAACAGATAGGTGTCAATACCATCAGAATAAATACAATTATAGAGGAATCATTCATTCATTCATTTAATCACATTTATTGAGGGCTTACTGTGTGCATAGCACTGTACAGAGAAGCAGCGTGGCTCAGTGGAAAAGAGCACAGGCTTTGGAGCCAGAGGTCATGGGTTCAAATCCTAGCTCCTCCAACTGTCAGCTGTGTGACTTTGGGCAAGTCACTTCACTTCTCTGGGCCTCAGTTCCCTCATCTGTAAAATGGGGATGAAGACTGTGAGCCCCCCGTGGGACACCCAGATCACCTTGTAACCTCCCCAGCGCTTAGAACAGTGCTTTGCACATAGTAAGCGCTTAATAAATGCCATTATTATTATTATTATTATTATTATTATTACTAAGCGCTTGGGAAGTACAAGTTGGCAACATATAGATACGGTCCCTACCCAACAGTGGGCTCACAGTCTAGAAGGGGGAAGATATCACCAAGGTTGCAGGCTTGTGAGATGGGAAGGATGGTAGTGTCATCTACAGTGATGGGAAAGTCAGGGAGAGGGCAGGGTTTGGGAGGGAAGATAAGGAGCTCAGTCTTGGACATGTTGAGTTTTAGGTGGTGGGCGGACATCCAGATGGAGATGTCCTGAAGGCAGGAGGAGATGCGAGCCTGGAGGGAGGGGGAGAGAGCAGGGGCAGAGATGGAGATCTGGGTGTCATCAGCATAGAGATGATAGTTGAAGCTGTGGGAGCGAATGAGTTCACCAAGGGAGTGAGTGTAGATGGAGAACAGAAGGGGACCAAGAACTGACCCTTGAGGAACTCCTACAGTAAGGGGATGGGAGGGGGAGGAGGAGCCTGCAAAAGAGACTGAGAATGAACGACCGGAGAGATAAGGGGAGAACCAGGAGAGGATGGAGTCTGTGAAGCCAAGGTTGGATAGAGTATCTAAGAGAAGGCAGTGGACCACAGTGTCAAAGGCGGCTGAGAGGTCGAGGAGGATTAGGACAGAGTATGAGCCGTTGGATTTGGCAAGGAGGAGGTCATTGGTGACCTTTGAGAGGGCAGTTTCTTTGGAGTGGAGGGGATGGAAGCCAGACTGGAGGGGGTCCAGGAGAGAGTTGGAGTTGAGGAATTCAAGGCAGCGAGTGTAGATGATTCACTCTAGGGATCTGGAAAGGAAGGGTAGGAGGGAGATGGGGTGATAACTGGAAGGGGCAGTGGGGTCAAGAGAGGGTTTTTTTAGGATGGGGGAGATGTGGGCATACTTGAAGGCAGAGGGGAAGAAGCTGTTGGAGAGTGAGCAGTTGAAGAGAGGCCTTCCCAGACTGAGCCCCCTTTTTCCTCTCCTCCTCCCCTCCCCTTTGCCCCCCTGCCCTACCTCCTTCCCCTCCCCACAGCACTTGTATATATTTGTACATATTTATTACTCTATTTTACTTGTGCATATTTACTACTCTATTGCATTAATGATGTGTGTATAGCTATAATTCTATTTATTCCAATGGTATTGACACCTGTCTACTTGCTATGTTTTATTGTCCGTCTCCCCCTCCTAGGGACCATCTTTCTATGTTGCCCACTTGTACTTCCCAAGCAGTTAGTACAGTGCTCTGCAAACAGTAAGCGCTCAATAAATATGACTGAATGAATGAATGAATGAAAGTTAAGGAGGGGAGGAGGGAAGGGGCGAGTGATTTCATAAGATAAGAGGGAATGGGGTCCGAAGCACAGGTGGATGGGGTGGCACTTGAGAGGAGGGAGGAGATCTCATCGGAAGATACTGCCGGGAAGGATGGGAGAGTAGAGGAGGGGGCCGAGAGTCGGAGGGGGGGATAGAGAAGGGGAAGTGGTGACTTTGGGGAGCTCAGATCTGATGGAATTAATTTTACTAATGCAGTAGGAGGCCAGATCTTTGGGGGTGAGGGATGGAGGAGGGAGTTAAATGTACGGAAGAGCCATCGGGGATGATGGGCATGGGTGTCAGTAAGGGAGGAGAAATAGTTTTGTCTGGCAGAGGAGAGGGCAGAGGTAAGGCAGGAAAGGGAAAATTTAAAGCGAACGAGGTTGGCTTGGTGTTTAGACTTTGGCCAGCAGCGTTCAGCAGTTTAAGCGTAAGAGCGAAGGAGGCGGACAGTGGCGGTGATCCCAGGCTGTGGGTTAGTGGTGTGAGACCCACGAAGGGACAGGGGAGCGAGTGAATTGAGTAGAGAGGATAGAGTTGAGAGCATCGATTTATTTATTTATTTTACTTGTACATATTTATTCCACTTATTTTATTTTGTTAATATGTTTTGTTGTCTGTCTCCCCCTTCTAGACTGTGAACCCACTGTTGGATAGGGACCGTCTCTATATGTTGCCAACTTGTACTTCCCAAGCGCTTAGTCCAGTGCTCTGCACACAGTAAGTGCTCAGTAAATACGATTGAATGAATGAATGATTTGGTCATCAAGAGTGGGTAGAGTGGCTAGGGAGGTATCCTGCCTCTGGCCTAGAACGCCCTCCCTCTTCATATCCATAGAGAAGCAGCGTGGCTTAGCAGAAAGAGCCCAGGCTTGAGAGTCAGAGGTCGTGAGTTCTAATCCCGCCTCCGCCGCTTGTCTGCAGGGTGACTTTGGACAAGTCACTTCACTTCTCTGTGCCTCAGTTACCTCATCTGTAAAATGGGGATTAAGACCGTGAGCCCACGTCGGACAACCTGATGACCCTGTATGTACCCCAGCGCTTAGAACGGTGTTTGGCACATAGTAAGCTCTTAACAAATGAGCTTTAATCATCATAATAAAATAAAATATAATATAATATAGTATAACATAATATAATAATTAATATAATATAATATAATATATAATAAATGTGATATAACAACTAATATAATATAGTTATGTATTATATATGATCATTATATATCATGTTCATAATAATCATTATGACCAGCTGGTCATAATCATTATGATTATGATATCTAATATAATAATGTATAATAATATATATTATATAATCTAATATAATATATAACATAATTGTTATTATGATTATGATTATTTTAGCCAACAATCACTCTCCCCACCCTCAAGGGTTCGTTAAAGAGCACATCTCCCCCAAAAAGTCTGACCTTGGGCACATCACTTAACTTCTCTTAGCCTCAGTTCCTTCATCTGTAAAATGGGGATTAAGACTGTGAGCCCCACATGGGACAACCTGATCACCTTGTACCCTCCCCAGCGCTTAGAACAGTGCTTTGCACATAGTAAGCGCTTAACAAATGCTATTATCATTATTATTATTATTATTCCCCTACTAAGCCCTCATTTCTTCTTCTCCCACTCCGTTCTGCATCGTTCTTGCACTTGGACTTGCGTCCTTTATTCAGCCTTTCCTCAATCCCACAGCACTAATGTACATATCCATAATTTATTTGTTTATATGAACATACGCATCCCCGTTGTGGGCAGGGAACATGCCTACCAACTCTGTTACGTTGCGCTCACACAGTAAGCAGTGTGACCTCGTAGAGAGAGCACGAGGAGCCCGGGTATCAGAAGGACCTGAGTTCTAATCCTAGCTCTGCCACTTGCCTGCTGTGTGACTTTGAGCAAGTCTCTTCACTTCTCTGTGCCTGTTACCTCAGATGTAAAATGGGGATTAAAACTATGGGCACCATGTGGACCACGGATTGGTTCCAACCTGATTAACTTGAAACTACCGCAGTGCTTAGAACAGCGCCAAAAAATACCATTTTTTTAAAAAAAGGGCTCAATAAATACCATTGATTGATCGATTGACACGGCCTCAGATGCTCAAGACAAGAATCTCACAACAGAACTTCACGGAATGGGGATTCTTTGAATGAAATTTCAGGAGAAACTCAGACTGGCAGCTCATGCCGACTGTTAAAAGCTCGCTCCAGAAGCTGGTCAGCCTCTAAGGCTTAGCATCTCAACTTCGGAATCCGACGGGATACAAAAGGAGGAGAAGGCAGAGAGAGTTCCTACAGGGAACAACACTCCTTTCCTCGGTACCTCTCGGGAATTCCGATTCATTTCCAATCCCCTCCTTCCTCTCCGCCTTACCTCCTTCCCCTCCCCACAGCATCTGTATATATGTTTGTACGGATTTATTACTCTATTTATTTTACTTGTACATATCTATCCTATTTATTTTATTTTGTTAATATGCTTTGTTTAGTTCTGTCTCCCCCTTCTAGACTGTGAGCCCGCTGTTGGGTAGGAACTGTCTCTACATATTGCCAACTTGTACTTCCCAAGTGCTTAGTACAGTGCTCTGCACACAGTCAGCGCTCAATAAATACGATTGATTGATTGATTGATTTCGAATGGGAGCGATCCCACGAGGCAACACCACCCGTTCTGTTGGCATTGGGTGATTTTGTGAAATGCAGAGCCTGTTCTATGGGTGCCCCTTAAGGAAGTAGCACCGATGCCCTTGTTCCAACATTTAGCTAATAATGGATTAAAGCAAACAGCTGGCGTATGTTATCGACATATGAACTTCAAGGCGATGCTCAATGCGGGAACAAAGGGCATCGTGTTCAATTCAAATTAACAAAGGCCCCTTGTCAGGCAGCGTGTGTTTGAGAATCTAAAATTTCGGGTATTCAAAGCAACGGCTGAAACATTTAACCCCCACCCATCCCCTGTGTCGCGTAATTAGCAGTTGATATCATCATCAATCGTATTTATTGAGCGCTTACTGTGTGCAGAGCACTGGACTAAGCGCTTGGGAAGTACAAATTGGCAACCTATAGAGGCAGTCCCTACCCAACAGTGGGCTCACAGTCTAAAAGGGGGAGACAGAGAACAAAACCAAACATACTGACAAAATAAAATAAATAGAATAGATATGTACAAGTAAAATAAATATTGCACAGAGCTAGGCAGGCCCTCAGTCGGCTGTTGCAGCCTAATGTCTCCAAGCACATCGGTCCAGGACGCGGTGTGGTCTTACCGAAGCAGCGTGGCTCAGTGGTAAGATGCCCGGGCTTGTAAGTCGGAGGTCGTGGGTTCTAATCCCGGCTCCCCCACTTGCCTACCGTGTGACCTTAGGCAAGTCCCTTCACTTCTCTGTGCCTCAGTTACCTCGGCTGTCAAATGGGGATTAAAACTGTGAGCACCATGGGGAACATGGATTGGTTCCAATCCATGAAGCAGCGTGGCTCAGTGGAAAGAGCCCGGGCTTTGGAGTCAGAGGTCGTGGGTTCAAATCCTGGCTCTGCCACTTGTCAGCTGTGTGACTTTGGGCAAGTCACTTCTCTGGGCCTCAGTTCCCTCATCTGTAAAATGGCGGTGAAGACTGTGAGCCCCCTGTGGGACAATCTGATCACCTTGCAATCTCCCCAGCACTTAGAACAGTGCTTTGCACATAGTAAGCACTTAATAAATGCCATTATTATTATTAACCTAATTCTTCTATAGACTGTGAGCCCACTGTTGGGTAGGGACCATCTCCTATGTTGCCAACTTGTACTTCCCAAGCGCTTAGTAATAATAATAATAATAATTGTGGTATTTGTTAAGCGCTTACTATGTGCAAAGCACTGTTCTAAGCGCTGGGGAGGATACAAGGTGATCGGGTTGTCCCATGTGGGGCTCACAATCTTAATCCCCATTTTCCAGATGAGGTCACTGAGGCCCAGAGAAGTGAAGTGACTTGCCCAAAGTCACACAGCTGACAAGCGGCAGAGCCGGGATTTGAACCTATGACCTCTGACTCCCAAGCCCGGGCTCTTTCCACTGGGCCACACTGCTGCTCTTAGTACAGTGCTCTGCACACAGTAAGCGCTCAATAAATACGATTGAATGAATGAATGAACCTAATTCACTTGAATTAGTGAATAAATACAATTGATTGATTGATTGAATCTTCCCAAGCGCTTAGAACAGCGCTTGGCACTGAGTAAGCGCTTAATAAATACCATCTTTTTAAAAAAGGGCTCAATAAATACCATTGACTGGCACGGTCTCAGATGCTCAAGACAAGAATCTCACAACAGAACTCAATGAGGATTCAGAATGGGGATTCTTCGAACGAAATTTCAGGAGAAGCAGCGTGGCTCAGTGGAAAGAGCCCGGGCTTTGGAGTCAGAGGTCATGGGTTCGAATCCCAACTCCACCACAAGTCTGCTGTGTGACCTTGGGCAAGTCACTTAACTTCTCTGTGCCTCAGTTACCTCATCTGTAAAAATGGGGATTAAGACTGTGAGCCCCACGTGGTGCAACTTGATCACACTGTATCCCCCCAGCGCTTAGAACAGTGTTTTGCACATAGTAAGCGCTTAACAAATGCCATTATTATTTTATTTATTTATTATCCAGACTGGCAGTTCATGCCGACAGTTGAAAGCTCACTCCAGAAGCCGGTCAGCCTTTAATGCTTAGCATCCCAACTTCGGAATCCGATGGGATGCAAAAAGCAAAGGGAGTTCCCTACAGAGAACATACACACCTTTCCTCGGTACTTCTCGGGAATTCCGATTCATTTCGAATCGGGAGCGATCCCACAAGCCAACAGCACCCGTTCTGTTGACACCGGGTGATTTTGTGAAACGGAGATCCTGTTTTATGCGTGTCCCTTAAGGAAGTGGCACTGATACGCTCGTTCCAGCATAAAGCAAACAGCTGGGGTACGTTATCGACATATGCACTCCAAGGCGATGCTCAATGCCGGGACAAAGAGCCTTGTGTTTAATTCAGATTAACAAAGGCCCCTTGTAGGCAGCGTGTGTTTGAGAATCGAAAAATTAGGTTATTCAAATCAAAGGCTGGAGCACTTAACCCCCAGCCCCTCTTGTCTTACGCCGTCGACCCGTGGCGACATCATGGGCGCATCTCTCCCGGAACGCCCCGCTCTCCATCTGCAATCGTTCCGTTTGCGGATCCACAGAGTTTTCCCGGTAAAAATATGGAAGTGGTTTACCACTGCCTCCTTCCGTGCAGTCAACTTGAGTCTTCATTCCTGATTCTCTCTCCCCTGCCGCCCAGCACAGGTGAGTTTTGACCTGTAGTAGATGGCCTTCCGCTCGCGAAATACTGGCCAAGCTAGGGATGGAGTGGACAGGCCTCTGCTCGACTCTCCCTCCCGTAGCCGAGACAGGTGGAGGACCGGAAACTCTCCAGGGGTGACACTGAGAGGGACACCCTTCGCTACCATTTAATATATTTTACCGAGCTGAACAGGCCTGCAAATAATAATAATAATAATGATGGCATTTGTTAAGCGCTTACTACGTGCAAAGCACCGTTCTAAGCGCTGGAGGGGATACAAGATGATCAGGTTGTCCCACGTGGGGCTCACAGTCTTCATCCCCATTTTACAGATGAGGGAATGAGGCCCAGAGAAGTGAAGTGACTTGCCCAAGGTCACACAGCAGACATGGGGCGGAGCCGGGATTTGAACCCATGACCTCTGACTCCAAAGCCCGGGCTCTTTCCACTGAGCCACGCTGCTTCTTAAATAAATAAATAAATTCTTAAATAATCATTTGTTGCAGGCTCCTGTCTCCAAGCACGTCTGTCCATGACACGGTGTGGCTTAGTGGATGGAGCACGGGACTGAGGAAGTCACAGGTTCTAATCCCGGCTCTGCCCCTTATCTGCCGCGTGACCTTGGGCGGGTCACTTCACTTCTCTGTGCCTCCGTTACCTCGTCTGTAAAATGGGGATTGAAATCGTGAGCCCCACATGGGACAGGGACTGTGTCCAAACCGATTAGCCTGTAACCCCCCCCGCCCCCAGCGCTTAGTACGGTGCCTCGCACACAGTAAGTGCTTAACAAATACCATAATAGTAATAATCTACTCTGCGCAAAGCACTGTGCTAATTGGGAGATTCAACTGCATCATATGTTGCCAACTTGTACTTCCCAAGCGCTTAGTACAGTGCTCTGCACACAGTAAGCGCTCAATAAATACTATTGAATCAAGAGACACATTTCCCCTTCCTCCCTTCAAGGCCCTACTGAGAGCTCACCTCCTCCAGGAGGCCTTCCCAGACTGAGCCCCTTCCTTCCTCTCCCCCTCGTCCCCCTCTCCATCCCATCTTACCTCCTTCTCTTCCCCACAGCACCTGCATATATGGATATATGTTTGTCCATATTACTCTATTTATTTATTTATTTTACTTGTACATAGCTATTTCTTTTATTTTGTTAGTATGTTTGGTTTTGTTCTCTGTCTCCCCCTTTTAGACTGTGAGCCCAGTGTTGGGTAGGGACCGCATATGTTGCCAATTTGTACTTCCCAAGCGCTTAGTACAGTGCTCTGCACATAGTAAGCGCTCAATAAATATGATTGATTGATTGTTGGGTAGGGACTGTCTCTATATGTTGCCAATTTGTACTTCCCAAGCGCTTAGTACAGTGCTCTGCAAACAGTAAGTGCTCAATAAATACGATTGATTGATTGATCCCCCGCCCACATGGATCTTACCATCTAATCTCCAGGGTAGGATGCTCCGCCATCTCCCTCAGTATTTCCGACACCATGTTTTATCACCCTGAGGGCCCAGCGAGGGGAGAAAACAACTTGGTCTAAATCCTCTAGACTGTAAGCTTGTTGTGGGCAGGGAATGTGCGCTCAGTACAGTGCTGTGCACACAGTAAGCGCTCAATGGCTCTAGTCCTAGCTCCGCCACTGGCCTGCTGTGTGACCATAGGAAATCACTTCACTCGCTGGGGGCTTAGATTCATCATCCGTAAAATGAGGCTAAGATAAAATGTGAATCCCATGTGGAACAGGGACCGTGGTATTTGTTAGGCGCTTACTATGTGCTAGGCTGGGGTGGATACAAGCAAATTCGGTTGCACGCGGGGCTCACGGTCTTAATCCCCATTTTCCGGATGAGGTCACTGAGGCACAGAGAAGCAAAGTGACTTCCCCAAGGTCCCACAGCAGACAAGTGGCAGAGCTGGGATTAGAACCCATGACCTTCTCTTAGGCCCATTCTCTATCTACTAAGCCATTAGATTGGACACAGCCCTTGTTCCACGTGGGGCTCGGTCTTAATAATAATAATGGCATGTGTTAAACGCTTACTCTGTACCAGGCACTGTACTAAGCGCCGGGGTGGATACGAGCAAATCCAGTTGGACACAGTCCCCTGTTCCACCTGGGGCTCCCAGTTTCAATCCCCATTGTCCAGGTGAGGTAACCGAGGCCCAGAGAAGCGAAGTGACTTGCTCAAGGTCACACAGCACACAAGTGGAAGATCTGGGATTAGAACCCAGGTCTTTTGAGTCCCGGGCCCGGCCCACTAGGGCATTAGAGAATGCCCTATTAGAGAATGTCCCCATTAGAGAAGCAGCGTGGCTCAGTGGAAAGAGCCCGGGCTTTGGAGTCAGAGGTCATGGGTTCAAATCCCACTCTGCCAATTGCCAGCTGTGTGACCCTGGGCAAGTCACTTCACTTCTCTGGGCCTCAGTTCCCTCATCTGTACAATGGGGATGAAGACTGGGAGCGCCATGTGGGACAACCTGATCACCTTGTAACCTCCCCAGCGCTTAGAACAGTGCTTTGCACGTAGTAAGCGCTTAACAAATTCCATTATTATTATTATTATTATTATTATTATTATTATTATTATTGTTATTATTATTAGGCCAAATCTCCTAGCACCTCTCCGGGCTGCTTCTTTGTCTCTTTTGCTGATTCTTCCTCTGCCTCCGACGCCGAAACAGTCTGATTCTGTAGCCTCGGTTCACGTCCCCATCTATTCTCAATCGATGCTCACGTAGTGATCACCTGTTCTCACGGCTTCACCTCCGAGCAATTCCCAGACGACTCCCAAATCAATCTCGTTATCCCCCGTCTCCACCCTTTTGGGCCATCTCGCTTCTCCGGCCTCCAGGACACCACTAAATCTGATGTCTGTGAGCCCACTGTTGCGTAGGGACCGTCTCTATATGTTGCCAACTTGTACTTCCCAAGCGCTTAGTCCAGTGCTCTGCACACAGTAAGCGCTCAATAAATACGATTGATTGATTGATTGCTGTCCGTGAGCCCACTGTTGGGTAGGGACCGTCTCTATATGTTGCCAACTTGTACTTCCCAAGCGCTTAGTCCAGTGCTCTGCACACAGTAAGCGCTCAATAAATACGATTGATTGATTGATTGCTGTCCGTGAGCCCACTGTTGGGTAGGGACCGTCTCTATATGTTGCCAACTTGTACTTCCCAAGCGCTTAGTCCAGTGCTCTGCACACAGTAAGCGCTCAATAAATACGATTGATTGATTGATTGCTGTCCGTGAGCCCACTGTTGGGTAGGGACCGTCTCTATATGTTGCCAACTTGTACTTCCCAAGCACTTAGTACAGTGCTCTGCACACAGTAAGTGCTCAATAAATACGATTGAATGAATGAATGTCTCGTTGGCGCTTTTAAACTCAACCTGTCCAAAACTGAACTCATCTGCCGGCCCGACTGTTCTCCTCCTCCTCCTAACTTTCCTTTCACTAACCACAAACCCACCATTCATTCATTCGTTCATTCCATCGTATTTATTGAGCGCTTACTGTGTGCAGGGCACTGTACTAAGCGCTTGGGAAGTACAAGTTGGCAACATACAGAGACGGTCCCTACCCAACAGTGGGCTCACCATCTTCATCTGTCACGCCCCAAAATTTGGCATCACCCTTGATCCCTCCCTCTCTCATATTCAGTCCATCCCCAAATCCTGCCACTATCCAGAATTTCCAGAATCCATCCCTTTCTCTCCATCCAATTTGCCACGACACTGAATCCTGCACACAGTAAGCGCTCAATAAATACGATTGATGATGATGATGATGATGATGATGAATCAAGCTCTTGTCCTCTCATGGTTTGCCTATTCCATTAGCTTCCTCATCCACCTCTCCTCTCTCCAATCCATACTTGGCTCTGCTGGCCGGATCATTTTTTCCTTATCTCCCCATTCCTCAAAAACCTCCACCGGTGGCCCATCAGCTCTCTAAATCACGCGGAAACTCCTGACCACCGGTGAGTATTTTGTTCCTCTCAAGCCCGCCTATTCATTTCGCCACGGAACTCCTTTCATTCAATCATTCAATCATATTTACTGAGCCCTTACTATGTGCAGAACACTTAACTAAGCACCCGGGAGAGCACAATACAACAATAAACTGACACACTGCCCGCCCACAACAAGCTTGCCGTCTAAGGAGGGGAGACAGACATCAATACAAATGAATTACAGATATGTAATAAATTACAGATACGTAACTCGTCTTCCCACCCCATCCCGTCCTTCCCCTCTGTAGACAAACTCACCATCATTCTCTCAATTTTCAAGAGATGTGTCCAACCTGATTCTTTATCTACTTCAGTGTTTAGGACATTGTCACAATTATTATTAGCATTGTTATTTATTTATATTAATGTCTGTATCACCCTCTAACCTGTAAGCTCATTGTGGGCAGGGAACACATCTATCGACTGTTGTACTGTCCTCTCCCAAGCACTTAGTACAGCGCTCTGCACACCAAAACACTCAATACCGTTATTTCTTAACCCAACTGCCACCTAGCACGTGTATATTTACACCCATTGTAAGCACAACATATACTAAATTATGAATATAAAGCGATTTATTCTAATTTCATCATGGCAGGGGAGAAGCAGCGTGGCTTAGTGGGAAGAGCCCAGGCTTGGGAGTCATTCACTAATTCATTCAATCGTATTTATTGAGCGCTTACTCTGTACTAAGCAGTTGTGGATTCTAATCCCAGCTCTATTTGCCAGATGTGACCTTGGGCAAGTCGTTTCACTTCTCTGTGCCTCAGTGACCTCATCTGTAAAATGGGGATGAAGACAGAGTCCTGGTGCTTAGAACAGTGCTTGGCACCTAGTAAAGCGCTTCACAAATACCAATGAAATTTAAAAAAAAAAGTGCTCTACTTTTATCTTTTTTTCCACCTACCTCCACTATTTGTTAACAATTGTTTTCCCTATTCAATTGTAAGTTCCTTGTGGGGAAGGATTGTGTAATGCTCCCATTGCACTTTCCCAAGCATTGAGTATGGCATTTTGTACTCGGCACTCAATAAATACCATCAGTTGACTGACTGGGAATGCGACAGTTTGTTACAAAGATCTTATCTGAAGCAGTGAGGACTCCTCAAGAGCTTTTTACTTAACATTTTGATTTTGGCGGGCTTTGCTATTATATTATAAAAATAATAATAATGACAATTATAATAATTGCAGCATTTGTTAAGTGCCTACTCGGTGCCGAGCACTCTAAGATCTGGGGTAGACGCGAGGTCATCGAATCTGTGACACCATCCCTGTCCCACAGAGGAATCAGAGCCTAAGTAGAAGGGAGAGCAGGTATACTGAAGCCCCATTTTACAAATTAGGAAACTGAGGCCCAGAGAAATCAAGTGACTTGACCACGGTCAAGCAACAGACAAGTGATTAGTTTTAGACTGTGAGCCCACTGTTGGGTAGGGACTGTCTCTATATGTTGCCAATTTGTACTTCCCAAGCGCTTAGTACAGTGCTCTGCACATAGTAAGCGCTCAATAAATACGACTGATTGATTGATTGATTAGAACCCAGATCCTGTGACTTCCGCAGCGTGGCTCAGTGGAAAAGCGCCCGGGCTTTGGAGTCAGAGGTCATGGGTTCAAATCCCAGCTCCGCCAACTGTCAGCTGGGTGACTTTGGGCAGGTCACTTCGCTTCTCTGTGCTTCGGTTCCCTCATCTGTAAAATGGGGATGAAGACTGTGAGCCCCCCCTGGGACAACTTGATCGCCTTGTAACCTCCCCAGCGCTTAGAACAGTGCTTTGCACATAGTAAGCGCTTAATAAATGCCATCATTATTATTATTACTATTAATCCGCAGTTGCTGTTCTTTGTATCCACGGACCCTCATTGAGATTGTGAGCTCCTACGCACACTGGAGTCGGATAACACCGCATACCGACCCTGGGGCTCAGCAAATAATAAATTCATTTAATCGTATTTACTGCGTGCTTACAATTGATTAAATGAATTTACTATTACTATCCCCTGCCCATAACGTTCAATACCATAATTGATCTCCGTATCGAAGAGCTCAAATCACGCCCGGGCAGAACGCACTTGTGCTAGATGGCTGTCTGTAACACAGTATGTACTAACAAAAACATGCCATTTAAAAATGAGTTCCCATTTTGTGATTTGAGTACGAAAACGTGCAGTTGATAGAAAAAAAGATGCGCGTCATATACTGAATTTTATTAAGAACCACAGGGGTTTTCCGCTACCTGCAGAAAGCGCTTCTTTCGATTTACTGCGCTCCTGTCTTTAACAGCAAACCGACAGCACCACTAGACTCCATTCGCTCTCCATTTCAGACCCTGAGTCCCATGTGGACCAGAAATTATGCCCCATCTATATCAATCAATCAATCGTATTTATTGAGCGCTTACTGTGTGCAGAGCACTGTACTAAGCGCTTGGGAAGTACAAGCTGGCAACATATATGAACTGGTACCTACCCCAGCGCGCTTAGTACAGTGCTTGGCACATAGTAAGTGCTTAACAAACACCACTATCGTCATTACAGTAGGGTTGAAATCAATTCTGCAGTCTTCCGTTTCCAACTGTCACCTCTGTTCGTGCAGATATTTTTTCAGTGATTTTTGCCCATTCCACCTCAGTTCCATTTTCATTTAGACTGTGGGCCCACTGTTGGGTAGGGACTGTCTCTAGATGTTGCCAACTTGGACTTCCCAAGTGCTCTGCACACAGTAAGCGCTCAATAAATACGATTGATTGATTGATCAATGAAACCGAGCATCATCCGCGGCCCCGTACTGCGCTAGTTACTTTTCCTTCAGCGTCCACCTCCGCGGGAAGACCAGGATAACGGAAACGAGGACATCTTTCTCCTATCTGCAGATGACGACGGAGCCTCCCATCAAGAGCGACGGCCCGGCTGGCCTCGGTCTTGAAATTTCAGGACCGGGAACCTGAGAGAAGGAACTGATTAGAAGGCTAGTGGTTTATGCCTCCCCACTCAGGCGGTTTCATCTTTGCCTGATGGAACATGGATCTATAACACTGTAAAATCATTGTACAATGCTTGCATTGTTCTCTCCCAGGCACTGGTGACGATGACAATGACGTGGTTGGAAGGGGTGCAGAACATTGCGACGAATACACGACCGAAGAGAAGAGCTACTCCCCGTCGCCTCAACCCAGCGGCGGTTGTCTTCCTAACCACTGCAGTCTTCACCCCGACGCCGGCCGGCAATTTTTCCACGAGGCCCGCGGGGCTTGGTCCCCCTTGAAGATGACTCCAGGTTCGTTGGTCAAAGCCCTTCATCTCCGACAGTGCCGCCCCAAGCAGGGTTTCCCTCTCTCGCAGAGCCGGGAGGAGAACTCGCGTAGCCTGATTCCCAGGGCCTTGCTCTTTTCCCCTCATCCCGACAGCCGGGCTTCCTCGGATAGTCAATCGGATGGGGTGGTTGACGTTTCGGGAGAATAAAATTCAAAGAGCCCAGCGCAAATTGGAACGGTGGTTCTTCAAAAATGGGATGTTAAATGCGAGCAAGTGAGTCACTTGGGAACGAAAAGCGAACACAGATATTGGAATGGGATGTTAAATATGACTAAGTGATTCACTTGGAAATGAAAAGCAAACATATTGGATGATAGGCTAGAAAATGACAACTATAAGGTTAATCACCTCTGTAATCTTTACCTAAAAGTCAACATTCATTCATTCAATCATATCTATGTGCAGAGCACTGTACTAAGCGCTTGGATGATTATGAGATATATATAAACACAAGGGAAAGTCATCCTTCTACTGGACCGGCGCTTATTAAAGTTCCAGTTCTGATCCACTATTAGGGATGGAGAGAAACCTTTTATGTGACATAGAGGGGGGTGAAAAAGGTTTTTTATAAGGGGAAAAAAATAAAGGATAGTGGGTTGCTTAGATTAGTGAACGGGTGAGTATTTAAAGGGTTTTCACGAGGAGGCTGCTAATAATCGGTCGCTCGAGGACCAAATACTACCGAGCTAGAGGAAATGGGACTTAATGAGGGAGAGCCTTTGACTGGTCATAAGAAACTTCTTGAATATTAGGGTGAACAAAGGTAGGGATGACTCACTACTGAAGATTGGGGGATTTCTATTTCTATTTCCATGTGGGACAGGGACTGTGTCCAGCCTGATAATTTGCATCTACCCCAGCGCTTACAACAATGCATAACACTGAGAAGACACTCAAGTACCACAAAAAAAGTCTAGATTTTCAATACATTATCAAAGCTCTCTCTGATTCCTCCAAGGGGCCACCCTAAATCTACCACGAGGGGTGAGACAGAACTCAGGTGAACCAAGAGCAGTGTGGCGTAACGGATAGAGTACGGGCCTCAGTTCTATCCCAACTCTTCCGCTATCTGCGGTGACCTTGGACCAGTCACTTCTCTTCTCTGTGCCTGTTACCTCATCTGTAAAATGGGGGACTAAGACTGCGAAGCCCCATGTGGGACATGGACTGTATCCAACCTGATTTTGGCTTGTCTCTACCCTCAGCGCTCAGGACGCTTCACAAATACCATAAAAAAAAAGTTTTTTTATTCTAAAACAGGAATACCTCATTTTCTCCGATCCGTTTCTCACAAAAATACAGCTTCTCCTACCCACGTGGTAATAGGGTAAAAAAAAATAATAGTAGGTAGGGTGTGTCCATAGACCTTCCTTTATAGCACCGTCTAGCTGAGTTGATACAGGACCATAAGGGGTTCCAATGAAGCATATCGGGACTTCATTTCTTTTTCTTTTTTTAAAGAAAGACACGTAAGATTCCGGGAGATTCTGTTCCTCCCTTTCCCACCAAACCACATAAAGTCACTGAGATCACTGGCACCCGGTAGCTTCAGGAACCCCTAAAATGACCTATTTGGGGGCTGGAGGCACCTAGAAGATTCCTAAGGACCCCCCAATAGTATCATGGTTTGAGGGAACCATATCTCCATCATCTTATATGTTTAAAATATCCCTTCCCCTCACAATTCCTTATGTCCCCGTCAGGTGACATACCATACTCGTGTCAAGTATCGTCATTCTACCACATTCATTGTTATCTTGTTTTTTATGTTACTTTTAACTCCACTGCTTCCCCCTTCCTTCCGTGCCTTCCAATCCTTTCATCATTTTTAGACCGTGTATGATTTTTGCAGCGTGCCTTTTCCTTGCATTTAGTACGGTGCTTCGTGCACCGTAGGGACTCAAAACTATATTACTGATGCTGAGCTGGTCTTTGCTATGTATCACGCGGATGTCCTTCGGAAGTCGGAGATCCGTCCCGTAACGGGGGGAGGAAAGATGGGGCGGGGAGGGCGAGAATGGGGACGATGGGCAGAAGTTACAAAAAATAAGTGCACAGCCACAGAGTTCTGCCACCGCCCCGAAAACATTCACAGGGCTCCAGGAGACGGCATCCTCAAAAACTCATGTACAACCAGCTGCGTGCCTGTCTTCACCGCTCTCCCGGGGCCGGCCCGCCGCTACAATACCATGAGGCCGGATGGAAGGACGGTGCCAACTAGAGAGCCACGGAATGGGAGCGTCTAATCCGGACTGGAAAAGCGGCCCCTTTGTCTTGCGGGAAGGAGCAGGTAAAATTATGAGGCGGAATTAGAAGTCCGATCAGTTTGGGGGTCGCTTTTACTGCCCGCTGCATTTACATTCCGCTCAGTTGTGCGGAATACTAAAGGCAGGATAATAATAATAATAACAATGATGATGGCATTTATTAAGCGCTTATTATGTGCAAAGCAAGCGCTGGGGAGTTTACAAGGTGATCAGGTTGTCCCACGGGGGTGGGGAGGGGGACTCACAGGCTTCATCCCCATTTTACAGATGAGGTCACTGAGGCCCAGAGAAGTGAAGTGACTTGCTCAAAGTCACGCAGCTGACAGAGCCGGGATTTGAACCCATGACCTCTTGACTCCAAAGCCCGGCTCTTTCGACCGAGCCATGCTGATGAGGCACGCAACAGAAATCCCATTCGAAAACTTTGCTCATAGGCTAATTACAGCGGAAAGAAGCGTTGCTACGATTGGTTCTGAACAAACTTTAATGCTTATTAAGCGTCCAAGCTTTCGACTTTAGGTTTGGACAGGGAATGTGTCTACCAGCTCCGTCATACTGTACATTTCCAAGTGCTTAGTACAGTGCTCCGCACACAGTAAGCACTCAATCAAAACCACTGATTGATTGATGAAACTGACATCTCTCTAATGAGACCTGAGTGGGAGTTCAATTCATTGGGGGTTTTTTGTATTAAAAAAAAAAAAGCAAACTTTCCTTCACGACACGAACCTTAGACTACCGGACCGCTGTATTTACGGTAAGTGGTCGCCCGTTTGGATAAAAACTGAAGTTAAAAATCTGGAAATGAGCATTCCGTAGCATCGTTCGGGACGTAAGTAGGCTCGCTCCGCCGTACCGTTCGTTTTCAGCGTGTGTTCCGGTGAGAGCGCCGTGGGCCGAGGAGGGAGCGTCTGTCCGACGACGGGCCGGGGTGCCCTGCGGTGCCAAGAAAAACAGTCTGTGCACACACACACACACACACACAACCCCTCTTGGGTTGGCACCTGGAGAGTTCCCGCTTCTCTACCGGCCTCGGCTACGGAAGAGTCAGGCAGAGGCCTGTCCATTCCATTCCTAGCTCGGCCAGTGGCTAGCGAGCGGAAAGGCCGTCGGCTACACGTCCAGACTCACCCGTGCTGGGCAGCGGCGGCGTGGGGGAGAGTCGAGGACGGAGGCTCCCGCGGCGACCGCGCGGAAGAAGGCAAGGACAAACCACTTGCCCGTTTGGGCCGGGAAAACTCAACGGATACGCTATCAGCTGTGGGTCGGAGAGGACGTGAAAGCACACGGCGGGACAGGCCCGTAAACCCAACGCTCGCAAGGTGCCAGAATGGGGGAATGTGGGCACCAGTCTTCCTTAGCATGGGATTTGGCGAGAAACCAAAATGTTACAAGAAATTCCCAAAGCCTGTAGGCTCCCTGTGGGCAGGGAACACGTCTGCCAACTCCGCTGTACTGGATTCTCCCAAGCGGGGCTCGGCACAGAGGAAGCGCTCAGTAAATACCATCGAGGATGATAACGAAAGCGGTTACGTGCACAGCTCTACACTCAGTTGCCTCTCCTTGACCTGCAATTTATTTTCACGTCTGTCGCCCCTGCTAGGTTGAAAGCTCCTTAAGGGCAGGGAATGGGTCTGCTTATTCTATTGTCTCCTCCCAAGCGCTCAGTACAGTGCTCTCCACACATTAAGCGCTCAATAGATACCACTGATTGAACGGGGTCTGCAAACTCTGCTCTCGACTAACAGTCCCTTTGATCTTAGAACTAACGCACATTAACTCCGCAGGAGAAAAATGACCGTATCAGTTACCTGCTACACTAAAGTGAATTTCGAATTTGAAAAGGCATCAGCGGAAGCGCTGATAAAGTCCCAACTCTTGGAGTTAAATGAGGGAATTATTTCTCCGTGATTCTAATATTGTCCAGGAATTAGTCCAGTGATCAGAGCTTTGGTATAAACGTCCCAACCTCTTCCAGAGCTGGCGTCATTTGTCTAGAAGGAGCAATCAATCTGCCGAGTAAACGAAATCCTGCTACGCTACACAGTCGAAGAGCTGAACATTTTACAAAATTAGAAACTCTACAAATCAAACAGGGTAGGCTCATTTAAAACGGCCCGTGGCGAACCCGCTGCCCATACTTACACCAGGCCCGGGTTCCAAAATCAAACCATTTAAAATGTGGTATCTGGTCACCACAAAGCAAAGTAAAACATCTCTGCAGAGGCTGCAAATCACTCCAGGTTTAAAAAAATCATAATAATGAACCCCCACGGTCATCGGCACGTCTTCATTCGGCATCGTCTTCTTCCTCTGCGGCATAGATGGCCTGGTTTCGCCTCTTAATTTTCTTCAGAGCGCTGTTTCCCACCTCGCTTTCGCCGCTCAGCCTCTTTAAGGACTTCTCATTCAAGCGTTTGTCCCCTTCTGACTGCTTGGCCTCAGTGGATTTCTCCAGATCGTCACCGGTAGAGTCCATTGTATCATCGGAAGATACCGCCATGGAATCGGGCAGGATCCTGATGTCCGAAAAGCTGGCCGAAAAATCGGGAGGGTGGTCGGGTGACGGCTCGCCCCGCGGGCTGACGCGGTCGTCGTCGTCGCCATCCTCCTCCTCCTCCTCCTCTTCCAGCATGATTTCATCAGGGTTAACGGACGTAGAGAGTCCAGAAGTGTCCGTATTGTAGTCGCTGGGTTCCTCAGGCGACCCAGAGCTATCGCCGTCCTCCTCCTCGTCTTCTCCAGCTACCGAACCGGCCCCTTTCGCTTGCTGAATCCTGCTGTTGATGTCGACGAGGCCGAACTGGGCGCAGAATTCGGTGGTCTGCGGGTTGATTCTGTGCACCAGCTCCCTGTTGCTCTGCGGTCTGCTGGGGTCGTAGCAGGGGACGGTCATGCTGAAGTTTTCCGGCACTTTGAGGTTATGGTTCATTTCTTCCAGGATTTCGTTCATGGCTTCCTCTGTGGCGCTGTAATCCCACCTTAAAAAAACAAAAAAAAAAAACAAAATCGCGTACTGCATCTCGGCCGTTTCAGACAACCTGGGAACTCTGGATTCCCGGCTCAAAGGAGAAAAGGAATTATCGAAACTCCCATTCAACGAGATTACGGTTAACCTGGCGAAACTCAGCTCGTTTATTAACCCCGTTCTCCCAGGAAGTCTTCCCAGGCAAATGCTACCCTCCAGAGAAAGGACATTACCCAAACAAATGGATAAAAGCAAAACAGAGCCAACACGTGCCCTAGAGATCTTCTAAGTTGAAACCAAAATCAAGCCCGTCGTATCAAATAAAACCAATCGTGGCAGGAACTGGGTTTCCAGTCAGACATATTAGTTTTCAGCTTCCCGTTGATGTCACTTCTTGGGCATTTAATAATAATAATAATAAGAGTGGCATTTATTAAGTGCTTATTATGTGCAGGGCACTGTTCTAAGCGCTGGGGAGGTTACAAGGTGATCGGGTTGTCCCATGGGGGGCTCGCAGTCTTCATCCCCATTTTACAGATGAGGTAACTGAGTCACAGAGAATAATAATACTAATAATGATGGTATTTGTTAAGCGCTTACTATGTGCAAAGCACTGTTCTAAGCGCTGGGGAGGTTACAAGGGTTGTCCCACGGGGGGCTCGCAGTCTTCATCCCCATTTTACAGATGAGGTAACTGAGTCACAGAGAATAATACTACTAATAATGATGGTATTTGTTAAGCACTTACTATGTGCAAAGCACTGTTCTAAGCACTGGGGGGGGGTACAAGGTGATCGGGTTGTCCCACGGGGGGCTCGCAGTCTTCATCCCCATTTTACAGATGAGGTAACTGAGTCACAGAGAATAATAATACTGATAATGATGGTATTTGTTAAGCGCTTACTATGTGCAAAGCACTGTTCTAGGCACTGGGGGGATACAAGGTGATCGGGTTGTCCCACGGGGGGCTCACAGTCTTCATCCCCATTTTACAGATGAGGTAACTGAGTTACAGAGAATAATACTACTAATAATGATGGTATTTGTTAAGCACTTACTATGTGCAAAGCACTGTTCTAAGCACTGGGGGGATACAAGGTGATCGGGTTGTCCCACGGGGGGCTCGTGGTCTTCATCCCCATTTTACAGATGAGGTAACTGAGTCACAGAGAATAATACTAATAGTAATGATGGTATTTGTTAAGTGCTTACTATGTGCAAAGCACTGTTCTAAGCACTGGGGGGATACAAGGTGATCGGGTTGTCCCACGGGGGGCTCACAGTCTTCATCCCCATTTTACAGATGAGGTAACTGAGTCACAGAGAATAATAATACTGATAATGATGGTATTTGTTAAGCGCTTACTATGTGCAAAGCACTGTTCTAAGCACTGGGGGGATACAAGGTGATCGGGTTGTCCCACGGGGGGCTTGTGGTCTTCATCCCCATTTTACAGATGAGGTAACTGAGTCACAGAGAATAATACTAATAGTAATGATGGTATTTGTTAAGTGCTTACTATGTGCAAAGCACTGTTCTAAGCACTGGGGGGATACAAGGTGATCGGGTTGTCCCACGGGGGGCTCACAGTCTTCATCCCCATTTTGCAGATGAGGTCACTGAGGCCCAGAGAAGTTAAGTGACTTGCCCACAGTCACCCAGCTGACAACTGGCAGAGCTAGGACTGTACACATGTGTGCGTACGCGTACATGTGTACGTATGCGTCTCGCAAAGCTCCTGCAGAAAGAGTACGTCTCTGAAAGATGCTCTATAGGTAGCTCTGGTTGAAAAATGTTTTTTCTGGGGGGGTTCCAAGAAGTAGCACAGGGGGTTGGATTCATCATCAATCGTATTTATTGAGCGCTTACTGTGTGCAGAGCACTGGACTAAGCGCTTGGGAAGTACAAGTTGGCAACATCTAGAGACGGTCCCTACCCACCAGTGGGCTCGCAGTCTAAAAGGATTCAGAGGCCTTTGGCATTATGATCGCTTTGCCGTACAGAACCAGACTTGCAGTGGGGGGAAATGCTACCAAAAATCGTTGAGAAGCAGCGTGGGTCAGTGGAAAGACCACAGGCTTTGGAGTCAGGGATCGTGGGTTCAAATCCCGGCTCCACCGACTGTCAGCTGTGTGATTTGGGGCAAGTCACTTCACTGCTCTGTGCCTCAGTTTCCTCATCTGTAAAATGGGGCTGAAATACCTGCTCTCCCTCCCCCTTAGAGTTTGAGCCCCATGTAGGACACGTGGAGCGGCTAATCTTCAATCTACCACGGCTCTTGTCACCTATTCATATTTACTGAGCACTTACTACTGTGTGCAGAGCACCTAGGAAGCGCTTGGGCCTCAGCGTGGCTCAGCGGAAAAAGCATGGGCTTTGGAGTCAGAGGTCATGGGTTCAAATCCCGGCTCCACCACTTGTCAACTGTGTGACTTTGGGCAAGTCACTTAACTTCTCTGGGCCTCAGTTTCCTCATCTGTAAAATGGGGATGAAGATTGTGAGCCCCACGTGGGACAACCTGATCACCTTGTAAATTCCCCAGCGCTTAGAACAGTGCTCTGCACATAGTAAGCGCTTAATAAATGCCATTATTATTATTATTATTATTATTAACAAGTACCACGATCAGTTAAGGGTTATTTTTATCGTTCTTCCCCGCGCCCACGGCGTTCAGACCCCTCCCTCTCGGTGCCAACCCCGAGGCCGGGCATTCCTCACCTCCCTTCCCTAACGTCCCCCCGCCAGTCACTTTGTCTTACTCTTGCGCTTAGAACAGTGCTTGGCACATAGTAAGCGCAGTGGAAAGAGCCCGGGCTTTGGAGTCAGCGGTCATGGGTTCAAATCCCGGCTAAGCCAATTGTCAGCTGTGTGACTTTGGGCAAGTCACTTCACTTCTCTGGGCCTCAGTTACCCCATCTGTAAAATGGGGACTAAGACTGTGAGCCCCAAGTGGGACAACCTGCTCACCTTGTAACCTCCCCAGTGCTTAGAACAGTGCTTTGGACACAGTGAACGCTTAATAAATGCCATCATCATTATTATTATTATTATTTAAAAGGTGCTGGCAGTGCCGGCAGTTCAGTTCAGTTCCCCTTCCTTCCTCTCCGCCTCGTGCCCCTCTACATCCCCCCCATCTTACCTCCTTCCCTTCCCCACAGCACCTGTATATATGTATATATGTTTGTACAGATTTATTACTCTATTTATTTATTTTACTTGTACATATCTATTCATTTTATTTTGTTAGTATGTTTGGTTTTGTTCTCTGTCTCCCCCTTTTAGACTGTGAGCCCACTGTTGGGTAGGGACTGTCTCTATATGTTGCCAATTTGTACTTCCCAAGCGCTTAGTGCAGTGCTCTGCACATAGTAAGCGCTCAACAAATACGACTGATGATGATGATGACAACCTGATCGCCTCGTAACCTCCCCAGCGCTTAGAACAGTGCTTTGCACATAGTAAGCGCTTAATAAATGCCATCATTATTATTATTATTATTAAAAAGGTGCTGGCAGTGCTGGCAGTTCAGTTCAGTTCCCCTTCCTTCCTCTCCCCCTCGTCCCCCCCAACCCCCCCATCTTTCCTCCTTCCCTTCCCCACAGCACCTGTATATATGTTTGTACATATTTATTACTCTATTTATTTATTTATTTTACTTGTACATATCTATTCTATTTATTTTATTTTGTTAGGTTTTGTTCTCTGTCTCCCCCTTTTAGACTGTGAGCCTACTGTTGGGTAGGGACTGTCTCTATATGTTGCCAACTTGGACTTCCCAAGCGCTTAGTACAGTGCTCGGCACACAGTAAGCGCTCAATAAATACGATTGATGAGGTATAGATTGGTCCTGCGTTCTTTGAACCGGAAACATCTGAGCATCAAGTGGGAGGGCAAGTCCCAAAGATCCGGAAAGGGCGGACGAGCCCGTTGTCGGGTAGGGATCGTCTCTATCTGTTGCCGAATTGTACTTTCCAGGGCCATAGTTGAGAAGCAGCGTGGCTCAGTGGAAAGAGCACAGGCTTTGGAGTCAGAGGTCATGGGTTCAAATCCCGGCTCCACCGACAGTCAGCTGTGTGACTTTGGGCACGTCACTTCACTTCTCTGTGCCTCAGTTCCCTCATCTGTAAAATGGGGAGGAAGACTGTGAGCCCCCCAGAGCACAGGCTTTGGAGTCAAGAGATCGTGGGTTCAAATCCCGGCTCCACCGACTGTCAGCTGTGTGACTTTGGGCAAGTCACTTCACTCTCTGTTCCTCAGTTCCCTCATCTGTAAAATGGGGAGGAAGACTGTGAGCCCCCCAGAGCACAGGCTTTGGAGTCAGAGATCATGGGTTCAAATCCCGGCTCCACTGACTGTCAGCTGTGTGACTTTGGGCACGTCACTTCACTTCTCTGTGCCACAGTTCCCTCATCTGTAAAATGGGGAGGAAGACTGTGAGCCTCCCAGAGCACAGGCTTTGGAGTCAGAGATCGTGGGTTCAAATCCCGGCTCCACTGACTGTCAGCTGTGTGACTTTGGGCAAGTCACTTCACTTCTCTGGGCCTCAGTTCCCTCATCTGCAAAATGGGGATTAAGACTGTGAGCCCCCCGCGGGACAACCTGATCGCCTTGTAACCTCCCCAGCGCTTAGAACAGTGCTTTGCACATAGTAAGCGCCTAATAAGTGCCATCATTATTATTATATTTACCACCCACTATTCTGTATCTATGAAAATAGCCCTAAAGTGAGGATATTTGGGTGACGGCACATTTGCCTAGTTTGTCTTTTCACTTCCAAGTCAGGGATTCCATGGAGCCCAGCCTTGACAAAGTTCCGCTTTCCAAGGCGGAACTTTACGATGGCCATTACGAACACGAAATCCCCCTCGTCCCCCTCTCCATCCCCCTCATCTTACCTCCTTCCCTTCCCCACAGCACCTGTATATATGTATATATGTTTGTACACATTTATTACTCTATTTATTTTGCTTGTACATATCTATTCTATTTATTTTATTTTGTTAGTATGTTTGGTTTTGTCCTCTGTCTTCCCCTTTTAGACTGTTAGCCCACTGTTGGGTAGGTTGCCAATTTCTAGATGTTGCCAATTTGTACTTCCCAAGCGCTTAGTACAGTGCTCTGCACATAGTAAGCGCTCAATAAATACGACTGATGATGATGATTGATGATGAACTCCATCGCTCCGTTCCCTAAATGCCCTTCGGGAACATTTCCTGAAATCGGGCGTGCGTGTGTGATGAGCGGAGTGCTCTCAAGGGACGCCTGTAGCGCGGCCCCTCGATTTAACTTACTTGGTATGGAGGCCGTTGTTTTCCGGCATATTCCACGAGCCCTGGGTTACATTGATAAGATTGTTGGTCGCTTTGAGAATGGCAAGCCATTCCACATCATACTCGAGGTAGTCGGGGGCGTTGGAATCGTGCTCGATGTCTAGGATCTATGGAAAAAAAGACAATTTTGACCGATTCACTTCAGGGCCGTTGCCTGAAATACTTTCAACTTCACTAGGTGATCCACGGTATATCGAAAATTCATCTTCGAGTCCCAAGAGTAGTCGATAGATCGGGGCTGCCAACACGGAATTTCGGTCAGAAAATCAAGCGCATTTGGGCATTCAGCTGCAATGTACTAGATGCCTAAAAAAATTTTCAACAATACAAACCTAAAAAGAAAAAAAATTAAACTTTTCTCTCCCCAACTGCTCCTCACCAATACTCCCCTCCATAAAGGATGAAAAGCAGCATGGCCTGGTGCCAAGAGCCCGGGCTCGGGAGTCAGAGGACGTGGGTTCTAATCCTGACTCTGCCACTCGTCTGCTGTGTGACCTTGGGCAAATCACTTCACTTCTCTAGGCCTCAGTTACCTCCTCTGTAAAATGGGATTAAGACTGTGAACCCCACGTGGGACAACCTGATTATACCCCGGTGCTCAGAACAGTGCTTGCACATAGTAAGTGCTCAATAAATACTATAATTATTATTAGAGCGGCAACGGGAGACCCTTCTATTAAAATAAAACTCCCCGTGCCCACGGCTTTTGCTGGAGTTGAGGTGGGTAGGAGAATGACAGCATAACAATAATGATAATGGCATTTATTAAGCGCTTACTATGTGCAAAGCACTGTTCTAAGTGCTAGGGAGGTTACAAGGTGATCAGGTTGTCCCATGGTCGGGGCCTCACAGTCTTCATCCCCATTTTACAGATGAGGTAACTGAGGCCCAGAGAAGCGAAGTAGCGTGGCTCAGTGGAAAGAGCCCGGGCTTTGGAGTCAGAGGTCATGGGTTCAAATCCCGGCTCCACCACTTGTCAGCTGTGGGACTTTGGGCAAGTCACTTTACTTCTCTGTGCCTCAGTTACCTCATCTGTAAAATGGGGATTAAGACTGTGAGCCCCCCGTGGGACAACCTGATCACCTTGTAATCTCCCCGGCGCTTAGAACAGTGCTTTGCACATAGTAAGCGCTTAACAAATACCATCATTATTATTATTATGAAGTGACTTGCCCAAAGTCACACAGCTGACAATTGGCGGAGCCGGGATTCAAACCCCTGACCTCTGACTCCAAAGCCCGGGCTCTTTCCACTGAGCCACGCTGATTCTCCAGTTGTATCTCACCTCCCCATCCTGAGGATTATATTTAAATACAATAAAAGTGTGCCTTTAAAATAACCCCCTGTTCTTTCAAGCTGCATAAACTACGAACTCACAAAGGACAAGCTGTCATGAAACCATTTTTCTTGTTGTTTTTGAATACGGTATATGGTAAGCTTTTACTATGTGCCGGGAACAGGGCCTGGCACATAGTAAGCGCTTAACAAGCGCCATAATTACTGTTACTAAACACCGTGGTGGATACAAGCAAATCGGGTTGGACCAAGGCCACGTTCCACACGGGGCTCCAGTCTTCACCCCCATTTTACAGATGAGGTAACTTGGGCAGCGAGGAAGTGAAATGACTTGCCCATGGTCACGCAGTAGAGACATGGCAGAGCCAGGACTAGAACACAGGTCCTTCTGACTCCCAGGCTCACTGATCTATTGGACCTATTCCTTTCCAGCTCTCTACTCCTCCTCGCCCAAACTGAAACATGGTTGTCTCCGGACGACACGGTCTCTTCTGCTGCTCTCTCCAGTGGAGGCCTCTTCTTTCCCTTTCTTCTTTCCCCTTGCCCTTCGCCGCTCTCGTACCACTAACCCCCAGCCCTGGATCACTGCTACTGTCTGCCTCCTTCGCTCTTAAATGCTCGAGCTGCCAAACGCTGCTGGGGAAAGTCTAAACACCAAGCCAACCTCATTCACTTCAAGTTCATCCTTTCCTGCCTTAACTCAGCCCTCTCCTCTGCCAGACAAAACTATTTCTCCTCCCTCATTGACACCCATGCCCATCACCCCCGCCAGCTCTTCCGTACATTCAACTCCCTTCTCAGGCCCCCGGTTCCTCCCCCTCCTCCTTTCCTCACCCCCAACGATCTGGCCTCCTACTTCATTAATAAAATTAAATCCATCAGGTCCAACCTCCCCAAAGTCACTTCCCCCCCTTCTCTAACCTCCCGGCTCTCAACACTCTCTGCCACTCTCCCATCCTTCCCAGCAGTATCCTCAGAGGAGCTCTCCTCCCTCCTCTCAAGTGCTACTCCGGCCACCTGTGCTTCTGACCCCATTCCCTCTCATCTCATGAAATCTCTCGCTCCGTCCCTTCTCCCCTCCTTAACCTCCACCTTCAACCGCTCACTCTCTACTAGTTCCTTCCCCTCTGCCTTCAAACATGCCCATATCTCTCCCATCCTAAAAAAACCCTCTCTCGACCCCACCTCACCTTCTAGTTATCGCCCCATCTCCCTCCTACCATTCCTTTCCAACCTCCTTGAACGAGTCGCCTACACGTGCTGCCTCGAATTCCTCAACACCAACTCTCTCCTCGACCCCCTCCAGTCTGGCTTCCGTCCCCTACATTCCACAGAAACTGCCCTCTCAAAGGTCACCAATGACCTCCTGCTTGCCAAATCCAACGGCTCCTATTCTATCCTAATCCTCCTTGACCTCTCAGCTGCCTTCGATCCTGTGGACCACCCCCTTCTCCTCAACACGCTGTCCAACCTTGGCTTCATAGACTCCATCCTCTCCTGGTTCTCCTCTTATCTCTCCGGTCCTTCATTCTCAGTCTCTTTTGCAGGCTCCTCCTCCCCCTCCCATCCCCTTACTGTGGGGGTTCCCCAAGGTTCAGTTCTCGGTCCCCTTCTGTTCTCGATCTACACTCACTCCCTTGGTGACCTCATTCGCTCCCACAGCTTCAACTATCATCTCTACGCTGATGACACCCAGATCTCCATCTCTGCCCCTGCTCTCTCCCCCTCCCTCCAGGCTCACATCTCCTCCTGCCTTCAGGACATCTCCATCTGGATGTCTGCCCGCCACCTAAAACTCAACATGTCCAAGACTGAACTCCTTGTCTTCCCTCCCAAACCCTGCCCTCTCCCTGACTTTCCCATCTCTGTTGACGGCACTACCATCCTTCCCGTCTCACAAGCCCGCAACCTTGGTGTCATCCTCGACTCCGCTCTCTCATTCACCCCTCACATCCAAGCCGTCACCAAAACCTGCCGGTCTCAGCTCCGCAACAGTGCCAAGATCCGCCCTTTCCTCTCCATCCCAACCGCTACCCTGCTCATTCAAGCTCTCACCCTAGCCCATCTGGACTACTGCATCAGCCTTCTCTCTGATCTCCCATCCTCGTGTCTCTCCCCACTTCAATCCGTACTTCTTGCTGCTGCCCGGATTGTCTTTGTCCAGAAACGCTCTGGGCATGTCACTCCCCTCCTCAAAAATCTCCAGTGGCTCCCAATCAATCTGCGCATCAGGCAGAAACTCCTCCCCCCTGGGCTTCCAGGCTGTCCATCCCCTGGCCCCCTCCTACCTCCCCTCCCTTCTCTCCTTGTCCAGCCCGGCCCGCACCCTCCGCTCCTCCGCCGCTGATCTCCTCACCGTACCTCGCTCTCGCCTGTCCCACCATCGACACTTGGCCCACATCATCCCCCAGGCCTGGAATGCCCTCCCTCTGCCCCTCCGCCAAGCTGGCTCTCTTCCTCCCTTCAAGGCGCTACTGAGAGCTCACCTCCTCCAGGAGGCCTTCCCAGACTGAGCCCCTTCCTTCCTCTCCCCCTCGTCCCCCTCTCCATCCCCCCATCTTACCTCCTTCCCTTCCCCACAGCACCTGTATATATGTATATATGTTTGTACATATTTATTACTCTATTCATTTATTTTACTTGTACATATCTATTCTATTTATTTTGTTACTATGTTTTGTTGTCTGTCTCCCCCTTCTAGACTGTGAGCCCACTGTTGGGTAGGGACTGTCTCTATATGTTGTCAACTTGTACTTCCCAAGCACTTAGTACAGTGCTCTGCACACAGTAAGTGCTCAATAAATACGATCGATTGATTGATCTACCCATTAGATTAGGTAGGGACTGTCTCTATATGTTGCCAACTTGTACTTCCCAAGCGCTTAGTACAGTGTTCTGCACACAGTAAGCGCTCAATACGATTGATTGATTAGACCGCTTCTCTACGTGATTTTCCCATCACTCCCACAGGAAAAACACTTGGATTAACTTAGGATACGGTTTTTACCTGTAGAAAGTCTCTGTGCGGAAGGCATTTGTCCAAAGCCAAAAATTTGGTCGCTTTTGGTAGCTGTCCATCACTGGCCTAGAAAACACAAATTAAAGAAAAAAAAAAATCAAACTCTACATGTTAAAAAATACTCTGGACTGGAACTTAAACAATGGAACTGGACGTTGTGTTCCCACATGTCTGCTTTCCATAAGGAAAATACAATTAAATGTTATTACATATTTTGAAAAAAAAATGATCCCTTCATTGGTGACTCAGTGCCAAGGAGCTCCTCTGGCGAGGGCTAGTTGAATAATAAAATTTATAATAATAATGATGGTTTGTTAAGCGCTTATTATGCTTAGAACAGTGCTCTGCACATAGGCGCTTAACAAATACTATAGTTATTATTATTGTTATTATTATTATGTGCCAGGCACTGTACTAAGTAAGCACTGGGGTGGACAGAAGGAAATCCAGTTGGACACAGCCCCTGTCTCACATGGGGCTCACAGTCTCAATCCCCATTTTATGGATGAGGTAACTGTGGCACAGAGAAGTAAAGTGACTTGCCCAGGGTCACACAGCAGACAAGTGGCGGAGCCGGGATTAGAACCCATAATAATAATAATAATTAATAATAATAATAATAATAATGGTATTTGTTAAGCGCCTACTATGTGCCAAGCACTGTTCTAAGCGCCAAATGACCTTCTGACTCCTGGGCCCACGCTCTTTGGGGAGTTGGGGAGGGGAGAATGATCTCCTCAACTTTCCCAAGGACAGAGAGGATGTGGGAATCTGAGACCGGGGACAGTCCCGCTTGGAGGGGTGAAAAGTCCTGGCAGCAAGAACAAGTACGTCATCTTTATTTATTATTTTAGGTATTAGGCATTATGTCTTTATTCTAAATGTCCCTGTTCCCCGTGGCTCAGTGGAAAGAGCCCGGGCTTGGGAGTCAGAGGTCATGGGTTCTCATCCCGCTCCAGCGCTTGGCAACTGTGTGACTTCGGGCAAGTCACTTCACTTCTCTGGGCCCCAGTTCCCTCATCTGTAATCCCATATTACGGGATTACTCTCTCCTGACAGCAACGACATACTTGTTCTTGCTGCTGGAATTTTAGCTGACTTTACCCTGCTGTTCTTTCCCGATCAGTCCTGGCACGAAGTCAGCCCCCTCGAAGGCCACAAATTGACCGAATCAATGGCTTTGTATTTCTTTCCAACACTTATGAGTATTTCAATTAAAAACAGTGCTTAAATGTAATGACATTTACGGCTAATACCGTCACCACCAGAGGTGGAGGAAGTGTGGGAGACACCAGTAAGACTGGGTGGTACTCACTCAATCCACGGCTATTTATTGTTTACTATGTAGAGTATGTTCTAAACACTAAGGAGAGTTAGTGGACAGACACTATCCCTGCCCTCAAGAAGCTTACAGCCCAACAGGGAAGAGAGACATTCAAAATAAATTAGAGGTAGGGGAACCAATGGCACATAAAGATATGTAAACAGATCATCAATCAATGGCTATTTATTGAGTGTTAACTTTGTAGAGTAATAATAATAGTATTTGTTAAGCGCTTACTATGTGCCAAGCACCGTTCTAGGCGCTGGGGTAGACACAAGGTCATCGGGTTGTCCCATGTGGGGCTCACAGTCTTAATCCCCATTTTCCAGATGAGGGAACTGAGGCCCAGAGAAGTGAAGTGACTGGCCCAAAGTCACACAGCTTACAAGCGGCGGAGCCAGGATTAGAACCCAGAACCTCTGACTCCCAAGCCCGGGCTCTTTCCATTGAGCCACAGGGAAGAGAGACATTTAAAATAAATACAGGTAAGGGAAGCAATTGCATATAAAGATATGTAAACCGGTACTCAATCAATCCAGGGCTATAATAATAATAATAATAATGGCATTTATTAAGCGCTTACTATGTGCAAAGCACCGTCTAAGCGCTGGGGAGGTTACAAGGTGATCAGGTTGTCCCATGCGGGGCTCACAGTCCTAATCCCCATTTTACAGATGAGGGAACTGAGGCACAGAGAATCAATCAATCGCATTTATTGAGCGCTTACTCTGTGCAGAGCACTGTACTAAGCGCTTAGCAGAGAAGTGAAGTGACTCGCCCGAAGTCACACAGCTGACAAATGATGGAGCCAGGATTCGAACCCACGACCTCAGACTCCGAAGCCCGGGCTCTTTCCGTTGAGCCACACTGCTTCTCCTTACACAATGACTACACAATACTATACAATGACTTCATTATAGTCATTATACAACGACTTCCCCTTACACTTCAATACAACCTCAGGTACCAAACTACATGATGCCCCATGACCGAAACTGGAGAGATTATGGTCCAGAGCAGCCTCAGCCAGACATCCGATTTGTACTTCCCAAGCGCTTAGTACAGTGCTCTGCACATAGAAAGCGCTCAATAAATAAGATTGATGATGATGATGATGATACCGCTCGCAGTCATCACTGGCAAGGGTCGGCTTGTGAAGACGGTTGCCAGGTGACGGGAACCTTTTATGCTTGTGCTCCACCTGAGTCCCAGGCTCCTGGAATACCCACAGAGCCACGCATCATCATCATCAATCGTACTTATTGAGCGCTTACTATGTGCAGAGCACTGTACTAAGCGCTTGGGAAGTACAAGTTGGCAACATATAGAGACGGTCCCTACCCAACAGTGGGCTCACAGTCTAAAAGGGGGAGACAGAGAACAAAACCAAACATACTAACCAAATAAAATAAATAGAATAGATATGTACAAGTAAAATAAACAAATAAATAGGGTAATAAATATGTACAAACATATATACATATATACAGGTATATATGCATATACACGCATAAGGTCTGCTGAAGCCCTGGCACTCTCAGACTGCCGCCTGCACATTTGTTTGTATTACCGTGACATCTTGGTGAAGGAGTTGACCACCTCGAGCCCTGAAGGCTGTAGGATATCAATCAATCAATCAATCAATCAATCAATCGTATTTATTGAGCGCTTACTATCTGCAGAGCACTGTACTAAGCGCTTGGGAAGTACAAATTGGCAACATAAAGAGACAGTCCCTACCCAACAGTGGGCTCACAGTCTAAAAGGGGGAGACAGAGAACAAAACCAAACATACTAACCAAATAAAATAAATAGAATAGATATGTACAAGTAAAATAAATAAATAAATAAATAAATAGGGTAATAAATATGTACAAACATATATACATACATACAGGTATATATGCATATACACGCATAAGGTCTGCTGAAGCCCTGGCACTCTCAGATTGCCGCCTGCACATTTGTTTGTATTACCGTGACACCTTGGTGAAGGAGTTGACCACCTCGAGCCCTGAAGGCTGTAGGATATCAATCAATCAATCAATCAATCGCATTTATTGAGCGCTTACTATGTGCAGAGCACTGTACTAAGCACTTGGGAAGTACAAATTGGCAACATATAGAGACAGTGCCTACCCAACAGTGGGCTCACAGTCTAAAAGGGGGAGACAGAGAACAAAACCAAACATACTAACAAAATAAAATAAATAGAATAGATATGTACAAGTAAAATAAATAAATAAATAAATAGGGTAATAAATATGTACAAACATATATACATATATACAGGTATATATGCATATACACGCATCAGGTCTGCTGAAGCCCTGGCACTCTCAGATTGCCGCCTGCACATTTGTTTGTATTACCGTGACATCTTGGTGAAGGAGTTGACCACCTCGAGCCCTGAAGGCTGTAGGATATCAATCAATCAATCAATCAATCGCATTTATTGAGCGCTTACTATGTGCAGAGCACTGTACTAAGCGCTTGGGAAGTACAAATTGGCAACATATAGAGACAGTCCCTACCCAACAGTGGGCTCACAGTCTAAAAGGGGGAGACAGAGAACAAAACCAAACATACTAACAAAATAAAATAGATATGTACAAGTAAAATAAATAAATAGGGTAATAAATATGTACAAACATATATACATATATACAGGTATATATGCATATACACGCATAAGGTCTGCTGAAGCCCTGGCACTCTCAGATTGCCGCCTGCACATTTGTTTGTATTACCGTGAAATCTTGGTGAAGGAGTTGACCACCTCGAGCCCTGAAGGCTGTAGGATATCAATCAATCAATCAATCAATCGTATTTATTGAGCGCTTACTATGTGCAGAGCACTGTACTAAGTGCTTGGGAAGTACAAATTGGCAACATATAGAGACAGTCCCTACCCAACAGTGGGCTCACAGTCTAAAAGGGGGAGACAGAGAACAAAACCAAACATACTAACAAAATAAAATAAATAGAATAGATATGTACAAGTAAAATAAATAAATAAATAGGGTAATAAATATGTACAAACATATATACATATATACAGGTATATATGCACATACACGCATAAGGTCTGCTGAAGCCCTGGCACTCTCAGATTGCCGCCTGCACATTTGTTTGTATTACCGTGACATCTTGGTGAAGAAGTTGACCACCTCGAGCCCCGAAGGCTGTAGGATATCAATCAATCAATCAATCAATCATATTTATTGAGCGCTTACTATGTGCAGAGCACTGTACTAAGCGCGTGGGAAGTACAAATTGGCAACATATAGAGACAGTCCCTACCCAACAGTGGGCTCACAGTCTAAAAGGGGGAGACAGAGAACAAAACCAAACATACTAACAAATTAAAATAGATATGTACAAGTAAAATAAGTAGAGTAATAAATATGTACAAACATATATACATATATACAGGTGCTGTGGGGAAGGGAAGGAGGTAAGATGGGGGGGATGGAGAGGGGGACAAGGGGGAGAGGAAGGAAGGGGCTCAGTCTGGGAAGGCCTCTTGGAGGAGGTGAGCTCTCGGCAGGGCTCATGGCCATATCTCACGGTCAGAGCTACGAGGCCAGAAATATGGATCAATCAATCAATCAATCAATCGTATTTATTGAGCGCTTACTATGTGCAGAGCACTGTACTAAGCGCTTGGGAAGTACAAATTGGCATCACATAGAGACAGTCCCTACCCAACAGTGGGCTCACAGTCTAAAAGGGGGAGACAGAGAACAGAACCAAACATACCAACAAAATAAAATAAGTAGGATAGAAATGTACAAGTAAAATAAATAAATAAATAAATAAATAGAGTAATAAATATGTACAACCATATATACATATATACAGGTGCTGTGGGGAAGGGAAGGAGGTAAGACGGGGGGATGGAGAGGGGGATCAGGTCCTATTCCCCTATCCAGAGGATAATGCCCAGAGGAAGAACACAGAGAAACTGGCTGAGCCACTTAGAGAGGGCAGTCCTACTCTGGACGGCTCCTGATGGGCTTTATATGCCAAAAGACTTTGCCAAAGTAGGATCTACTGGGACGGACCTTTGGCACTAGGCAGCGACCGTCCTACCAAACTGGAGAGGGAACAGACCTGCAAACTTTCTGACACACAACAGTTTCGATCAGAGTTGCAAGTGTTTGCTCATCACGGACGTCCCTTGCCAAGCTTTCACATAGCTTTATGCTTTGGGGAAGAATTTCCGGATCCTCAAAGACAGAGGAAGCTAATCACAGCCAACGTTGAACCTTTGCTTGCCAGACAGCTGTTATTATTTTGCTCAGCAAAACAGCGGGCCCTTTCTGGGGGGCTATGATTTACCAGAAATCATCTCTAGCCAAGAGGATTACCGCCGATCAATACGCCATTCTTCCGTTCGGGAATGAAGTGGCCAAGCAAGAGATTTGAGTCCATTGTAAAAACTGAGGTGGCGGGGGGGGGGGGGGGTGTAACAGAATAACAACTGTGATGAAACTTATTTTTCTTTTGAGGAGCTGGAGGGTGGGAAGTTCAGAAAAAAATTCAGCGGGAATCTGTCTTGGAGATTTTGATACCTGTTCGGGGTTGGGCAGAAAGGTTGTACATTTTTAGACTGTGAGCCCACTGTTGGGTAGGGACTGTCTCTATATGTTGCCAACTTGTACTTCCCAAGCGCTTAGTACAGTGCTCTGCACACAATAAGCGCTCAAAAAATACGATTGATTGATTCTCCTTCTACTGAGTGCTTACTTTTGTAGCGTATGTACCAAGGCTTGGGAGAGTTAGTGGACAGACACTATCCCTGCCCTCAAGGAGCTTACAGCCCAACAGGGAAGAGAGACATTTACAGGTAAGGGAAGCAACTGCGCATAAAGATCTGGAAACAAGTGATAGAAGCTGTTAGGAGAGGAGACTTTCCCTAGGACAGGTGAATTAAACCAAGGAGAGAAAGGAGAATATTCTGTTGCAGCAATCCTTCCCCGCTCAAGCTTATTCTTATTGGCTCCAACCTTAAAGCGGAAAGGAAGGTGGGGGCAAGGAGAGAGCAAAGAAGGGAAGGAGAGAGGAAGATCGAAGAAGAATTGCCTGGGGTGGAGGGAGGAGGAGGAAGGAGCAGTTAGAAGCAACATAATTAGCGAGCTTCAGAAAGCTCCGAGGACAGAAAAACACAACCTAGGTTTCTTGGGCTAAACCTAAATTAAAAAAAAAAAAAGACGGGGGGAGGGAATTGGCGTGGGGGAAAATTCAGGTATGAAAAACCTTTACCCTGGTTACCTTCCACTTTGTTCCTGTCTCTCTTCAATTGACTTGCTACCCAAATCATGAGAGAGACAGAGAGAGAGAGAGAGACAAACAGAGAGACTGATTCCAGGTGAGCTGAATTACACTACTTTTTAGATAATAATAATAATAATGGCATTTGTTAAGCGCTTACTATGTGCAAAGCACTGTTCTAAGCGCTAGAGGGGATACAAGGTGATCAGGTTGTCCTACGTGGGGCTCACAGTCATCATCCCCATTTTGCAGATGAGGGAACTGAGGCTCAGAGAAGTGAAGTGACTTGCCCAAGGTCACACAGCAGACATGTGGCAGAGCCGGGATTCAAACCCACGACCTCTGACTCCAAAGCCCGGGCTCTTTCCATTGAGCCATGCTGCTTCTATATATATAGAGATATCTCTCTATCTCTCTCTACATATATATATACATATATGTATGTGTGTGTATATATATATATATATATGCATGTGTGTATATATATATGTGTATATGTATATATATATGTGTGTGTGTGTGTGTGTATATATATATATACACATATATGTATGTGTATATATATATATATATATATATATATATATATATATATATATATATATATATATCTAGATATACAGTTTCCCCAACTTGGCCTTTACCTGATGTTGCATTAAAGCTGCAAATTTCACATGAAGGTGAGCAGAGAACCAGTATGTAGGCTTCAGGTACTGGAGAAGTTCTGAAGCAGCGGGGCTTCCGAGGGTGTTGCTTTCCACTTCTTGACGAAAGAAGGATTTGGCTTTCAGGAGTTGCTTCTTGTTGCCGTAGTGATATATGCTTCTTGGCCAGTCGTGCGACAGGAATATATCCACTGGCTGTTTCAGCTGAAAAAAGAACCACTCAAGTTTATTCAAAAACGTTTAAGTGCCCCCTCTTCAAAATCTTCCCTAGCTGTTGGGGGGGGGGGGGGGGGCAGGGAATGTGTCACTTTGATAGATAGCCTGCATATTCCAGGCGCCTAACTACACATTAAGCGCTTAGTACAGTGCTCTGCACACAGTAAGCGCTCAATAAATACGATTGAATGAATCACACCGAGACTGCATTCAATAACTACTGTCCGCGCGGGACAACCTGATCACCTTGTATCCCCCCCCAAACGCTTAGAACAGTGCTTCACACATAGTAAGCGCTTAACAAATGCCATCATCATTATTATTATTATTACTGTTCGACCGATCAATAGGAGTTACCGAGTGCTTACAGGCTGCAGGGTGCTGTACTAAGTGCCTGGGAGAGTACGGTATAACAGAATTGGTAGACATTGTTCCCTGCCCTACTACTACAATTAATTCACCGATTTACCAAGTCATGAAGAGTCCAAGTTTTCCTGGAGGTGTAATCTTTTAAATAACTGTTCTTGATCATATAAGTGCCTTGTCACCCCCGCCCCAGCTAGCAACAAAGAAGGGTGTGGACAGATTCCGCTCTTCTTCGTTCCCGTTCTTTCCAAGCGCTTAGTCCGGTGCTCTGCGCACAGTGAGCGCTCAATAAAGTACGACTGAATGAAAGAACGTAACTGACAGGCCTCTGGCTCCCCCAATGATCCTTCTCCCTTTAACGAAATATTCTACACACCTTAATCATCATCATCATCAATCGTATTTATTGAGCGCTATGTGCAGAGCACTGTACTAAGCGCTTGGGAAGTACAAATTGGCAACATATAGAGACAGTCCCTACCCAACAGTGGGCTCACAGTCTAAAAGGGGGAGATTGTGAGCCCCTTGGGGTCCAGGGGCTGTGTCTAATTCTCTCTGGTACATCTTTTTCCCAGCATTTGGTAGTGCTCTACCCACAGTATGGATAGATCGTATAAATACGATGACAACTACTACAATTCATTCGTTCAGTCGTATTTTGTGAGTACTTACCGCGTGCAGAGGACCGTACTAAGTAAGCGGTTGGGAGAGTACCGCACGATAATAAACCGCCACAATCCCTGCCCGCAATGAGCTTACGGTCTAGATGTGGGGGAGACGGACCGTAAGACAAAATCATAAAATGACAGCTACGCGCATTTAGTGTTGTGGGGCTGGGAGCGGGGAAGAGCAAAGGGAGCGAGTTGAGGCGACGCAGAAGGGAGGGGGAGGTGAGGGAAAGTGGGGCTTAGGCTGGGAAGGCCTCTTGGAGGAGGTGGGCCTTCGAGAAGGCTTTGAAGGTGGGGGACAGTAACTGTCTGTTGGATTTGAGGAGGGAGGATGTTCCAGGTAAGAGACAAGAAATGGGCGAGGGCTCAGCGGCGAGACGAGAGAGACCGAGACACGGTGAGGTTAGTACTAGGGGAGCCAAGGGGGTGGGCAGCGTTGTAGAAGGAGAGAAGGGAAGTGAGGTAGGAGGGGGCGAGGGGATGGACAGCCTGGAAGCCGACGGTGAGGCGTTTTGGCTTGATTTGTAGGTCGCCAGGCAACCACTGGAGGTTTTTGAGAAGGACAGTGACATGCCCAGAGCGTTTCTGCACAATGATCCGGGCAGCAGAGTGAAGTACAGACCAAAGTGGGGAGAGACAGGAGGATGGAAGATCAGAGAGGAGGCTGATGCAGTAATCCAGTCCGGACAGGATGAGAGACTGAACCAGCGAGGTAGCGGTTTGGATGGAGAGGAAAGGGCGGATCTTGACGGCGCTGCGGAGGTGGGATGGCAGGATCTGGTGACGGATCGGATGTGTGGGGTGAACGAGAGAGCGGAGTCCAGGATGACACCAAGGTTACGGGCTTGTGAGACGGGAAGGACGGTGGTGCCGTCTACAGGGACGGAAAAGTCAGGAGGAGGACAGGGTTTGGGAGGGAAGATGAGGAGCTCAGTCTTGGCCATGTTGAGTTTGAGGCGACGGGAGCCCGTCCGAGTCGAGACGCCTTGAAGGCAGGAGGAGATGCAAGCCGGGAGGGAGGGAGAACAGGGGAGGAGATGTAGACCCGTCCCCTGCTCACAATGAGCTTACAATCTAGAGTGGGAGACGGACATTAATACAAACAATTGATAATATACAATTTATAGATTCAAACTGGCAAGGAGGGAGCCGGTCGAAAGCGGAAGCGCGTCTTTTTTTTCTTTAAGGACACTGTAATGAATCATTTTCTTACCTGTTTTAGTTTGAAGACTTCAATATTTCTCACGTGATAAGCACTTCTTACGGAATTCTGATCATACGGTGGACTTTCAAAATGACCTGCGGTTAATTAAGCGATTCAGTGCTTTGAAATTCCCCATCACCCCACAGGTTTTTCTACCTTGACAGAACAGAATCACTACACTTTTGTGTGGAAGAACCAGGAAGTACCGAGCAACAAAAATATCCCAGTGTTCCACTTTTCCCAGCTGACCCGGGAACTTTTTCTATCAATCACTGGCATTTACTGAATGCCTGCTTTGTAAAGAGCACCGTACTAAGCACTTGAGAAATACAATACAAGAGCTGGTAGATATATCTACTAGCTACTACATATGCACATGAGCCCGCTGTTGGGTAGGGACTGTCTCTATGCGTTGCCGACTTGTACTTCCCAAGCGCTTAGTACAGTGCTCGGCACACAGTAAGCACTCAATAAATACGATTGATTGATTGATACATAGAGAAAAAGACATTAAAATTAACTAAAGAAATGGGAGACAGTCGAACATAGGGATAAAAACGGAAGCGCTCGGGGTGGAGTGAACAAAATGCTTAGAGGCAATAATAATAATAATAGTAGAATTTGCTAAGCGCTTACTACGTCGCTTAGAACAGTGCTCGGAGCTTAGAACAGCGCTTTGCACACAGTAAGCACTTAATAAATCAATCAATCATATTTACTGAGCGCTTACTACGTGCAGAGCACTGTACTAAGCGCTTGGGAAGTACAAATTGGCAACCTATAGAGACAGTCCCTACCCAACACTGGGCTCACAGTCTAAAAGGCCATTATCATAAATAAATAATAATAAATGAGAAGAGATAATAATAATAATGAGAAGAGAAATGAGATAATAAATGCCATTATCATTATTATTATTACGTGCTAAGCACTGTTCCAAGTGCTGGGGCAGATGCAAGAGAAATCAGGTTGGACCCCTTTTCTGTCCCCCATGGGGCTCGCTCTCTTAATTCCCATTTTCCAATCGAAGTAACTGAGGCCCAGAGAAGTGACTTGCCCAAGCAGCCAAGGGGCGGAGGCAGAATTAGAACCCAGGTCCTTCTGACAGTCGACAAAGAGGAGAGGGGAAATGAGGGCTTCTTGAGGAAAGGCCTCTTGGAGATGTGATTTTAGGAGGGTTTTGATGGTGGAGAGAGTAGTGGTCTGTGGGCTAACCGACAGTAGTCCCTCTCCTCTCCCTCCGGCCACCCTCTTCCTCTTGATTGTGGCTGTGGTGGCAGCGGCCAATCTTTACAACCCCCCTGAATCAATTCACCATTCGGACAACGGAAGCGATCCTTCAAACGGGCCTTGGGGGGCAAAAACCTAAATGGGGACAGAACAGATCCTTTTTTTTAAAGGGGCAAGGAACCACACTAAGGAATCACGGTACCACAACTAAGACTGGGAACGTATGCAGCTCGGACACCTCTCGATTTTCCATCTTTCTGGACTGCTGACCAGCGTATGGCTCGTCAAAGAGAACTCCCACCCTCATAAAGTCACCCTCTTAACCCTCGGGAAGGCACAGAGCCAGGCGCGCTCTCGGGGCGGTAGCATCCCCTCGGAGAGAAGAAGCGATCGTTCACGGTGTGCGGCAGGCTCGCCCTCTGCGTGTACCCTGACGTTTTCCCCAAGGTATCTGTTGAGCTCAGTCTAGGCACACATCTCCACGGCACAAACGCATTCAGGAAATCAAATTACCTTTCCGGTAGTCGTGAGATTTGAAGATTCCAGACAACCCTCCGATCCGCACGCCACGGTATTTAACCACCCCGGCGTAACCTAGGGAATACGAAAGATATTTTACATTCTGCGCGTGCCATAGTACGGTGTGCAATAATAGATGGCATCAAATCAATCAATCAATCGTATTTATTGAGCGCTTACTATGTGCAGAGCACTGTACTAAGCGCTTGGGAAGTACAAATTAAAATTGACACGTCAGAATCAATCCATCAACGGTTTTTCTTGAGCGCTTACTACATGCAGGGCACTGCATTACGCACTTGGGAGAGGACAACAGAACAATAAGCAGACGCGTTCCCTGCCCCTACTGAGCTTACAGTCTAGAGGGGGGAGACAGACATTAGTGTGAATAATTAATCTGTGATACATAACAAAGATGTGTACGTAAAACCTTTACTTTGTACAACAACTTTAAATAAAGTTACGGATCACACTGAAAAAGGTCATTTACCCAGACTTACCCTATAGCAGCTATTTACCGTTCTTAGAAAAACACCTCCATACGGGACTGAGTAAAAAGTAATTTTCCGCTTTAAATCTAACATTACTTGTTGGTTTACCGTACCGTGTTTTAGAAAAAAAGCATAATTCTTACTCTGATTGATAGATTATCTGAGAGATAATTCCTTATCTCTCGAATCACCAAACGGGACAGAGTACAAAGTAATTTTCCGCTTTAAATCTGACATTACCTGTTGGTTTACCGTACCGTGTCTTAGAAAAAAAGCATAATTCTTACTCTGATTGATAGATTATCTGAGAGATCATTCCTTATCTCTCGAATCACCAGTAAAATAAACCAGTCGGCTCTATTTCCCTTGAATTTGGGTTGCAGAACCAAACTAGTCAGCTCTATTTCTGTTGAATTTGAGTTACAGAAACAAACAAGTCGGTTCTGTTTCCCTTGAATTTGAGGTGCAGAACCCCTGATTCACGGAGCCAAAGAGAAACAGTAAGTGGATGTGTTTGACGTGGAAATGACACCTATTCAGTACCTAGAAAAAACAATAATCTACAAAATCTTTCCTATAAATGGTTACACTTTGGGGGGCACAAATCTAACGTCCATAGTCTACTTTTTCTAAATTCAACTCAAGCAACATTTAATTTGGCTTACTGGAAATTACTTAAAACCTCTACAGTTACGGTATCCGCTCCATCCATCAATGGCATTACTGAGCACTTACGGTACGCAGAGTACCGTACGAAGCGATGACGATAATAACAGCGACGATAATAACAATTGTGGTCTTCCTTAAGCACTTACCCTGCCCATATAAACCAACATAGAAGCAGAAGAAATGGAAGAGCAAATACCTAGGTAATATATGTTTGGTGCCACCCAACCTCCATACGGCAGCTCCTGCAGGTGATTCGAAGCTTCGTGATTTCCCCCAATAAAGATGGTAAGGACGGGGGCCTTCTTCTCTCCGGAATAATACCTGGTGAAGGAAAACAAAAGCATCTCGTCAACTCCCGGAGAGCTAAGCGTCACAGTAATAGTCATATTTGTTGACCCTTTACTAGGTGTCAAGCACCCCACTAAGCACTGGAGTGGATACACCAGAAGCCGATTGGACACGGCACTGTCTTAGACGAGGCTCCGTCTAATGGTGAAAGAAAACAGGTATTTAACCCCCATGCAGGGGAGGAAACTGAGGCACAGAGAGCTGTGTGACTTAACCAAGGTGACACACCAGCCAAGATTCTAGAGGGCTGATAGAGCGAGAGCACGTGGATGGGATTGAAGGCGCTCACTTAACAATAATAATAATAATCAATCAATCAATCGTATTTATTGAGCGCTTACAGTGTGCAGAGCACTGTACTAAGCGCTTGGGAAGTACAAGTTGGCAACATGCAGAGACGGTCCCTACCCAACAGTGGGCTCACAGTCTTGATGATGGTATTTGTTAAGCACTTACTAGGTACCATCATCATCATCAATCGTATTTATTGAGCGATTACTATGTGCAGAGCACTGTACTAAGCGCTTGGGAAGGACAAATTGGCAACATATAGAGACAGTCCCTACCCAACAGTGGGCTCACAGTCTAAAAGGGGGAGACAGAGAACAAAACCAAACATACTAACAAAATAAAATAAATAGAATAGATATGTACAAGTAAAATAAATAAATAAATAAATAGAGTAATAAATATGTACAAACATCTATACAGGTGCTGTGGGGAAGGGAAGGAGGTAAGATTGGGGGGATGGAGAGGGGGACGAGGGGGAGAGGAAGGAAGGGGCTCAGTCTGGGAAGGCCTCCTGGAGGAGGTGAGCTCTCAGTAAGTATCAGGCACTGTACTATTCATTCATTCAATCGTATTTATTGAGCGCTGACTGTGTGCAGAGCACTGTACTAAGCGCTTGGGAAGTACAAGTTGGCAACAGATAGAGACGGTCCCTACCCAACAGCAGGCTCACAGTCTAGAAGTACTAAGCACTGAGGTGGATAAAAGCAAATCCAGACGGACACAGTCCCCGCCCCACATGGGGCTCGCAGTCTCAATCCCCATTTTCCAGATGAGGGAACTGAGACCCGGGGAAGTGAAGTGACTAGCCCAAGGTCCCACGGCAGGCAAGCGGCAGGGCCGGGATTAGAACCCACGACCTCTGACTCCCAAGCCCGGGTTCTTTCCACTGATCCATACTGTGGGGAAGGGAGGGAGGAGGAGGAGGAGTAAGCGCTCAATAAATACGATTGAACGAATGAATGAATGAACGTACGTATTTATTACTCTATTTATTTTACTTGTATATATTTATTCTATTTATTTTATTTTGTTAATATGTTTTGTTTTGTTCTCTGTCTGCCCCTTCTAGACTGTGAGCCCGCTGTTGGGTAGGGACCGGCTCTAGATGTTGCCAACTTGGACTTCCAAAGCGCTTAGTCCAGTGCTCTGCACACAGTAAGCGCTCAATAAATACGACTGAATGAATGAATGAATGAGGATGAGTGAAGGGGGCAAGTACATCATCATCATCATCAATCGTATTTATTGAGCGCTTACTATGTGCAGAGCACTGTACTAAGCGCTTGGGAAGTACAAATTGGCAACATATAGAGACAGTCCCTACCCAACAGTGGGCTCACAGTCTAAAAGGGGGAGACAGAGAACAAAACCAAACATACTAACCAAATAAAATAAATAGAATAGATATGTACAAGTAAAATAAATAGAGTAATAAATATGTACAACCATATATACATATATACAGGTGCTGTGGGGAAGGGAAGGAGGTGAGACCGGGGGGATGGAGAGGGGGACGAGGGGGAGAGTGCTCTGCACACATTAAGCGCTCAATAAATACGATCGAATGAAAAAGTAGGAGCGGCGCAGAAGGGAGTGGGAGAAGAGGAGAGGAGGACTCAGTCAGGGAAGGCTTCCTGGAGGAGATGGGACTTCTGTCTCCCCCTTCTAGACCGTCAGCCCGCTGTTGGGTAGGGACCGCCTCTAGATGTTGCCGAATTATACTTCCCAAGCGCTTAGTCCAGTGCTCTGCACACAGTAAGCGCTCAATAAATACGACTGAATTAATTGAGACTTTCAAGCGGGAGGAAAGCAATTATCTGTCGGATAGGAGGAGGGAGGGTGCTCCAGGCCAGAGACAGGATGCGGGTTTGAGGTCGGTGGCGAGACATCATTATTGTTGCTACTTATTATCATTATTAATCGTATCTATTGAGCACTTACTGTGTTCAAAGCATTGTACTAAGCGCCTGGGAGAGTATAATGTAGCAACAAGCAGACACATTCCCCGCCCACAACAAGCTCACCATCTAAAGGGAGAGGCAGACATGACTACAAATGAACAGATCAATAAATCAATCACAAGAATTACAGGTAGGTACAGATCTAATACACATTCATTCAGTCGTATTTATTGAGCGCTTATGGTGTGCGGAGCACTGTACTAAGCGCTTGGGAAGTCCAAGTTGGATGGGGAACGGAGGGAGGGAGGGAGGGAGGAGGGAGGAAGGAAGGAAGGAAGGAAGGAAGGAGCAAGTCAGAGTGGCACCGAAGGAAGGGAAAGGAGATGTATATATGTATGTATATATGTATATGTATATACATGTATATATATGTATATGTATATACATGTATATATATGTATATGTATGTACATGAATATATGTATATACATGTATCTATTTGTGTATATGTGTATATATGTTTATACATATTTATTACTCCATTTATTTATTTATTTTACTTGTACATATCTATTCTATTCATTTTATTTTGTTAGTATGTTTGGTTTTGTTCTCTGTCTCCCCCTTTAAGACTGCGAGCCCACTGTTGGGTAGGGACTGTCTCTATATGTTGCCAATTTGTACTTCCCAAGCGCTTAGTACAGTGCTCTGCACATAGTAAGCGCTCAATAAATACGACTGATGATGATGATGAGAGAGGAGAGGGGAGGGGAGGAGAGGAGGGCTCAATCAGGGAAGGCTTCTTGGAGGAGATGGGCCTTCAATACGACTTTGAGGGGGGGAAGAAGGATTGGGATTGCGAGAGGAGCAGCGTGGCAGAGTGTCTACAGCCCGGACTTGGGAGTCAGAGGTTGTGGGTTCCAATCCTGGCTCCGCCGCTGGTCAGCTGGGTGACTCTGGGCAAGTCACTTCCCTTCTCTGGGCCTCAGTTCCCTCATCTGGAAAATGGGGATGAAGACTGTGAGCCCCACGTGGGACAACCTGATCACCTTGGAACCTCCCCAGCGCTTAGAACGGTGCTTTGCACATAGTAAGCGCTTAAAAAGTTCCATCATTAGCATTATTATTATTCGAAGGTGTGCATGTGCTGGTCCTTGGGGGGCGGGGAGGGCACGGCCGGTCAGAGGTCGGAGGGCGAGGGGTCACATCTGTAGCAGCGTGGCTCAGTGGAAAGAGCCCAGGCTTTGGAGTCAGAGGTCATGGGTTCAAATCCCAGCTCCACCACTTGTCAGCTGTGTGACTTTGGGCAAGTCACTTCACTTCTCTGGGCCTCAGTTCCCTCAACTGTAAAATGGGGATGAAGACTGTGAGCCCCCCGTGGGACAACCTGATCACCTTGTAACCTCCCCAGCGCTTAGAACAGTGCTTTGCACATAGTAAGTGCTTAATAAATGCTACCATTATTATTATTATTATTATTATTATTTAGAGAAGCAACATGGCTCAGTGGAAAGAGCCCGGGCTTTGAAGTCAGAGGTCATGGGTTTGAATCCCACCCCTGCCAACTGTCATCTGTGAGACTTTGGGCCAGTCACTTCACTTCTCTGGGCCTCAGTTCCCTCATCTGTAAAATGGGGCCAACCTGATCGCCTTGTAACCTCCCCAGTGCTTAGAACAGTGATTTGCACATAGTAAGCACTTAACAAATACCATCATTAATATTCTTCTCTGGGCCTCAGTTCCCTCATCTAACGGGGCCAACCTGATCACCCTGTAACCTCCCCAGCGCTTAGAACAGCGCTTTGCACATAGTAAGTGCTTAACAAATACCATCACTAGTATCCTTCTCCGGGCCTCAGTTCCCTCATCTGTAAAATGGGGACAACCCGATCACCTTGTTCACCTCCCCAGCGCTTAGAACAGCGATTTGCACATAGTAAGCGCTTAACAAATACCATCACTTGTATTCTTCTCCGGGCCTCAGTTCCCTCATCTGAAAAACGGGAACAACCTGATCGCCTTGTTCACCTCCCCAGCGCTTAGAACAGCGCTTTGCACATAGTAAGCGCTTAACAAATACCATCATTAGTATTCTTCTCTGGGCCTCAGTTCCCTCATCTGTAAAACGGGGACAACCTGATCACCTTGTTCACCTCCCCAGCGCTTCGAACAGCGCTTTGCACATAGTAAGCGCTTAACAAACACCATCATTAGTATTCTTCTCTGGGCCTCAGTTCCCTCATCTGTAAAATGGGGCCAACCTGATCACCTTGTTCACCTCCCCAGCAGCTTAGAACAGTGCTTTGCACATAGCAAGCGCTTAATAGACGCTACCGTTATTATTATTATTACTATTTAGAGAAGCAACATGGCTCAGTGGAAAGAGCCTGGGCTTTGGAGTCAGAGATCATGGGTTTGAATCCCACCCCTGCCAACTGTCATCTGTGAGACTTTGGGCCGGTCACTTCACTTCCCTGGGCCTCAGTTCCCTCATCTGTAAAACGGGGCCAACCTGATCGCCTCGTAACCTCCCCAGTGCTTACAACAGCGATTTGCACATAGTAAGCCCTTAACAAATACCATCATTATCCATCATGTTCCAGAGAGTATCTATCTCTGGGCCTCAGTTCCCTCATCTGTACAACGGGGACAACCTGATCACCTTGTTCACCTCCCCAGCGCTTAGAACAGTGCTTTGCACATAGTAAGCGCTTAACAAACACCATCATTAGTATTCTTCTCCGGGCCTCAGTTCCCTCATCTGAAAAACGGGAACAACCTGATCGCCTTGTTCACCTCCCCAGCGTTTGAACAGCGATTTGCACATAGTAAGCACTTAACGAATACCATCATTAGTATCCTTCTCTGGGCCTCAGTTCCCTCATCTGTAAAACGGGGCCAACCTGATCACCTTGCAACCTCCCCAGCGCTTAGAACAGCGCTTTACACATAGTAAGCACTTAACAAACACCATCATTAGCATTCTTCTCCGGGCCTCAGTTCCCTCATCTGTAAAACGGGGCCAACCTGATCGCCTTGTTCACCTCCCCAGCGCTCAGAACAGCGCTTTGCACATAGTAAGCGCTTAACAAACACCATCATTAGCATTCTTCTCCGGGCCTTCAGTTCCCTCATCTGTAAAACGGGGCCAACCTGATCGCCTTGTTCACCTCCCCAGCGCTTAGAACAGCGATTTGCACATAGTAAGCGCTTAACGAATACCATCATTAGCATCCTTCTCCGGGCCTCAGTTCCCTCATCTGTAAAACGGGGCCAACCTGATCGCCTTGTTCACCTCCCCAGCGCTTAGAACAGCGATTTGCACATAGTAAGCGCTTAACAAATACCATCATTAGTATCCTTCTCCGGGCCTCAATTCCCTCATCTGTAAAACGGGGCCAACCTGATCACCTTGTAACCTCCCCAGCGCTTAGAACAGCGCTTTGCACATAGTAAGCACTTAACAAATACCATCATTAGTATTCTTCTCCGGGCCTCAGTTCCCTCATCTGTAAAACGGGGCCAACCTGATCACCTTATTCACCTCCCCAGCGCTTAGAACAGCGATTTGCACATAGTAAGCCCTTAACAAATGCCATCATTAGTATTCTTCTCCGGGCCTCAGTTCCCTCATCTGAAAAACGGGGCCAACCTGATCAGCTTGTAACCTCCCCAGCGCTCAGAACAGCGCTTTGCACATAGTAAGCGCTTAACAAATACCATCATTAGGATCCTTCTCCGGGCCTCAGTCCCCTCATCTGAAAAACGGGGCCAACCTGATCGCCTTGTTCACCTCCCCAGCGCTTAGAACAGTGCTCTGCACATAGTACGCGTTTAATGAGTGCTATTATTATTATTATTGTCATGATGATTATTCGAAGGGGTGCATGCGTTGGTCCTTGGGGGGCAGGGCCGGGCGGGGGTCAGAGGTCAGAGCGGCAGAAGGCGCGCATGCGCCGGTCCTCGTGAGTGGGGTGGGGGGTCGTTAGGGGTCAGAGGTCGGGGGGTGAGGGGTCAGAGCGGCAGAAGGTGCGCATGCGCCGGTCCGTGTGTGTGGGGGGGGGGTGTCAGGGGTCAGAGGTCAGGGGGTGAGGGGTCAGAGCGGCAGAGGGTGCGCATGCGCCGGTGTGTGTGTGTGTGTGTGTGTGTGTGTGTGTGTGTGTGTGGTGGGGTGGTGTCAGGGGTCAGAGGGTGAGGGGTCAGAGCGGCAGAAGGCGCGCATGCGCCGGTCCGTGTGGGGGGGGGGGGGTCAGGGGTCAGAGGGTGAGGGGTCAGAGCGGCAGAAGGCGCGCATGCGCCGGTCCTCGTGAGTGGGGTGGGGGGGTCGTTAGGGGTCAGAGGTCGGGGGGTGAGGGATCAGAGCGGCAGAAGGTGCGCATGCGCCGGTCCGTGTGTGTGTGTGGGGGGGGGTCAGGGGTCAGGGGGTGAGGGGTCAGAGCGGCAGAGGGTGCGCATGCGCCGGTGTGTGTGTGTGTGTGTGTGTGTGTGTGTGTGTGTGTGTGTGTGGTGGGGGGGGGTGTCAGGGGTCAGAGGATGAGGGGTCAGAGCGGCAGAAGGTGCGCATGCGCCGGTCCGTGTGGGGGGGGGGGGGTCAGGGGTCAGAGCGGCAGAAGGCGCGCATGCGCCGGTCCTTGTGTGTGTGTGGGGGGGGGGGGGGGGGGGGGGGGGGGCGGGGGTGTCAGGGGTCAGAGATCAGGGGGTGAGGGGTCAGAGCGGCAGAAGGTGCGCATGCGCCGGTCCGTGTGCGCGCGCGTGTGTGTGTGTGTGTGTGGGGATGAGGGTGTCCGGGTGCGCGTCCTCCGACCTGTAGAAGGTCTGCATGTGGCGGTACTTGGCGGGCACGGCCATGCAGCGCAGGTCGGCCTCGTTCCTGACGGCCTGGAAGTCCCCGCAGCAGAGCAGCAGGTCGAGGGGGGCGGGGCCGGGGCCGGGGCCGGGGGCCCGCTGGGGGCCCCGACGCTCCGCCAGCGCCAGCGTCTCGTACAGCTTCGACAGCTCCCCGTGGCAGCAGCCCGACACCGCCACGCGCATCCTCGCACGGACGGACACCGGACCGACGGACCGACCGACACACCGACGGGGAGAACGGACGCCGGGGAGCCCGCCGCCTCGCCGGAAGTGACGCCGCGCGCGACCGCCCGGGAAGCCTCGCCATTGGACGCGGGAGTGGAGGGGCGGGGCTGCCCTCCCATTGGCCGCGGCCGGGGCGGGGCCGCCCTCCCGTTGGCCGCGGGCGGGGCGGGGCCGCCCTCCCATTGGCCGGCGGTCGGGAGGGGGGCCGCGCTCCCATTGTTCGAAGGCGGGACGGTGCCGCGCTCCCATTGGCCGCGGATGGGGTGGGGCGGGGCTGCCCTCCCACTGGCCGGAAGCCGGCAGGAGGCGCGCTCCCATTGGCCGCGGGCGGGGAGGGGCTGCCCTCCCATTGGCCGGAAGCCGGGAGGGGGCCGCCCTCCCATTGGCATTTATTTATTTATTTTACTTACAGCACCTGTATATATGTCTATAGGTTTGTACATATTTATTACTCTATTTATTTATTTATCTTACTTGTACTGCCCTCCCATTGGCCGGAAGCCTGGAGGGGGGAGCCCTCCCATTGGCCGCGGGCGGGACGGGGCCGCGCTCCCATTGGCCGGCGTCCGGGAGGGGGGCCGCGCTCCCACTGGCCGCGGGCGGGGCGGGGCGGGGCCGCCCTCCCATTGGTCGGGAGCCGGGAGGGGACCGCGCTCCCATTGGCCGCGGGCGGGGCGGGGCCGCGCTCCCATTGGCCGCGGGGTGGGCGGGGCTGCCCTCCCATTGGCCGCGGGCGGGATGGGGTTTCCCTCCCGTTGGCATTTATTTATTTATTTTACTTACAGCACCTTTATATGATGATGGCATTTATTAAGCGCTTACTACGTGCAAAGCGCTGTTCTAAGCGCTGGGGCGGTTCCAAGGTGATCAGGTGGTCCCACGGGGGGCTCCCAGTCTTCATCCCCATTTTACAGAGGAGGTCACTGAGGCCCAGAGAAGTGAAGTGACTTGCCCACAGTCACACAGCTGACAGTTGGCGGAGCCGGGATTTGAACCCATGACACCTCTGACTCCAAAGCCCGGGCTATTTCCACTGAGCCACGCTGCTTCTCTATGTATATATGTTTGTACATATTTATTACTCTATCTTACTTGTACATATCTATTCTATTAGTGTGTTTTGTTTTGTTCTCTGTCTCCCCCTTCTAGACCGTGAGCCCACTGGTGGGTAGGGACCGTCTCCAGATGTTGCCAGCTTGGACTTCCCAAGCGCTCAGTACAGTGCTCTGCACACAGTAAGCGCTCAATAAATACGATTGATTGATTGATTGATGAATTGATCCCTCCCAACATTCGCCAAGCTCGCTCTCTTCCTCCCTTCAAGGCCCTACTGAGAGCTCACCTCCTCCAGGAGGCCTTCCCACAATCAATCAATCAATCAATCAATCGTATTTATTGAGCGCTTACTATGTGCAGAGCACTGTACTAAGCGCTTGGGAAGTACAAATTGGCATCACATAGAGACAGTCCCTACCCAACAGTGGGCTCACAGTCTAAAAGGGGGAGACAGAGAACAAAACCAAACATACCAACAAAATAAAATAAGTAGGATAGAAATGTACAAGTAACATAAATAAATAAATAGAGTAACACTCAGCCCCATCCTTCCTCTCCCCCTCGCCCCCCTCTCCATCCCCCCATCTTACCTCCTTCCCTCCCCCACAGCACCTGTATATATGTATATATATGTTTGTACATATTTATTACTCTTTATTTATTTTACTTGTACATATCTATTCTATTTATTTTATTTTGTTAGTACGTTTGGTTTTGTTCTCTGTCTCCCCCTTTTAGACTGTGAGCCCACTGGTGGGTAGGGACTGTCTCTAGATGTTGCCAACTTGGACTTCCCAAGCGCTCAGTACAGTGCTCTGCACACAGTAAGCGCTCAATAAATACGATTGATTGATTGATTGGGATAATAATAATAACTGTGGCATTTGTGAAGCGCTGACTATCTGCCAAGCGCTGTTCTAATAATAATAAACAATAATAATAATGATGGTATTTGTTAAACGCTTACTATGTGCCAAGCACCGTTCTAAACGCTGGGATAATAATAATGATAACTGTGGCATTTGTGAAGCGCTTACTATGTGCCAAGCGCTGTTCTAATAATGATAAACAATAATAATGATGATGGTATTTTTTTAAACGCTTACTATGTGCCAAGCACTATTCTAATAATGATAAATAATAATAATAATGATGATGGTATTTGTTAAACGCTTACTATGTGCCAAGCACCGTTTTAAGCACTGGGATAATAATAATAACTGTGGCATTTGTGAAGCGCTTACTATGTGCCAAGCACTGTTCTAATAATAATAAACAATAATAATTAATAATGATGGTATTTGTTAAATGCTTACTATGTGCCAAACACCGTTCTAAACGCTGGGATAATAATAATGATAACTGTGGCATTTGTGAAGCGCTTACTATGTGCCAAGCACTGTTCTAATAATAATAAACAATAATAATTAATAATGATGGTATTTGTTAAACGCTTACTATGTGCCAAACACCGTTCTAAACGCTGGGATAATAATAATGATAACTGTGGCATTTGTGAAGCGCTTACTATGTGCCAAGCACCGTTCTAAGCGCTGGGATAATAATAATAACTGTGGCATTTGTGAAGTGCTTACTATGTGCCAGGCACTGTTCTAATAATAATAAACAATAATAATAATAATAATAAAGGTATTTGTTAAACGCTTACTATGTGCCAAGGACCGTTCTAAGCGCTGTGATAATAATGATGATAACTGTGGCATTTGTGAAGCGCTTACTATGTGCCAAACACTGCTCTAAGCGCTGGGATAATAATAATGATAACTGTGGCACTTGTTAAGCGCTTACTATGTGCCAAACACTGCTCTAAGCCCTGGGATAATAATGATGATAACTGTGGCATTTGTTAAGCGCTTACTATGTGCCAAACACTGCTGTAAGCCCTGGGATAGTAATAATAATAACCGTGGCATTTGTTAAGTGCTTACTATGTGCCAAACACTGCTCTAAGCGCTGGGATAAAAATAATAATAATAATAACTGTGGCATTTGTGAAGCGCTTACTATGTGCCAGGCACTGTTCTAATAATAATAAACAATAATAATAATAGTGATGGTATTTGTTAAACGCTTACTATGTGCCAAGGACCGTTCTAAGCTCTGGGATAATAATGATGATAACTGTGGCATTTGTTAAACGCTTACTATGTGCCAAGGACCGTTCTAAGCGCTGGGATAATAATGATGATAACTGTGGCATTTGTTAAGCGCTTACTATGTGCCAAGCACTGCTCTAAGCGCTGGGATAATAATGATAATAACTGTGGCATTTGTTAAGCGCTTACTATGTGCCAAGCACTGCTCTAAGCGCTGGGATAATAATGATAATAACTGTGGCATTTGTTAAGCGCTTACTATGTGCCAAGCACTGCTCTAAGCCCTGGGATAATAATGATAATAACTGTGGCATTTGTTAAGCGCTTACTATGTGCCAAGCACTGCTCTAAGCCCTGGGATAATAATGATAATAACTGTGGCATTTGTTAAGCACTTACTCTGTGCCTAGCACTGCTCTAAGCTCTGGAAGAATAATCATCATCATCATTTTGGTATTTTGTTAAGCGCTTACTATGTGCCAAGCACTGCTCCAAGCACTGGGGGAGATGCAAGGTAATCAGGTTGTCCCAGGTGGTGCTCACAGTCTTAATCCCCCCTTTTGCAGATGAGGGAACTGAGGCCCCGAGAAGTGAGGTAATAACAATAATAATAATAATAACAATAATAATGGCATTTATTAAGCGCTTACTATGTGCAAAGCACTGTACTAAGCGCTGGGGAGGTTACCAGGTGACCAGGTTGTCCCATGGGGGGGGCCTCACAGTCTTAATCCACATTTTACAGATGCGGTAACTGAGGCCCAGAGAAGCGAAGTGACTTGTCCAAAGTCACACAGCTGACAAGCGGCAGAGTCGGGATTTGAACCCACGACCTCTGACTCCCAAGCCCGGGCTCTTTCCACTAAGCCATGCTTCTTCTGTCTGTGCAGAGCACTGTACTAAGCGCTTGCGATGTACAAGTCGGCAACATCTAAGACGGTCCCTACCCACCGACGGGCTCACAGTCTAGAAGGGGGAGACAAGAGAACAAAACAAAACATGGAGACAGGGGTCAAAATCGTCAGAACAAATAGAATTATGCATTCATTCTTTCAATCGTACTTATTGAGCGCTTACTGTGTGCAGAGTACTGTACTAAGCGCTTGGGAAGTCCAAGTCGGCAACACATAGAGATGGTCCCTATCCAACAGCGGGCTCAGTCTAGAAGGGGGTGACAGGCAACAAAACATATTAACAAAATAAAATGAATAAAATAAATATGTCCAAGTAAAATGAATAGAGTAATAAATACGTACAAACATATATACATTCATTCATTCAATCGTATTGAGCGCTTACTGTGTGCAGAGCACTGTACTAAGCGCTTGGGAAGTACAAGTTGGCAACATAGAGAGACGGTCCCTACCCAACAGCGGGCTCACAGTCCATTCATTCATTCATTCATTTAAATGTATTTATTGAGCGCTTACTGTGTGCAGAGCACTGTACTAAGCGCTTGGGAAGTCCAAGTTGGCAACACATAGAGACAGTCCCTACCCAACAGTGGGCTCACAGTCTAAAAGGGGGAGACAGAGAACAAAACCAAACATACTAGCAAAATAAAATAAATATGTACAAATAAAATAAACAAATAGAGTAATAAATCCGTACAAACATATTCATTCATTCAATTGTATTTATTGAGCGCTCACTGTGTGCAGAGCACTGTACTAAGCGCTTGGGAAGTACAAGTTGGCAACATACAGAGACGGTCCCTACCCAACAGCGGGCTCACAGTCTAGAAGGGGGGGAGACGGAGAACAAAACAAATCATATTAACAAAATAAAATAAATATGTACAAATAAAATGAACAGAGTAATAAATCCGTACAAACATATTCATTCATTCAATCGTATTTATCTAGCCTAGAAGGGGGAGACAGACAACAAGACAAAACATATTGACAAAATAAAATAAATAGAATAAATATGTACAAGTAAAATGAATAGAGTAATAAATAGGCACAAACATATATACATTCAGTCATTCAATCATATTGAGCGCTTACTGTGTGCAGAGCACTGTACTAAGCGCTTGGGAAGTCCAAGTTGGCAACATAGAGAGACGGTCCCTACCCAGCATCATCATCATCAATCGTATTTATTGAGCGCTTACTATGTGCAGAGCACTGTACTAAGCGCTTGGGAAGTCCAAGTTGGCAACATATAGAGACGGTCCCTACCCAACAGTGGGCTCACAGTCTAAAAGGGGGAGACAGACAACAAAACACAACATATTAACAAAATAAATAGAATGAATATGTACAAATAAAATAAATAGGGTAATAAATAGGTACAAACATATATACATATATACAGGTGCTGTGGGGAGGGGAAGGAGGTAAGAAGGGGAGAGGAAGGAGGGGGCTGAGTGTGGGAAGGCCTCCTGGAGGAGGTGAGCTCTCAGTAGGGCCTTGAAGGGAAGCCCGTTGTGGGCAGGAGTTGTCTCTAATGCTGTATTGGACTTCCCAAGCGCTTAGGCCAGTGCTCTGCACACAGTAAGTGCTCAATAAATACGAATGAGTGAATGAATGAATGAGTGAGTGCCTTAAAGCTGATGGTGAGGCGCTTCTCTTTGATGCCACGCCTTACCTCCTTTCCCTCCCCACCGCACCTCAGCATCATCATCATCATCAATCGTATTTATTGAGCGCTTACTATGTGCAGAGCACTGTACTAAGCGCTTGGGAAGTACAAATTGGCAACATATAGAGACAGTCCCTACCCAACAGTGGGCTCACAGTCTAAAAGGGGACTGTATATGGCGATTATCATTAGTATTAAAAAGATCTGACATCATCATACCATCATACCTATTGACACTTCTTGTTGATAAGAATAATAACGATTGTTATTATTTTTAAATAATTATTAAAGTATTATTTTAATAATAATCATAACGATGATTGAAAGAAGTATCAGTGGGTATAATAACGATTTTTAAAATAATTCTTAAGGTAGTATTTTTAATCATGATCATGAGGATTTTCATTATTATTAAAAAGATCTGACATCATCAATGGTATTTATTGAGCGCTTACTATGTGCAGATCACTGTACTAAGCGCTTAAGGTGATCAGGTTGTCCCACGGGGGGCTCACAGTCTTAATCCCCGTTTTACAGATGAGGTAACTGAGGCACAGAGAAGTGAAGTGACTTGCCCAAAGTCACACGGTTGGCAAGTGGTGGAGCCGGGATTTGAACCCATGACCTCTGACTCCAAAGCCCGGGCTCTTTCCACTGAGCCACGCTGTGTGACATCATCATACCATCATACTTATTGACACTTCTTGTTAATAATAATAAAGATTATTTTTATTTTTTAATAATTATTAAAGTATTAAAGCATTAGTTGAATAATAATCATAACGATGATTAAAGGAAGTATCGGTGAGTATAATAACGATTTTTAAAATAATCATTAAAGTATTAAAGTATTATTTTTAATAATAATGATGACGATTATCATTATTATTAAAAAGATCTGACATCATCATACCATCATACTTACTGACACTTGTTAATAATAATAATAGCGATTATTAATTTTTAGTAATTATCAAAGTATTAAAGTATTATTTTTAATAATAATAATAGCATTATTAAAAGAAGTGTCGGTGAGTATAATAACGATTTTTTAAACGACTATTAAAGTATTATTTTTAATAATAATGACGGTTATCATTATTATTAAAAAGAAGTATCGGTAAGTTTGATGGTGCTAGGGGAGCGAAGTGTGCATAGTGGGTTGTACTAAGAGAGGAGTGAGGGTAGGTGGGTGGGAGAGAGCTAGCCGTTCATTCAATCGTCTGTATTGAGCGCTTACTACGTGCACAGCACTGTACTAAGCGCTTGGGAAGTCCAAGTTGGCCACATCTAGAGACAGTCCCTACCCAACAGCGGGCTCGCGGTCTAGAAGTGGGAGACAGACAACAAAACTAAACACATTAACAAAATAAAATAAATAGAATAAATATGTACAAATCAATCAATCAATCAATCGTATTTATTGAGCACCTACTGTGTGCAGAGCACTGTACTAAGCGCTTGGGAAGTCCAATTTGGCAACATAGAGAGACGGTCCCTACCCAACAGCGGGCTCACAGTCTAGAAGGGGAAGACAGAGAACAAAACAAAGCATGTTAACAAAATAAAATAAATAGAATAGATATGTACAAGTCAAATAGAGTAATGAATATAATAACGATTATTATTACTATTATTAAAAAGAAGTATCGGTAAGTATGATTATAATTTGGTAAGCATGATCGGTAATGATTATTATTATTATGGTATTTATTAAGCACTAACTATGTGCCAAGCACTGTATTAAGCGCTTGGGAAGTCCAAGTTGGCAACATCTAGAGACGGTCCCTACCCAACAGTGGGCTTACAGTCTAGGAGGGGGAGACAGAGAAAAAAACAAAACATATTAACAGAATAAAATGAATAGAATAAATATGTACAAATCAATCAATCAATCAATAGTATTTATTGAGCGCCTACTGTGTGCAGAGCACTGTACTAAGCGCTTGGGAAGTCCAAGTTGGCAACATAGAGAGACGGTCCCTACCCAACAGCGGGCTCACAGTCTAGGAGGGGGAGACAGACAACAAAACAAAACACATTAACAGAATTAAATGAATAGAATAAATACGTACAAATCAATCAATCAATCATATTTATTGAGCACCTACTGTGTGCAGAGCACTGTACTAAGCGCTTGGGAAGTCCAAGTTGGCAACATCTAGAGACGGTCCCTACCCAACAGCGGGCTCGCAGTCTAGAAGGGGGAGACAGACAACAAACCAAAACACATTAACAGAATAAAATAAATAGAATAGATATGTACAAGTCAAATAAATAGAGTAATAAATATAATAACGATTATTATTATTAAAAAGAAGTATCGGTAAGTATGATTATAATTCGGTAAGCATGATCGGTAATGATTATTATTATTACAGTATTTATTAAGCACCAACTCTGTGCCAAGCACTGTTCTAAATGATGGGATACAAACAAGGTAATCTGGTTGTCCCCCGTGGGGTCACAGTGTCAATCCCCGTTTTACAAATGAGGCAACTGAGGCACAGAAAAGTGAAGTAGCTTGCCCAAGGTCACACGGCGGACCAGTGGCGGAGCGGGATTAGAACCCACGACCTCTGACTCCCAAACCCATGCTCTCTCCATTGAGCCACGCTACTTTTCTTGCCCCTGATCCCTTATTCACATCCTCCCTTCCTACCTTTATGGTCACCCATTTGTTCAATCAGTCCAGTGCTCTGCACACAGTAAGCGCTCAGTAAATACGATTGAATGAATGAATTTATTGTGTGGTTACTGTGTGCAGAGCACTGGACTAAGCGCTTAGGAAAGTGCTGTGGAAGAAAATCTTTATGGACTCTGCTTTGTATTCAGAAAAGGGCATGTCACAGACAAATTTCTAGGCTGTGAGCCCGCTGTTGGGTAGGGACCGTCTCTAATAATAATAATAATAATAATAATAATGGCTAATTAAGTGCTTACAGATTACTTAAGCGCTTACCGATACTTCTTTTAAATAATAATAATGATTTAAGTGCTTACAATAATAATAATGATAATAATAATAATAATGGCTAATTAAGCGCTTACAGATTACTTAAGCGCTTACCGATACTTCTTTTAAATAATAATGATTTAAGCACTTACAGATACTTCTTTTCATTATTAATAATAATAATGATTATTATATAATGATATTGTGATATAATGATATTATATAATGATATTATTATTATTATTAAAAAGAAGTATCGGTGAGTATGATTATAATTCGGTAATACCGATACTTCTTTTTAATCATACTGTATGATTATAATTCGGTAAGTATGCTTGGTAATGATTATTATTATTATGGTATTTATTAAGCACTAACTCTGTGCCAAGCACTGTTCTAAACGACGGGATACATAGAAGGTAATCTGGTTGTCCCCATTTGACAGATGAGGGAACTGAGGCCCAGAGAAGTGAAGTGACTTGCCCAAAGTCACACAGCTGACAGTTGGCGGAGCTGGGATTTGAACCCACGACCTCTGACTCCAAAACCCGGGCTCTTTCCACTGAGCCTCGCTGCTTCTCATTAGCCACTCATATAGTCTCTATATGTTGCCAACTTGTACTTCCCAAGCGCTTAGTACAGTGCTCTGCACTGTATTATTTTACTTGCACGTATCTATTCTATTTATTTTATTCTGTTAACATGTTTGCTTTTGTTCTCTGTCTCCCCCTTTTAGACTGTGAGCCCACTGTCGGGTAGGGACCGTCTCTCTATGTTGCCACCTTGTACTTCCCAAGCGCTTAGTACAGAGCTCTGCAAACAGTAAGCGCTCAATAAATACGATTGAATGAATGAATGAATAAGCGCTCAATAAATACGTTTGAATGAAATTTATTACTACTAGCGCCGTATCCAGCACTAGGAGGGAGAGGCGGTGAGCAGCAGAGATCCCCTGCTAGTCGAGACCATTTCGGTTTGGGGTAAACCAGATCTTCTTTTATACAAGAAAGCACCTAATTTAATCACACTTTAACTGGTAATTTCATTGTAATTGCAATTTAACAATAATAATAATAATAATGGCATTTATTAAGCGCTTACTATGTGCAGAGCTCTGTTCTAAGCTCTGGGGAGGTTACAAGATGATGAGGTTGTCCCACGGGGGCCTCACAGTCTTCATCCCCATTTTCCAGATGAGGGAACTGAGGCCCAGAGAAGTGAAGTGACTTGCCCAAAGTCACCCAGCTGACAATTAGCAGAGCCGGGATTTGAACCCATGACCTCTGACTCCAAAGCCCGGGCTCTTTCCACTGAGCCACGCTGCTTCTCATTAGCCACTCATATAGTCTCTAGATGTTGCCAACTTGTACTTCCCAAGCGCTTAGTACAGTGCTCTGCACACAGTAAGCGTTCAATAAATACGATTGATTGATTGATTGATTCCCAAGCGCTTAGTACAGTGCTCTGCACTGTATTATTTTACTTGTACATATTTATTCTATTTATTTTATTCTGTTAACATGTTTTGTTTTGTTGTCTGTCTCCCCCTTCTAATCAATCAATCAATCAATCGTATTTATTGAGCGCTTACTATGTGCAGGACTTCTAGACTGTGAGCCCGCTGTTGGGTAGGGACCGGCTCTAGATGTTGCCAACTTATACTTCCCAAGCGCTTAGTACAGTGCTCTGCACACAATAAGCGCTCAATAAATACGATTGAATAAATGAATGAATAAGCGCTCAATAAATACGATTGAATGAAATTTATTACTACTAGCGCCGTATCCAGCACTAGGAGGAAGAGGCGGTGAGCAGCAGAGATCCCCCTGCTAGTCGAGGCCAGCTCGGTTTGGGGTAAACCAGATCTTCTTTTATACAAGAAAGCACCTAATTTAATCACACTTTAACTGGTAATTTCATTGTAATTGCAATTTAATAATAATAATAATAATAATGGCATTTATTAAGCGCTTACTATGTGCAAAGCACTGTTCTAAGCGCTGGGGAGGTTCCAAGGTGATCAGGTTGTCCCACGGGGGGCTCACGGTCTTCACCCCCATTTTCCAGATGAGGTCACTGAGGCCCAGAGAAGTGAAGTGACTTGCCCAAAGTCACCCAGCTGACAATTGGCGGAGCCGGGATTCGAACCCATGACCTCTGACTCCAAAGCCGGGGCTCTTTCCACGGAGCCACGCTGGAAATTACAATACAGAATAAATCCCCAGCCCCGTAGTACTTAACGTGCAACTCCTTATTATCATCATTAATAATCATATTTATTGAGCGCTTACTGAGCCCCCTCCTTCCCCTCCCCACAGCACCTGTATATATGTATAGATGTTTGTACCTATTTATTACTCTATTTTATTTGTACATGTTTATACTATTCTAAGCATGATGGTATTTGTTAAGCGCTTACTATGTGCAAAGCACTGTTCTATTCATTTTATTTTGTTAATATGTTAATAATTATTAAAAAATAATAATCGTTATTATTATTATTAAAAGGAAGTATCGGTAAGTATGATGGTATGTTTGGTTTTGTTCTCTGTCTCCCCCTTTTAGACTGTGAGCCCACTGTTGGGTAGGGACTGTCTCTGTATGTTGCCAATTTGTACTTCCCAAGCGCTTAGTACAGTGCTCTGCACACAGTAAGTGCTCAATAAATACGATTGATGATGATGGTGCCAGGGGAGTGAAGTGTGCATGGTGGGTTGTACTAAGAGAGGAGTGAGGGTAGGTGGGTGGGAGAGAGCTAGCTGTTCATTCATTCAATCGTATTTATTGAGCACTTGCTGTGTGCAGAGCACTGTACTAAGCGCTTGGGAAGTACAATACAAGTATAATACCCAAACAGTGCTCTGCACATAGTAAGCGCTCAATAAATACGATTGATTGAAATACCCAAATTATTATTATTATTCTTGGACTTGAATGCCCGTCTCCTCTACTAGATTGTAAAATCTCTTAAGGTGAGGAATCAAAGCTATCAACTCCTGTTTCATGCTCTCCCGCGGCCTTACTAAATCAATCAATCAATCGGTCGTATTTATTGAGCGCTTACTGTGTGCAGAGCACTGGACTAAGCGCTTGGGGAGTCCAAGTTGGCAACATAAAGAGTTCTGCACTCAATAAAATCAACTGATTGATTGATTTGGGAAATGGATATTTCCACTTCACGGTGGGAGAGCGCCAGGCCTCATCTGGCCATCACACCGCAATAATTAGATGGCCGTTTTACAGCGTCTTTGCCAACCTACTAATCATTAAATAATCCAGATGTACTCCCTCTCTCATATTACTCTATTTATTTATTTTACTTGTACATATTTATTCTATTTATTTTATTCATTTAATATGTTTTAGAGTGTGAGTCCACTGTTGGGTAGGGACTGTCTCTATATGCTGCCAATTTGTACTTCCCAAGCGCTTAGTACAGTGCTCTGCACATAGTAAGCGCTCAATAAATACGATTGATGATGATGATGATGATGTTTTGTTTTGTCATCTGTCTCCCCCTTCTAGACTGTGAGCCCACTGTTGGGTAGGGACCGCCTCTATATGTTGCCAACTTGTACTTCCCAAGCGCTTAGTACAGTGCTCTGCACACAGTAAGCGCTCAATAAATACGATTGAATGAATGAATGAATTTACATAGCTGGGTTATTCAAACCATGTCATAAATATTATCTCATGATGGGGCTCACAATATGCCGGTCAGGGCACGTATTTATTTTCTCTATTTCAGAGCTGAAGAAGTTGAGCCCGCTGTTGGGTAGGGACCGTCTCTCTATGTTGCCAACTTGTACTTCCCAAGCGCTTAGTACAGTGCTCTGCACACAGTAAGCGCTCAATAAATACGGTTGATTGATTGAGGCGTGGAGCAATTACAGTTTCCTGATTTCAGAGTCAGGATTAAGACTCCGACGGCAGACGGTAAACTCGTCGTGATCAGGGAATGTGTCTATTTATTCTTCTATTATATTTTTAGAGAAGCAGCGTGGCACAGTGGAAAGAGCCCGGGCTTTGGAGCCAGAGGTCCTGGGTTTGAATCCTACCCTGCCGCTTAGCTGTGTGACTTTGGGCAAGTCACTTCACTTCTCTGGGCCTCAGTTCCCTCATCTGGAAAATGGGGATGAAGACTGTGAGCCCCCCGTGGGACAACCTGATCACCTTGTAACCTCCCCAGCGCTTAGAACAGTGCTTTGCATGGAGTAAGCACTTAATAAATGCCATCATTATTATTATACTTTCCCAAGCGCTTAGTACAGTACTCTGCATTCATTCATTCAATCGTATTTATTGAGCGCTTACTGTGTGCAGAGCACTGTACTAAGCGCTTGGGAAGTATAATAATAATAATAATAATGGCATTTGTTAAGCGCTTACTATGTTCAAAGCACTGTTCTAAGCGCTGGGGGAGGATACAAGGTGATCGGGTTGTCCCATGTGGGGCTCACAGTTTTAATCCCCATTTTACGGATGAGGGAACTGAGGCCCAGAGAAGTGAAGTGACTTGGCCACATCTAGAGACGGTCCCTACCCAACAGCGGGCTCACAGTCTAGAAGGGGGAGACAGAACACAAAACAAAACATATTAACAAAATAAAATAAATAGAATAAATATATACAAGTAAAATGAATAAGTAAATAGAGCAATAAATACGTACAAACATATATACTGTGTGCACACAGTAAGCGCTCAATGTATACGAGTGATTAAGTCGGGTCAGATAGGCCACCGCGTGCCGATTAATCGATCATCTCCCCATTTTATTAAATATTTACTTTCTCCTTTTCTGGAATTAAAAGGAATAGGCTCGGGGTGTGTAGGGAACGCGTCAGTTCAATTGTCCTCTCCCAAGCGCTCAGTCCAGTGCTCCGCACCGGTAAGCGCTCAGTACATAGGGCTGATTGACATGGATAGAGATCGTTACTGTTTATTGCGGTATTGTCCTTTCCCAAGCGCTTAGCCCAGTGTTCTGCACACAGTAAGCGCTTAATAAATACGATTGAATGAAGGAATGGGAGACAAGGGGAGGACTACAAGAACTGCAGTTCATCACAATTCAATTCAACCGTTCATTCATTCAGTCGTATTTAGTGAGCGCCTGCTGTGTGCAGAGCACTGCACTAAGCGCTTGGAAAGTACAATTACTGGGCTCCCACTGTGTGCAGTGCACTGTACTAAGCGCTTGAGCACTGTACTAACTGCCCGCAGAGCATCCTCTTCCACTTCCATCTCTATCTTAAAAGACAATCGCCGTTATATTTCATTAATTCATTCATTCATTCAATCGTATTTATTGAGCGCTTACTGTGTGCAGGACACTGGACTAAGCACTTGGAAAGTCCAAGTTGGCAATCAATCAATCAATCAATCAATCAACCAATCAATCGTATTTATTGAGCGCTTACTGTGTGCAGAGCACTGGACTAAGCACTTGGGAAGTACAAGTTAGCCACATCTAGAGACGGTCCCTACCCAACAGCGGGCTCACAGTCTAGAAGGGGGAGACAGACAACAAAACAAAACATATAAACCAAATAAAATAAATAGAATAAATATGTGCAAATAAAATAGAGTAATAAATAAGTAGAGTAACGTAATAAATAGAGTAATATAATACATAAATAGAGTAATAAATAGAGTAATATAATACATAAACAGAGTAATATAATACATAGAGTAATAGAGTAATATAATACATAAATAGAGTAATAAATAGAGTAAAGTAACGTAATAAATAGAGTAATATAATACATGAATAGAGTAATAAATAGAGTAATATAATACATAAACAGAGTAATATAATACATAGAGTAATAGAGTAATATAATACATAGAGTAATAAATAGAGTAATATAATACATAAATAGAGTAATAAATAGAGTAATATAATACATAGAGTAATAGAATAATATAATACATAGAGTAATAAATAGAGTAATATAATACATAAATAGAGTAATGAATAGAGTCATATAATACATAAATAGAGCAATAAATAGAGTCATATAATAAATAGAGTAATATAATAAAAAAATAGAGTAATAAATAAATAGAGTAATAGTGGGAAGGGCTCGGCCTTGGGAGTCAGAGGTCATGGGTTCTAATCCTGAGCTCCGCCACTTGTCAGCTGTGTGATTTTGGGCAAGTCACTCACTTCGCTGGGCCTCAGTGACCTCATCTGGAAAATGGGGATTAAGGCTGTGAGGCCGGGATTCTGTCCAATCTGATTAGTTTGTAAATTCCCTAGTGCTCAGCAGCGTGCCTGGCACATAGTGAGCGCTTAACAAATACTGTAAAAAGATACCAAGTGCTTGGACAGTACAAATAGAGTTGATAGGCACTTTCCCGGCCCATAAGGGGCTCGCAGGCTAGAGGGGGAGACTGATTTATTCCTTCAATCGTATTTATTGAGAGCTTACTGTGTGAAGAGCACTGGACTAAGCGTTTGGGAGGTACATATAGAGATGGTCCCTACCCAACAACGGACTCACAGTCTAGGAGATAGTAAAATAAAGTACAGACCAATGACCTCCTTCTTGCCAATTCCAACGGCCTCGACTCCATCCTAATCCTCCTGGACCTCTCAGCTGCCTTTGACACTGTGGACCATCCCTGTATATATGTTTATATTTATTTATTACTAGTATATTTATTATTAATAATATGTAAATATATTTATATATTTCTTTTATTTGTACATGTTTATTCTATTTATTTTATTTTGTTAATATGTTTTGTTCTCTGTCTCCCCCTTCTAGACCGTGAGCCCGCTGTTGGGTAGGGACCGTCTCTAGATGCTGCCAACTTGTACTTCCTAAGCGCTTAGTCTAGTGCTCTGCACACAGTAAGCGCTCAATAAATACAATTGAATGAGTGAATGAATGAATCCCCTTCTCCTGAACACACTGTCCACCCTTGGCTTCGCTGACTCTGTCTTCACCTGGTTCTCTTCTGATCTCTCAGGCTGCTTATTCCCAGTCTCCTTCATGGGCTCCTCCCCTGCCTCCCACCCCGTAACTGTGGGGGTCCCTCAACGTTCAGTTTTGGGGTCCCCTTCTAATCTCCATCTACACCAACTCCCTTGGAGAACTCATTCAATCAATCAATTTATTGAGCGCTTACTGTGTGCAGAGCACTGTACTAAGCGCTTGGGAAGGACAAGTTGGCAACATATAGAGCTGGTCCCTACCCAACATTGGGCTCACAGTCTAAAAGGGGGAGACAGAGAACAAAACCAAACATACTAACAAAATAAAATAAATAGAATAGATATGCACAAATAAAATAAATAGAGTAATAAATATGTACAAACATATATACATCTATACAGGTGCTGTGGGGAAGGGAAGGAGGTAAGATGGGGGGATGGAGAGGGGGGCGAGGGGGAGAGGAAGGAAGGGGCTCAGTCTGGGAAGGCCTCCTGGAGGAGGTGAGCTCTCAGTAGGGCCTTGAAGGGAGGAAGAGAGCTAGCTTGGCGGATGGGCGGAGGGAGGCCATTCCAGGCCCGGGGGAGGATGTGGGTCGGGGGTCGATGGTGGGACAGGCGAGAGCGAGGCCTAACGGTGAGGAGGTGAGCGGCGGAGGAGCGGAGGGTGCGGGCTGGGCGGGAGAAGGAGAGAAGGGAGGGGAGGTAGGAGGGGGCGAGGGGATGGACAGCCTGGAAGCCCAGGGTGAGGAGTTACTGCCTGATGCGCAGATTGATTGGTAGCCATTGGAGATTTTTGAGGAGGGGAGTGACATGCCCAGAGCGTTTCTGGACAAAGACGATCCGGGCAGCAGCGTGAAGTATGGATTGAAGTGGGGAGAGACACGAGGGTGGGAGATCGGAGAGGAGGCTGATGCAGTAGTCCAGACGGGATAGGATGAGAGCTTGAACGAGCAGGGTAGCGGTTTGGATGGAGAGGAAAAGGCGGATCTTGGCAATGTTGCGGAAATGAGACCGGCAGGTTTGGGTGACGGCTTGGATGTGAGGGGTGAATGAGAGAGCGGAGTTGAGGATGACGCCAAGGTTGCGGGCTTGTGAGACGGGAAGGATGGTAGTGCCGTCAACAGAGATGGGAAAGTCAGGGAGAGGGCAAGGTTTGGGAGGGAAGACAAGGAGTTCAGTCTTGGACATGTTGAGCTTTAGGTGGCGGGCGGACATCCAGATGGAGATGTCCTGAAGGCAGGAGGAGATGCGAGCCTGGAGGGAGGGGGAGAGAGCAGGGGCAGAGATGGAGATCTGGGTGTCATCAGCGTAGAGATGATAGTTGAAGCTGTGGGAGCGAATGAGGTCACCAAGGGAGTGCGTGTAGATCGAGAACAGAAGGGGACCGAGAACCGAACCTTGAGGAACCCCCACAGTAAGAGGATGGGAGGGGGAGGAGGAGCCCGCAAAAGAGACTGAGAATGAACGACCGGAGAGATAAGAGGAGAACCAGGAGAGGACGGAGTCTGTGAAGCCAAGGTCAGATAACGTGTTGAGGAGAAGGGGGTGGTCCACAGTGTCGAAGGCAGCTGAGAGGTCGAGGAGGATTAGGACAGAGTATGAGCCGTTGGATTTGGCAAGCAGGAGGTCATTGGTGACCTTTGAGAGGGCAGTTTCCGTGGAATGTAGGGGACGGAAGCCAGACTGGAGGGGGTCGAGGACAGAGTTGGTATTGAGGAATTCGAGGCAGCGCGTGCAGACAACTCATTCATTCGCTCCCACGGCTTCAACTACCATAGCTACATGAATGACTCCCTAGTCTACCTTGCCAGCCCTGATCTCCCTCCTTTCAAGGCCCTACTGAGAGCAAACCTCCTCCAGGAGGCCTTCCCAGACTGAGCCCCCTCCTTCCTCTCCCCCTCGTCCCCCTCTCCATCCCCCCCGCCTTACCTCCTTCTCTTCCCCCCAGCACCTGTATATATGTACATATGTTTGTACATATTTATTACTCTATTTATTTATTTTACTTGTACATATCTATTCTATTTATTTTATTTTGTTAATATGTTTGGTTTTGTTCTCTGTCTCCCACTGTTGGGTAGGGACCGTCTCTATATGTTGCCAACTTGGACTTCCCAAGTGCTTAGTACAGTGCTCTGCACACAGTAAGCGCTCAATAAATATGATTGATTGATTGATTGATTCCTCAGTCCCTACATTCTCACATTTCCTTCTCCTTGGATGCCCGGCCGACACTTTGAACGTTAACGTGTCCAAAACAGAACTCCTCATCTTCCCACCAAATCCTGTCCTCCCCATACCTTTCCCATCGCTGTAGACAACACCACCACTCTCTCTGTCTCTCAGTCCCCCTTCTAGACTGTGAGCCCACTGTTGGGTAGGGACCGTCTCTCTATGTTGCCAACTAGGACTTCCCAAGCGCTTAGTACAGTGCTCTGCAAACAGTAAGCGCTCAATAAATACGATTGATTGATTGATTGATTGACCATCTCTATATGTTGCCAATTTGTACTTCCCAAGCGCTTAGTACAGTGCTCTGCACACAGGTAAGCGCTCAATAAATATGATTGAATGAATGAATGAATGAATGCAGAGTACTGTACTAAGCGCTTGGGAAAGTATAATAATAATGATGGCATTTATTAAGTGCTTACTACGTGCAAAGCACTGTTCTAAGCGCTGGGGAGGTTACAAGGTGATCAGGTTGTCCCACGTGAGGCTCACAACCTTGGCGATATCCTTAATCAGTGGAAAAGAGCCCGGGCTTGGGAGTCAGAGGTCATGGGATCTAATCCTGACTCTGCCACTTGTCCACTGTGTGACTTTGGGCAAGTCACTTCACTTCTCTGGACCTCAGTTCCCTCATCTGTCAAATGGGGATGAAGACTGGGAGCCCCACGGGGGACAACCTGATCACCTTGTATCTACCCAGCGCTTAGAACGGTGTTTGGCACCTAGTAAGCGCTTAACAAATACCATCATCATCATCATTATTATTAATTATTATCTCGCTCATGTAACCTTAATATTCAATCCACCTCCAATTCATGTCTGTTCTACCCTTAGAAAACTGGTAAAATCCCCTTCCTCTCCATCTAAAGTGCTATTATGCTGATTCAAGTGCTTATCCTATCCCATAAAAATAATGATGGCATTATTATAATAATAGTGATGGCACTGTTCAGAGCGCTGAACACTGCTCTAAGCGCTGATCTTTGGGCAAGTCACTTCGCTTCTCTGGGCCTCAGTTCCCTCATCGGTAAAATGGGGATTAAGACTGTGAGCCCCCCCCGTGGGACAACCTGATCACCTTGTAACCTCCCCAGTGCATAGAACAGTGCTTTGCACATAGTAAGCGCTTAATAAATGCCATTATTATTATTATTATTATCTTCACTCCTGCAACTTCCTGTCTGACCTCTTCGCCTCTTTGATTGATTGATTCGCCTTCTGCCTCTCTCTTCTCCAAGCTTTACTTCCCTCTGCTGTCCCCAACATTTCTCTACAAGAGTTCGGTCCACTCCATTTATTTTATTAATGATGTGTATCGAGCTATAATTCTATTTATTCCGATGGTATTGACACCTGTCTACTTGTTCTGTTTTGTTGTCTGTCTTCCCCCTCCTAGACTGGTGAGCCCATTGTTGGGTAGGGACCGTATCCCCCCCTCCCCACCCCCTCCATCTTACCTCCTTCCCCTCCCCACATCACCTGCACATATGTATGTATGTTTGTACATAATAATAATAATAATAATAATAATAATGACATTTATTAAGCGCTTACTATGTGCAAAGCACTTTTCTAAGCACTGGGGAGGTTACAAGGTGATCACGTTGTCCCACGGGGGGCTCACAGTCTCAATCCCCATTTTACAGATGAGGTAACTGAGGCACAGAGAAGTGAAGTGACTTGCCCAAAGTCACCCATCTGACAATTGGAGGAGCCGGGATTTGAACTCATGACCTCTGATTCCAAAGGTCTTGCTCATTTCCACTGAGCCACGCTCCTTCTCTTTATTATTCCATTTATTTATTTTACTTGTACATATTTATTCTATTTTGTTACTACGTTTTGTTTTGTTGTCTGTCTCCCCCTTCTAGATTGTGGACCCGCTGTTGGGTAGGGACCGTCTCTAGATGTTGCCAACTTGTACTTTCCAATCGCTTAGTACAGTGCTCTGCACAAAGTAAGCGCTCAATAAATATGATTGATTGAATGAATGAATGAATGTTGCTGAATTGTACTTTCCCAAGCGCTTAGTACAGTGCTCTGCACATTCATTCATTCAATCATATTTACTAGCGCTGTGTGCAGAGCACTGTACTAAGCGCTTGGGAAGTCCAAGTTGGCAACATCTAGAGACGGTCCCTAACCAACAGCGGGCTCACAGTCTAGAAGGGGGAGACAGACAACAAAACAAAACATAGTCAGCGCTCAATAAATATTTATTCATTCATTCATTGAATCGTATTTACTGAGCGCTTACCATGTGCAGAGCACTGTACTAAGCGCTTGGGAAGTACAAGTCGGCAACATTTAGAGACGGTCCCTACCCAACAACAGGCTCACAGACTAGAAGAGGGAGACAGACAATAAAACAGAACAAGTAGACAGGCGTCAATACCATTGGAATATATAAATATGGAATAAATATGATTAGAACAGTGTTTTGCACATAGTAAGCGCTTAATAAATGCCATCATTATTAATATGATTGAACGAATGAATGGATGAATGAATGAATGAATCTCCCTCCGGACCTCAGTTCCCTCATCTGTCAAATGGGGATGAAGACTGTGAGCCCCACGTGGGACAACCTGATCACCTTGTATCTACCCCAGCGCTTAACAAATACCTTCATTATTTTTATTACTATTATCATCATCATTATTATTATTAATTCTAGTCAGAGTCTTGATACAGTGAGGGCTCCCAGACTTAGCCCTCTCCTTCCTCTCCCTCTTCTCCCACCTCCCCATCCCCCCACGCGTTACCTCCTTCCCCTCCCCACAGCACCTGTATATACGTATATATGTTTGTATACTCTATTTATTTGTACATATTCATTCTATTTATTTTATTAATATGTTTTGTTTTGTTGTCTGTCTCCCCCTTCGAGACTGTGAGCCCGCTGTTGGGTAGGGACCGTCTGTAGATGTTGCCAACTTGTACTTCCCAAGTGCTTAGTACAGTGCTCTGCACACAGTAAGCGCTCAAAACGATTGAATGAATGAATGAATATATGTTTGTACGTATTTATTACTCTATTTATTTTACTTGTACATGTTTATTCTATTTATTTTATTTTGTCAATATGCTTTGTTTTGTTCTCTGTCTCCCCCTTCTAGACTGTGAGCCCGCTGTTGGGTAGGGACTGTCTCTAGATGTTGCCAACTTGGGCTTCCCAAGCGCTTCGTACAGTGCTCTGCACACAGTAAGCGCTCAAAATGATTGAATGCATGAATGTATATATGTTTGTACGTATTTATTACTCTATTTTACTTGTACGTATCTATTCTATTCATTTTATTTTGTCAATATGTTTGGTTTTGTTCTCCGTCTCCCCCTTTTAGACTGTGAGCCCGCTGTTGGGGAGGGACCGTTTCTAGATGTTGCCAACTTGGGCTTCCCAAGCGCTTAGTCCAGTGGTCTGCACACAGTAAGCGCTCAATAAATACGATTGAATGAATGAATGAATGGTCAGCTCCCAATAAATATGCTTATAACAGTGCTTTGCACATAGTAAGCGCTTAATAGATGCCATAGTAAGCGCTCAATAAATGATTGAATGAATGAATGACTCCCCTTCCTCCCCCTCTCCATCCCCCGCCTTACCTCCTTCCCTTCCCCACAGCACCTATATATATGTCTATCATCATCATCATCATCATCATCAATCGTACTTATTGAGCGCTTACTATGTGCAGAGCACTGTACTAAGCGCTTGGGAAGTACAAATTGGCAACATATAGAGACAGTCCCTACCCAACAGTGGGCTCACAGTCTAATAGGGGGAGACAGAGAACAAAACCAAACATACTAACAAAATGAAATAAATGGAATAGATATGTACAAGTAAAATAAATAGAGTAATAAATATGTACAAACATATACATAACAAAACAAAACATATTAACAAAATTAAATAAATAGGATATGTACAAGTAAAATAGAGTAATAAATATGTACAAACATATACATATGTATATGTGTTTGTACATATTTATTACTCTATTTATTTTACTTGTACATATCCTATTTATTTAATTTTGTTGTACACATACACAACAAAACATATTAACAAAATTAAATAGGATATGTACAAGTAAAATAGAGTAATAAATATGTACAAACATATACATATGTATATGTGTTTGTACATATTTATTACTCTATTTATTTTACTTGTACATATCCTATTTATTTAATTTTGTTAATATGTTTTGTTTTGTTGTCTGTCTCCCCCTTCTAGACTGTGAGCCCACTGTTGGGTAGGGACCGTCTCTATATGTCGCCAACTTGGTACTTCCCAAGCGCTTAGTACAGTGCTCTGCACATACTAAGCGCTCAATAAATACGATTGAATGAATGAATGAATGAATCATTATTATTGAACGAATGAATGGATGACTGAAAGAACGAATCTCCCTCCGGGCCTCAGTTCCCTCATCCGTCAAATGGGGATGAGGACTGTGAGCCCCACGGGGGACAACCCGATCACCTTGTATTTATCCCAACTCCTAACAAATACCATCATTATTTTTATTCCTATTATTATTCCTATTATTTTTATTATTAGTTCTAGTCAAAGTCTTGGTACAGTGAGGAGGGGCGAAGCCCGCCTCATGGCGCCAAGGTCGGACACGAGGCCCAGGCGGCAAGGCCAAGGCGCAGGCGCAGTCGCGTTGGGGGCCGCTTCGCCCCCTACTGCGCACGCGCAGCTCCTGCCCGGTGCCGCACACGCCCCTCCCCCTACGCGATTCTGCGCACGCGCGGCCCATGCCCGATTCTGCGCACGCGCCTCCCCCCCGCCGCTGCGCACGCGCAGCTCCTGCCCTGTTCTGCGCACGCCCCCTCCCCGCCCCTGCTGTGTTCTGCGCACGCGCCTCTCCCTCCGCCCGCTTCTGCGCACGCGCAGCTCCTGCCCGGTGCCTCGCACGCACGCCCCCCCGACCACGCGCTTCTGCGCACGCCCGTCGCCCTACGCGGTTCTGCGCACGCGCAGCCCCTGCCCGATTCTGCACACTGCCCCTCCCCTGCTCTGTTCTGCGCACGCGCCTCCCCCCGCCGCCCGCTTCTGCGCAAGCGCCGCTCCTGCCCTGCTCTGCGCACGCCCCCACCCCGCCCCTGCTCTGCGCATGCGCTTCTCCCGCCCCCCGGTGCCGCGCACGCGCAACCCCTGCCCGGTTCTGCGCACGTTCCCCCCAAACCCCCGGCTCGGTTCTGCGCACGCGCTTCCCCCCGCCTCCACGCCCCCCCCCCCCCCCGCTCGGTTCTGCGCACGCCCCTCCCCCTACGCGGTTCTGCGCACGCGCAGCCCCGACCCTCTTCTGCGCACGCCCCTTTCCCCCCTCCCCTGTTCTGCCTACGCGCCTCGCCCCGCCTCCCGCTTATGCGCAGGCGGAGCTCCTGCCAGGTTCTGCGTACGCCCCCTCCCCTCCCGTTCTGCGCACGCGCCTCCCCCCGCCGCCCGCATATGCGCACGCGCAGCTCCTGCCCGGTGCCGCGCACGCGCCTCCACCCCCCACCAACGCGGTGCTGTGCACGCGCAACCCCGACCCTCTTCTGCGCACGCCCCTTCCCTCTCCCCTGTTCTTCGTACGCGCCTCTCCCCGCCTCCCGCTTATGCGCATGCGGAGCTCCTGCCAGGTTCTGCGCACGCCCCCTCCCCTCCCCTGCTCTGCGCACGCGCCTCCCCCCGCCGCCCGCATATGCGCACGCGCAGCTCCTGGCCGGTGTCGCGCACGCCTCTCCCGCTCCGCGGTTCCGCACACGCCCCCCTCCCCTCCCCAGCTCTGTTCTGCGCACGCGCATCCCCTGCCCGGTGCCGCGCACGCCCCTCCCCTTCCGCGGTTCTGCGCAGGCGCAGCTACTGGCCGGTGGCGCGCACGCGCAGCCCCTGCCCGCTTCTGCGCACGCCCCCTCCCCTCCCCTGCCGTGTCCTGCGCACGCGCCTCCCCCCCCACCCCGCCCCGCCGCCCTCTTCTGCGCACGCGCGCCCCCCGCCCGGCCGTTGTCGCCGGAGCTAGTCTCGGTTCGGCGTCGGCCGATTCGCCCCGGGGCGCGGCGCGAAAGTGCGGGCGCGAAAGGTGTGTCCGTGCGCCGCCCCGACGGGGAGGACGAAGATGGCCTGCCTGCTGGACGCCCCCATCCGCATGAGCGTCCTCTCGGTGAGTCCCGAACCCGGAACGCCTGAGGCGTCTACAACACTGCCCGGCCACTAACCGTAATAATAATAATGGCTTTTATTCAGCGCTTACTACGTGCAGAGCACTGTTCTAAGCGCTGGGGAGGTTCCAAGGTGATCAGGTTGTCCCACGGGGGGCTCACCGTCTTCATCCCCATTTCACAGATGAGGGAAGTGAGGCCCAGAGAAGTGAAGTGACTTGCCCAAAGTCACCCAGCTGACAGTTGGTGGAGCCGGGATTTGAACCCATGACCTCTGACTCCAAAGCCGGGGCTTTTTCCACTGAGCCACGCTGCTTCTCTCCCTTTCCCTCCCATAATAATAATGACAGCATTTATTAAGCGCTTACTATGTGCGAAGCACTGTTCTAAGCGCTGGGGAGGTTACAAGGTGACCAGGTTGTCCCCCGTGGGGCTCACAGTCTTCATCCCCATTTTCCAGATGAGGCAGCTGAGGCCCAGAGAAGTCAAGTGACTTGCCCAAAGTCACACAGCAGACAGTTGGCGGAGCCGGGATTTGAACCCATGACCTCTGACTCCAAAGCCCGGGCTCTTTGCCACTGAGCCACGCTGCTTCTCTCCTTTTCCCTCCCATAATAATAATAATAATGGCATTTATTAAGCGCTTACTATGTGCAAAGCACTGTTCTAAGCGCTGGGGAGGTTACAAGGTGACCAGGTTGTCCCCCATGGGGCTCACAGTCTTCATCCCCATTTTACAGATGAGGGAACTGAGGCCCAGAGAAGTGAAGTGACTTGCCCCAAGTCACACAGCTGACAGTTGGCGAAGCAGGGATTTGAACCCATGACCTCTGACTCCAAAGCCCGGGCTTTTTCCACTGAGCCACGCTGCTTCTCTCCCTTTCCCTCCCATACTACTACTAAAAATAATAATAATAATAATAGCATTTACTAAGCATTTACTCCATGCAAAGCACTGTTCTAAGCACTGGAGAGGTTACAAGGTGATCAGGTTGTCCCCCATGGGGCTCACAGTCTTCATCCCCATTTTACAGATGAAGGAACTGAGGCACAGAGAAGTGAAGTGAGATGCCCAAAGTCATACAGCTGACAGTTGGCGGAGCCGGGATTTGAACCCATGACCTCTGACTCCAAAGCCCGGGCTCTTTCCACTAAGCCACGCTGCTTCTCTCCCTTTGCCTCCCATAATAATAATAATAATAATGATGGCATTTACTAAGCGCTTACTCCGTGGAAAGCACTGTTGTAGGCGCTGGGGAGGTTACAAGGTGATCAGGTTGTCCCACGGGGGGCTCACAGTCTTCATCCCCATTTTCCAGATGAGGTAACTGAGGCCCAGAGAAGTGAAGTGACTTGCCCAAAGTCACACAGCTGACAGTTGGCGAAGTCGGGATTTGAACCCACGACTTCTGACTCCAAAGCCCGGGCTCTTTTCCACTGAGCCACACTGCTTCTCTCCCTTTCTCTCCCATAATATCAATAATAATAATAATAATGGCATTTATTAAGTGTTTACTAGGTGCAAAGCACTCTTCTAACTGCTGGGGAGGTTGCAGGGTGATCAGGTTGTCCCCCGTGGGGTTCACAGTCTTCATCCCCATTTTACAGATGAGGTCCCTGAGGCACAGAGAAGTTAAGTGACTTGCCCAAAGTCACCCAGCTGACAATTGGAGGAGCCGGGATTTGAACCCATGACCTCTGACTCCAAAGCCTGGGCTCTTTCCACTGAGCCACGCTGCTTCTCTGTGAAACCCTAAAGCACACACCATTATTGTTATTATTATTATTGTTATCATTATTATTATTACCCATTATTATTATTATTACTATCATCTCCCCCTCCCCCATAATAATAATGATGATGATGGCATTTATTAAGCGCTTACTATGTGCAGAACAGTGTTCTTAGCGCTGGGGAGGTTCCAAGGTGATCAGGTTGTCCCACGGGGGGCTCCCAGTCTTCATCCCCATTTTACAGATGAGGTCACTGAGGCCCAGAGAAGTGAAGTGACTTGCCCAAAGTCACACAGCTGACAATTGGCAGACCCGGGATCTGAACCCATGACCTCTGACTCCAAAGCCCGGGCTGTTTCCACTGAGCCACTCTGCTTCTCTGTAGCCACTGTGCTTCTCTGTGAAACCCTAAAACACATACCATTATTATCACTATTATTATTGTTATTATCATTATTCTTGTTATCCTTATTATTGTTGTTATTGTTATTATCACTGTTATCATCTCCTTCTCCCCCCATAATAATAATAATAATAATGATGATGGCATTTATTAAGCGCTTACTATGTCCAAAGCACTATTCCAAGCGCTGGGGAGGTTACAAGGTAATCAGTTTGTCCCACGGAGGGCTCACAGGCTTCATCCCCATTTTACAGATGAGGTAACTGAGGCCCAGAGAATAACAATCATAATGATGGCATTTATGATGGCATTTATTAAGCGCTTACTATGTGCAAAGCACTGTTCCAAGCGCTGGGGAGGTTACAAGGTAATCAGGTTGTCCCATGGAGGGCTCACAGGCTTCATCCCCATTTTACAGATGAGGTAACTGAGGCCCAGAGAATACCAATCATAATGATGGCATTTATGATGGCATTTATTAAGCACTTACTATGTGCAAAGCACTGTTCCAAGTGCTGGGGAGGTTACAAGGTAATCAGGTTGTCCCACGGGGGGCTCACAGGCTTCATCCCCATTTTGCAGATGAGGTAACTGAGGCCCAGAGAATAACAATAATAATGATAGCATTTATGATGGCATTTATTAAGCGCTTACTATGTGCAAAGCGCTGTTCCAAGCGCTGGGGAGGTTACAACGTGATCAGATTGTCCCACGGGGGGCTCACAGGCTTCATCCCCGTTTTACAGATGAGGTAACTGAGGCCCAGAGAATAACAATAATAATGATAGCATTTATGATGGCATTTATTAAGCGCTTACTATGTGCAAAGCACTGTTCCAAGCGCTGGGGAGGTTACAAGGTGATCAGGTTGTCCCACGGGGGGCTCACAGTCTTAATCCCCCCTTTTACAGATGAGGGAACCGAGGCCCAGAGAATAATAATAGTAATGGTGGCATTTATTAAGCACTTACCATGTTCAAAGCACTGTTCCAAGCGCTGGGGGAGTTGCAAGATAGTAATGTTGTCTCACAGGGGGCTCACAGTCTTCATCCTATCAGGCTCTCATCCTATCCCGTCTGGACTACTGCACCAGCCTTCTCTCTGATCTCCCATCCTCGTGTCTCTCTCCACTTCAATCCATACTTCATGCTGCTGCCCGGATTGTCTTTGTCCAGAAACGCTCTGGGCATATTACTCCCCTCCTCAAAAACCTCCAATGGCTACCGATCAATCTGCGCATCAGGCAGAAACTCCTCCCCCTGGGCTTCCAGGCTGTCCATCCCCTGGCCCCCTCCTACCTCCCCTCCCTTCTCTCCTTCTCCAGCCCTGCCCGCAACCTCCGCTCCTCCGCCGCTAATCTCCTCACCGTACCTCGCTCTCGCCCGTCCCGCCATCGACCCCCGGCCCACGTCCTCCCCCGGGCCTGGAATGCCCTCCCTCTGCCCCTCCGCCAAGCTCGCTCTCTTCCTCCCTTCAAGGCCCTGCTGAGAGCTCACCTCCTCCAGGAGGCCTTCCCAGACTGAGCCCCTTCCTTCCTCTCCCCCTCGTCCCCCTCTCCACCCCCCCCATCTTACCTCCTTCCCTTCCCCACAGCACCTGTATATATGTATATATGGTTGTACATTTTATTACTCTATTTATTTATTTATTTATTTTACTTGTACATATCTATCCTATTTATTTTATTTTGTTAGTATGTTTGGTTTTGTTCTCTGTCTCCCCCTTTTAGACTGTGAGCCCACTGTTGGGTAGGGACTGTCTCTATGTGTTGCCAATTTGTACTTCCCAAGCGCTTAGTACAGGGCTCTGCACATAGTAAGCGCTCAATAAATACGATTGATGATGATGATGATGATTTATTGAGCGCTTACTGCATGCGGAGTCTTCTTACCCCATTCACAAGGGCTGAGAATCCAGGGAGTGGGTAAGGCCAGCTGAGTAGGTGAGAAGACGGAAATCAAAAGAGAAATTCGCCGCCAGCTGCCCTCTAGACTGTGAGCCCACTGTTGGGTAGGGACCGTCTCTCTATGTTGCCAATTTGGACTTCCCAAGCGCTTAGTCCAGTGCTCTGCACACAGTAAGCGCTCAATAAATACGATTGATTGAGGGGAAGAGATCCGTTCATCCAGAGCGACGGAAATCAAAAGAGAAATTCGCCGCCAGCCGCCTTCTAGATTGTGAGCCCGCTGTTGGGTAGGGACTTTCTCTCTATGTTGCCAATTTGGACTTCCCAAGCGCTTAGTACAGTGCTCTGCACACAGTAAGCGCTCAATAAATACAATTGATTGATTGATAGAGAGGAAGAGATCCATTCATCCAGATCTCTTTCACTCTTCCTTTTTCTTCTTTACCCTTTTCCTTTCAACTTAGTTTGGGTGATGTTTAAGTTCCGTGTTAAATGAAGGATGGGTGTTGTTTTGTGGTCTGTCTCCCCCTTCTAGACTGTGAGCCCACTGTTGGGTAGGGACCGTCTCTAGATGTTGCCAGCTTGGACTTCCCAAGCGCTTAGTCCAGTGCTCTGCACACAGTAAGCGCTCAATAAATATGATTGATTGATTAATAAACTAATAAATTAATAGAGAAGCAGCGTGGCTCAGTGGAAAGAGCCCGGGCTTTGGAGTCAGAGGTCATGGGTTCAAATCCCGGCTCCGCCAACTGTCAGCCGTGTGACTTTGGGCAAGTCACTTCACTTCTCTGGGCCTCAGTTCCCTCATCTGCAAAATGGGGAGGAAGACCGTGAGCCCCTGTGGGACAACCTGGTCACCTTGTAACCTCCCCAGTGCTTCGAACAGTGCTTTGCACATAGTAAGCGCTTCATAAATGCCATTAGTATTATTTATAGCCAGGTGGGGACGGAGTCAGTTGGATAAGGTTTCCCGGAGAAGGGGGTGGCCCCCAGCGTCAAAGGCAGCTGAGAGGCGGAGGAGGATTAGGATGGAGTAGAGGTCGTTGGATTTGGCATTCGTTCATTCATTCAATCGTACTTATTGAGCGCTTACTGTGTGCGGAGCACTGTACTGAGCGCTTGGGAAGTCCAAGTCGGCAACATCTAGAGACGGTCCCTACCCAACAGCGGGCTCACAGCCTCAAAGGGGATCATCGGTGACCTTGGAAAGGGCGGTTTCTGCGGAGTGAAGGGGACGGAAGCCAGGTGGGAGGGGGTCCAGGAGGGAATTGGAAGAGAGGAATTTGAGATGGGAGTGTAGATCACTTCCTCAAGGAGTTTGGAGAGGAAAGGTAATCAATCAGTCGTATTTATTGAGCGCTTACTGTGTGCAGAGCGCTGTACTGAGCGCTTGGGAAGTACAAGTTGGAAGAGAGAGATAGGGCAATAACTGGAGGGAGCCGCGGGGTCAGGGGAGAGTTTTTTAGGATAGTGGAGACGCGAGCATGTTTCATTCATTCATTCAATCGTATTTATTGAGCGCTTACTGTGTGCGGAGCACTGTACTGAGCGCTTGGGAAGTACAAATTGGCAACATATAGAGACAGTCCCTACCCAACAGCGGGCTCACGGTCTAGAAAGCACCGGGGAAGAAGCCGTTGGAGAGCAAACAGTTGAAGAGGGCAGTTAGGGGAGGGAAGGAGGGAGGAGGTCAGAGTTTCAATCAATCAGTCGTATTTATTGAGCACTTACTGTGTGCAGAGCACTGTACTAAGCGCTTGGGAAGTACAAGTTGGCAACATAGAGAGGCAGTCCCTACCCAAGGTGCAGAGGAATGGGGCCAGATGCTCATGTGGAGCGGGTGGATTTTGAGAAGAGGCAGGAGATCTCCTCTTAGAGATACTGCGGGGAACGATAGGAGAGTTGGGGAGGAACTGAGGGGAACAGGGGTGATTTTTAGGGAGCGCACGCCTGATAGTGGCAACTTGCTTATTAAAGCTGGTGGCCCGGTCACTGGGAGCAGGGAAGCCAGAGAAGTGAGTGGAAGGAGAAACTTGAAGTGGATGAAGACCCCCACAAGTTCTGTGCGTGACAGAACCCCCAAATCCCGCCCACGCGGAATTCCCTGGCCGTTTGTACGCGGTGGGGCGGCCCCCCCATAGCTCTCCCCCGTGTGCACTTCCCACTCGGGAGGAATCCGCTTGAGTTACACACCCGCTCCCACCCACGAGGATTTTCCACTCGCGAGGAATCCCCTTCATGCGTTCCCTACCCACGGCGAAGGGCCTGGCTTCCGGTCCGGCGGGATAATCATCAGTCGTATTTATTGAGTGCTTACTGTGTGCAGAGCACTGTGCTGAGCGCTTGGGAAGTACAAATTGGCAACATATAGAGACAGTCCCTACCCAACAGTGGGCTCACAGTCTAAAAGGGGGAGACAGAGAACGAAACCAAACATACTAACAAAATAAAATAGATATGTACAAGTAAAATAAATAGAGTAATAAATAATGGCATTTACTAAGCGCTTACTATGTGCAAAGATGGGACCCTCGCTCTCCCCTCCGTCGCACGGCTCCTCACTCGGTCACCCGCCGCCCGCCGCGAGTCTCCATCCTCCGCGCAGAGGGCCAGAGGCCGCAGGGGTTTCTCACCTGTGCTCCTAGGCCATTCCAGCCTCAGTTTATCCAATCTCTGCCCCCCTCCTCCGTACCTATTTGATTGGCACGGCGGCGAGGGACACCTTCCGTATTCCCGGCTCGGGCTGTCAACCCGGCAGTTTGGGACACCGTCCCACCCTCACTTCCGAGTTCGCCCGATGGATCAGGCGGTGACGAGGTAGCGTTTGATGGCCGGTACCCCAGGGTCACCTTTGGGACAGGCGGGAAGAGCCAAGGGAGTAAGTCAGATCGACGCGGAAGGGAGCGGGAAAAGAGGAAAGTTGGGGGGGCTTAGTCTGGGAAGGCCTCCTGGAGGAGATGGGCCTTCAGTAAGGCTTTGAGGTCCGGGGGAGTAACTACCAATCAATCAATCAATCGTATTTATTGAGCGCTTACTATGTGCAGAGCACTGTACTAAGCGCTTGGGAAGTACAAATTGGCAACATATAGAGACAGTCCCTACCCAACAGTGGGCTCACAGTCTAAAAGGGGGAGACAGAGGACAAAACCAAACATACTAACAAAATAAAATGAATAGAATAGATATGTACAAGTAAAATAAATAAATAGAGTAATAAATATGTGCAAACATATATGCATATATACAGGTGCTGTGGGGAAGGGAAGGAGGTAAGATGGGGGGGGATGGAGAGGGGGACGAGGAGGGAGGGAATTCCAGGCCAGAGGCAGGACCTGGGCCTGGGGTCGGTGCCAGGACAGGTGAGATCGAGGCACGGTGAGAAGGTCCGCACCAAATCAATCAATCAATCGTATTTATTGAGCGCTTACTGCGTGCAGAGCACTGGACTAAGCGCTTGGGAAGTCCAAGTCGGCAGCATCTAGAGACGGTCCCGACCCAACAGCGGGCTCACAGTCTAGAAGGGGGAGACAGACAACGAAACAAAACGTATTAACTGAATAAAATGAATAGGATAAAAAAAAATCCTGATAGGAACCAGAAAGCCGCCTCGGTGCCGGGCAGGCTGCCAGTCCACTGTCCAGCGCTTAGTACGGTGCCCAGCACGTAGTGAGCGCTTAACGAATACCACCAGTTATTATTCATCGCTTCCACAAGGATCCGCAGTCCGGAATTCCGGGCACCAATGTCTGTCCGTCGTTCCTGATAAGAACTCCTTTCAGGAACCATTGTGGTGAGGTTCATCATTGAGGAAGAGGGGTGAGGGCACCTTTGCTGGATCAGAGACCACTGTTGGGTAGGGACCGGCTCTATACGATGCCAACTTGGACTTCCCAAGCGCTTAGTACAGTGCTCTGCACACAGGAAGCGCTCAATAAATACAATTGAATGAATGAATATAGAGGCAGCCCCTACCCAACAGCGGGCAAATTCCCCTTACCTGTTTTGGTATTCTTAGCATCCCTTCTCCCCTCTCTTACTGTAAAATAATTAAGAGTTGACTGGATATAATTTTAGATAAACCGCGAGTCTCACCGTAAATTATGAAAAAGAATGGAATGATGGCCTCACCCTCAAAGATTTAGTAACAGACTTTGGGTGCAATTCAGGGTTTGTCTCATTGGCAAGTACTTCTAAGGGTGTGCACAATCCGGGTGCCGGCTGGTTTGTAGGAGAGAAGCGAGGTGAGTTATAATAATAATAATAATAATGATGGTATTTATTAAGCGCTTACTATGTACAAAGCACTGTTCTAAGATCTGGGGCAGATACAAGGTGATTAGGCTGTCCCACGTGGGACTCACAGTCTTCATCCTCATTTTACAGATGAGGTAACGGAGGCTCAGAGAAGTTGTGACTTGCCCAAGGTCACACAGCAGACATGTGGGGGAGCTGGGATTCGAACCCATGACCTCTGACTCCAAAGCCCGGGCTCTTTTCCACTGAGCCACGCTGCTTCTCTAAGCAGTTAGGAGGAGGCAAGGTGATGAAGTGCTTTAAAGCCAATGGTGAAAAGCTTTTGTGAGGCACAAAGGTGGATAGGCAACCCACTGGAGACTTTCGAGGAGGGGAGCGACGTGTCCGGGACGTTTCTGTAATAATAATAATAATAATAATAATAATAATAATTATGGCATTTGTTAAGCGCTTACTATGTGCCGAGCACTGTTCTAAGCGCGGGGGTGGGGGGATGCAAGGTGATCAAGTTGTCCCACGTGGGGCTCCCAGTCTTAATCCCCATTTTGCAGATGAGGGAACGGAGGCTCAGAGAAGTTAAGTGACTTGCCCAAGGTCACACAGCAGACATGGGGGGGAGCTGGGATTCGAACCCACGACCTCTGACTCCAAAGCCCGGGCTCTTCCCGCTGAGCCACGCCGCTTCTGTAGAAAGACAGTCCGGGCAGCGGAGTGAAGTATTCATTCATTCATTCGTTCAGTCGTCTTTATTGAGCGCTTACTGCGCGCAGAGCACTGTACTAAGCGCTTGGGAAGTCCAAGTTGGCAACAGATAGAGACGGGCCCTACCCGTGTAGAAGAGCGGTTGGAGACGGCGGCACGGCGAAACCTTAGACGGGAAGGGAGTCGTTTTTAAAGAGGTTTTAGAAAACCTCTGGCCTAGAGGACTGCCCATCCTAGGACTGTCGGATTACCTAGCGATTTTCTTTTTTGTACATTTTGGTTTTTAATCGAACGGGTAGCTCTGAACTTATTTTTATCCCGACTTTGGAGGACTCGTGTTTGGAAAATGGATGGTGGGATTGGTTTCCTTCCAATGCCGCAAACACCGGCAAGCGCTTTCACCGAAGAGAAGGAGCGTGGCTCGCTGGAAAAGAGCCCGGGCGCTGGAGTCCGAGGTCAGAGGTTCAAATCCTGGCTCCACCACTTGTCAGCTGTGTGACTTTGGGCAAGTCTGTTCACTTCTCTGGGCCTCAGTGACCTCATCTGGAAAATGGGGATGAAGACTGTGAGCCCACCGTGGGACGAGTATGGAATGAAGGGGGGGAGAGAGGCAGGATCTTGGGGGGGTCAGCAAGGAGGCTGATACAGTAATAATAATTATGGTATTTAAGTGCTTACTCTGTTCCAGGCACTGTACTAAGCGCTGATCTAGGTGGGATAGGATGAGTGATTGCATTACCACGGTAGCAGTTTGGATGGAGAGGAAAAGATGGATTTTAGCGATGTTGTGAAGGTGGGAGTGACAGGATTTGGTGATGGGTTGAGTATGTGGTTTGAATGAGAGTTGATGCAGTAAGAAGAATAGTGATAATAATTACGGTATTTAAGTGCTTACTATGTGCCGGGCACTGTACTAAACGCTGATCTAGGTGGGACAGGATGAGTGATTGCATTACCACGGTAGCAGTTTGGATGGAGAGGAAAAGATGGATTTTAGCGATGTTGTGAAGGTGGGAGCGACAGGATTTGGTGATGGGTTGAGTATGTGGTTTGAATGAGAGAGAGGAGTCAAGGATGCATTCATTCATTCAGTCATATTTATTGAGCGCTTACTGTGTGCAGAGCACTGTACAAAGCGCTTGGGCAGTACAAGTCGGCAACACGTAGAGACGGTCCCTACCCGACAGTGGGCTCACAGTCTAGAAGGGGGAGGATAACACCAAGTGGACGGGCTTGTGAAACGGGAAGGAGGGTGGTGCCGTCTTCAGTGACGGGAAAGTCTGGGAGAGGGCAGGGTTTGGGAGGGAAGTTAAGGAGCTCGGTTTGGGACGCGTTAAGTGTGAGGTGATGGGAGGACATCCAAGTAGAGATGTCCAGAAGGGAAGAGGAGATACGAGCCTGGACAGAGAGTTCAGGGGAGGAGACGTAGACTTGGGTATCATCATCATCAATCGTATTTATTGAGGGCTTACTGTGTGCAGAGCACTGTAGTAAGCGCTTGGGAAGTACAAATTGGCAACATATAGAGACAGTCCCTACCCAACAGTGGGCTCACAGTCTAAAAGGGGGAGACAAAACCAAACGTACTAACAAAATAAAATAAATAGAATAGATAGATCATCTGCATAGAGGTGGTAATTGAAGCCGTGGAAGCGAATGAGTTTCCAAGGGAGTGAGTGTGATGGACGTGTGAAGGGGACCCAGAACTGACCCTTGAGGGACCCCCACACTTAGGGGGTGGGAGGCAGAGGAGGAGCCACCGAAGGAGACTGAGAATGAACGGTCAGAGAGTGAGCCGGAGAATCAGGTACACCCCCTTTTAGACTGTGAGCCCACTGTTGGGTAGGGACTGTCTCTATATGTTGCCAATTTGTACTTCCCAAGTGCTTAGTACAGTGCTCTGCACACAGTAAGTGCTCAATAAATATGATTGATGATGATGATGATGATGATCAGGTGATGGCAAAGTCAGTGAAGCCAAGGTTGGAGAACGTTCCCAGGAGCAGGGGGCCTTGAAGGGAGGAAGAGAGCTAGCTTGGCGGATGGGCAGAGGGAGGGCATTCCGGGCCCGGGGGAGGACGTGGGCCGGGGGTCGACGGCGGGACAGGCGAGAACGAGGCCTAACGGTGAGGAGATTAGCGGCGGAGGAGCGGAGGGTGCGGGCTGGGCTGGAGAAGGACAGAAGGGAGGGGAGGGAGGAGGGGGCCAGGGGATGGACAGCCTGGAAGCCCAGGGGGAGGAGTTGCTGCCTGATGCGCAGATTGATTGGTAGCCACTGGAGATTTTTGAGGAGGGGAGTAACATGCCCAGAGCGTTTCTGGACAAAGACAATCCGGGCAACAGCATGAAGTATGGATTGAAGTGGAGAGAGACACGAGGATGGGAGATCATAGAGGAGGCTGATGCAGTAGTCCAGACGGGATAGGATGAGAGCTTGAACGAGCAGGGTAGCGGTTGGGATGGAGAAGAAAGGGCGGATCTTGGCAATGTTGCAGAGCTGAGACCGGTGGGTTTTGGGGACTGCTTGGATTTGAGGGGTGAATGAGAGAGCGGAGTCGAGGATGACACCAAGGTTGCGGGCTTGTGAGACGGGAAGGATGGTAGTGCCGTCAACAGAGATGGGAAAGTCAGGGAGAGGACAAGGTTTGGGAGGGAAGACAAGGAGTTCAGTCTTGGACATGTTGAGTTTTAGGTGGCGGGCAGACATCCAGATGGAGATGTCCTGAAGGAGGGAGGAGATGCGAGCCTGGAGGGAGGGGGAGAGAGCAGGGGCAGAGATGTAGATCTGGGTGTCATCAGCGTAGAGGTGATAGTTGAAGCCGTGGGAGCGAATGAGGTCACCAAGGGAGTGAGTGTAGATTGAGAACAGAAGGGGACCAAGCACTGAACCTTGGGGAACCCCCACCGTAAGGGGATGGGACGGGGAGGAGGAGCCTGCAAAAGAGACTGAGAATGAACGGCCGGAGAGGTAAGAGGAGAACCAGGAGAGGACGGAGTCTGTGAAGCCAAGGTCAGATAGCGTGTTGAGAAGAAAGGGGTGGGCCACAGTGTCGAAGGCAGCCGAGAGGTCGAGGAGGATTAGGACAGAGTAGGAGCCGTTGGATTTGGCAAGCAGGAGGTCATTGGTGACCTGTGAGAGGGCAGTTTCCGTGGAATGTAGGGGACGGAAGCCAGACTGGAGGTGGGCGAGGAGAGAGTAGGTGTTAAGGAATTCGAGGCAGCGCGTGTAGACGACTCGTTCAAGGAGTTTGGAAAGGAATGGATGGTAGGAGGGAGATGGGGCGATAACTAGAAGGTGAGGTGGGGTCAAGAGAGGGGTTTTTTTAGGATGGGAGAGACATGGGCATGTTTGAAGGCAGAGGGGAAGGAACCAGTGGAGAGTGAGCGGTTGAAGGTGGAAGTTAAGGAGAGGAGAAGGGATGGAGCGAGAGATTTCACGAGATGAGAGGGAATGGGGTCAGAAGCACAGGTGGCCGGAGTAGCACTTGAGAGGAGGGAGGAGAGTTCCTCTGAGGATACTGCTGGGAAGGATGGGAGAGGAGCAGAGAGTGTTGAGAGCCGGGGGGATGGAGAAAGGGGGGAAGAGACTTTGGGGAGGTTGGACCTGATGGATTTAATTTTGTTAATGAAGTAGGAGGCCAGATCGTTGGGGGTGAGGGAAGGAGAAGGGGGAGGAACCGGGGGCCTGAGAAGGGAGTTGAATGTACGGAAGAGCTGGCGGGGGTGATGGGCATGGGTGTCAATAAGGGAGGAGAAATAGCTTTGTCTGGCAGAGGAGAGGGCTGAGTTAAGGCAGGAAGGGATAAACTTGAAGTGAACGAGGTTCTAGACTGTGAGCCCGTTGTTGGGTAAGGACCGTCTCTATATGTTGCCAACTTGTACTTCCCCAGTGCTTAGTACAGTGCTCTGCACACAGTAAGTGCTAAATAAATATGATTGAACGAATGAATGACCAGAGAAGCCGCGTGGCTCAGTGGAAAGAGCCCGGGCTTTGCAATCAGAGGTCATGGGTTCAAATCCCAACTCTGCCAATTGTCAGCCGGGTGACTTTGGGCAAGTCACTTCACTTCTCTGGACCTCAGTTCCCTCATCTATAAAATGGGGATGAAGACTGTGAGCCCCCCGTGGGACCTCCTGATCACCTTGTATCTTCCCCAGCGCTTAAAACAGTGCTTTGCACGTAGTAAGCGCTTAACAAATGCCATTATTATTATTATTATTATTATTAAGTCATTGGTGACCTTGCAGAGAGCCGTTTCGGTAGCATGGAGCGGGCAGAAGCTGGATTGCAATGGGTCAAAGAGGGAGTTGGCGGAAAGAAAGTGGAGACAGTGGGACTAAACTCAGCGAGTTTGGGCAGGAGTTGTTAGGAGGGAGAGTGAAATTTAAATGGTTCCTAATAATAATAATAATAATAATAATAATAATAATAATAATAATGATGGCATTTGTTAAGCGCTTACTATGTGCAAAGCACTGTTCTAAGCGCTGGGGGGGATACAATGTGATCAAGTTGTCCCACGTGGGGTTCACAGTCTTAATCCCCATTTTTACAGATGAGGGAACTGAGGCTCAGAGAAGTTAAGTGACTTGCCCAAGGTCACACAGCAGACTTGTGGTGGAGCCGGGATTCGAACCCCTGACCTCTGACTCCAAAGCCCGGGCTGTTTCCACTGAGCCACGCTGCTTCTCTGTTGTACGAGCAGAATAACCGTGGGGTAGGAATAGGTTAAAATATGAAATAGTATTTTCCGGTGACCTTGGAACACATTCCAGCCCCAAACACACACACACACACATAAAATGACCTGAAATAGTAATAATAATAATAATAATAATGACTTCACTTCACTTCTCTGTGCCTCAGTTACCTCATCTTTAAAATGGGGTTTAAGATTGTGAGCCCCACATAGGACAACCTGCTCACCTTGTATCCTCCCCAGCGCTTGGAACAGCGCTTTGCACATAGTAAGTGCTTAACAAATACCAAAAATAAATAATAATAATAATAATAATAAAGACTGGCCATCTCTAGGGAAATAACAGAAAGGGGGCTGTGGGCTGCAGCGTGGCTCAGTGGAAAGAGCTCGGGCTTTGGAGTCAGAGGTCGCGGGTTCGAATTCCGGCTCCTCCACGTGCCTGCTGTGTGACCTTGGGCTAGTCACTTCACTTCTCTACGCCTCAGTTCCCTCATCTGTAAAATGGGGATGAAGACTGTGAGCCCCCCGTGGGACAACCTCATCACCTTGCATCCCCCCCAGCGCTTAGAACAGTGCTTTATGTTGCCAACTTGTACTTCCCAAGCGCTTAGTACATTGCCCTGCACACAGTAAGCGCTCAATAAATACGATTGATGATGATGATGATGATGATGATGCTTTGCACATAGTAAGCGCTTAACAAATGCCATCATTATTATTATTATTATATTGTGAAGGGAATCTCGTGGCACCGACCAAGTGATCGAACCGTAGGCTGTTAGAAAGGTAAAAGGAGACTTCTTACCCTTAAAAAACTACTTTTAACTGGTTTGTGAGGTTTTTTTGTGGAAGAAATCAACCAAGCCCACTGTTGGGTAGGGACCGTCTCTATATGTTGCCAATTTGTACTTCCCAAGCGCTTAGTACAGTGCTCTGCACACAGTAAGCGCTCAATAAATACGATTGATGATGATGATGATGATGCTTTGCACATAGTAAGCGCTTAACAAATGCCATCATTATTATTATTATTATATTGTGAAGGGAATCTTGAGGCACCGACCAAGCGATCAAACCGTAGGCTGTTAGAAAGGTAAAAGGAGACTTCCTGCTCTTAAAAAACTACTTTTAACTGGTTTGTGAGGTTTTTTTATGGAAGAAATCAACCAAGCCCACTGTTGGGTAGGGACCGTCTCTATATGTTGCCAGTTTGTACTTCCCAAGCGCTTAGTCCAGTGCTCTGCACACAGTAAGCGCTCAATAAAAGCGATTGATGATGATGATGATGATGCTTTGCACATAGTAAGCGCTTAACAAATGCCATCATTATTATTATTATTATATTGTGAAGGGAATCTTGTGGCACCGACCAAGCGATCGAACCGTGGGCTGTTAGAAAGGTAAAAGGAGACTTCCTGCTCTTAAAAAACTACTTTTAACTGGTTTGTGAGGTTTTTTTATGGAAGAAATCAACCAAGCCCACTGTTGGGTAGGGACCGTCTCTATATGTTGCCAATTTGTACTTCCCAAGCGTTTAGTACAGTGCTCTGCACACAGTAATCGCTCAATAAATACGATTGATGATGATGATGATGCTTTGCACATAGTAAGCGCTTAACAAATGCCATCATTATTATTATTATTATATTGTGAAGGGACTCTTGAGGCACCGACCAAGCGATCGAACCGTAGGCTGTTAGAAAGGTAAAAGGAGACTTCTTGCTCTTAAAAAAACTACTTTTAACTGGTTTGTGAGTTTTTTTGGGAAGAAATCAACCAAGCCCACTGTTGGGTAGGGACCGTCTCTATATGTTGCCAATTTGTACTTCCCAAGCGTTTAGTACAGTGCTCTGCACACAGTAATTGCTCAGTAAATACGATTGATGATGATAATGATGATGATGCTTTGCACATAGTAAGCGCTTAACAAATGCCATCATTATTATTATTATTATATTGTGAAGGGAATCTTGAGGCACCGACCAAGCGATCGAACCGTGGGCTGTTAGAAAGGTAAAAGAAGACTTCTTGCTCTTAAAAAAACTACTTTTAACTGGTTTGTGAGTTTTTTCGGTAAGAAATCAACCAAGCCCACTGTTGGGTAGGGACTGTCTCTATATGTTGCCAATTTGTACTTCCCAAGCGTTTAGTACAGTGCTCTGCACACAGTAATCGCTCAATAAATACGATTGATGATGATGATGATGCTTTGCACATAGTAAGCGCTTAACAAATGCCATCATTATTATTATTATATTGTGAAGGGAATCTTGAGGCACCGACCAAGCGATCGAACCGTAGGCTGTTAGAAAGGTAAAAGGAGACTTCTTGCTCTTAAAAAAACTACTTTTAACTGGTTTGTGAGTTTTTTTGGGAAGAAATCAACCAAGCCCACTGTTGGGTAGGGACCGTCTCTATATGTTGCCAATTTGTACTTCCCAAGCGTTTAGTACAGTGCTCTGCACACAGTAATCGCTCAGTAAATACGATTGATGATGATAATGATGATGATGCTTTGCACATAGTAAGCGCTTAACAAATGCCATCATTATTATTATTATTATATTGTGAAGGGAATCTTGTGGCACCGACCAAGCGATCGAACCGTAGGCTGTTAGAAAGGTAAAAGGAGACTTCTTGCTCTTAAAAAACTACTTTTAACTGGTTTGTGAGGTTTTTTTATGGAAGAAATCAACCAAGCCCACTGTTGGGTAGGGACCGTCTCTATATGTTGCCAATTTGTACTTCCCAAGCGCTTAGTCCAGTGCTCTGCACACAGTAAGCGCTCAATAAATACGATTGATGATGATGATGATTTGCGTGACCTAAAAATCGCCTGATTTTTTTTTTTTCTCCTCCTCTGCTTCTCCAGGAAGTCACAGCGAGTAGTCGCCACTATGTCGACAGGCTGTTTGACCCCGACCCTCAGAACGTGCTGCACGGTGTCATGTAAGTAACCGCGAAAAACTGGCAAGCCCCCTTCCTTAAGCAGCGGGGCTCAGTGGAAAGAGCCCGGGCTTCAGAGTCAGAGGTCATGGGTTCGAATGCTGGCTCCGCCACATGTCTGCTGTGTGACCTTGGGCATCATCATCATCATCAGTCGTATTTATTGAGCACTTACTGTGTGCAGAGCACTGTACTAAGCACTTGGGAAGTACAAGTTGGCAACATATAGAGACAAGATATTGGGCAAGTCGCTTCACCTCTCCGAGCCTCAGTTCCCTCTTCTGTAAAATGGGGATGAAGACTGTGAGCCCCCCGTGGGACAACCTGATCGCCTTGTATCCCCCCAGCGCTTAGAACAGTGCTTTGCACATAGTAAGCGCTTAACAGATGCCATCGTTATTATTATTAAGGTTTGATTTTTCTCTAGCCTCGCCTTTCAAGACAGACCCATACGTGTATTCTTCTGTCCTTCAAAATTTCATTTTGGAATGTGGCCTAGGGTAGATGCAAGTAATGTCGCTTTAGAAGCAGCGTGGCTCAGTGGAAAGAGCCCGGGCTTTGGAGTCAGAGGTCAGGGGTTCAAATCCCGGCTCCGCCAACTGTCAGCTGGGTGGCTTTGGGCCAGTCACTTCACTTCTCTGAGCCTCAGTGACCTCATCTGGAAAATGGGGATGAAGACTGTGAGCCCCCCGTGGGACAACCTGATCACCTTGGAACCTCCCCAGCGCTTAGAACAGTGCTTTGCACATAGTAAGCACTTAATAAAAGCTATTATTATTGTTATCATTATTATTATTATTATTATTATCATTATTTAGAGAAGCAGCATGGCTCAGTGGAAAGAGCCCGGGCTTTGGAGTCAGAGGTCGTGGGTTCAAATCCCGGCTCCACCAACTGTCAGCTGTGTGGCTTTGGGCCAGTCACTTCACTTCTCTGGGTGTCAGTTCCCTCATCTGGAAAATGGGGATGAAGACTGTGAGCCCCCCGTGGGACAACCTGATCACCTTGTCACCTCCCCAGCGCTTAGAACAGTGCTTTGCACATAGTAAGCACTTAATAAAAGCTATCATTATTATTATTATTATAATCATTATTTAGAGAAGCAGCATGGCTCAGTGGAAAGAGCCTGGGCTTTGGAGTCAGAGGTCATGGGTTCAAATCCCGGCTCCACCAACTGTCAGCTGTGTGGCTTGGGCCAGTCACTTCACTTCTCTGGGCCTCGGTTCCCTCATCTGTAAAATGGGGATGAAGACTGTGAGCCCCACGTGGGACAACCTGATCGCCTTGTAACCTCCCCAGCACTTAGAACAGTGCTTTGCACATAGTAAGCACTTAATAAAAGCTATCATTATCATCATTATTATTATTATTATTATTATCATCATTATTTAGAGAAGCAGCATGGCTCAGTGGAAAGAGCCGGGCTTTGGAGTCAGAGGTCATGGGTTCAAATCCCGGCTCCGCCAACTGTCAGCTGTGTGACTTTGGGCCAGTCACTTCACTTCTCTGCACCTCAGTTACCTCATCTGTAAAATGGGGATGAAGACTGTGAGCCCCCCGTGGGACAACCTGATCGCCTTGTAACCTCCCCAGCACTTAGAACAGTGCTTTGCACATAGTAAGTGCTTAATGAATGCTATCATTATTGTTATTATTATTATTTAGAGAACCAGCATGGCTCAGTGGAAGGAGCCCGGGCTTTGGAGTCAGAGGTCATGGGTTCAAATCCCGGCTCCGCCAACTGTCCGCTGTGTGACTTTGGGCCAGTCACTTCACTTCTCTGTGCCTCAGTGACCTCATCTGTAAAATGGGGGTGAAGACTGTGAGCCCCCCGTGGGACAACCTGATTTGAGTCGGGATTTGAACCCATGACCTCTGACTCCAAAGCCCAGGCTCTTTCCATGCTGAAGGAAAGCAGATACTACGTAGAATTGTTTCTGTGGGACCTGATGACTTTTCATCTACCCCAGCACTTAGTACAGTGCTCGGCACCTAGTCGGCGCTTAATAAATACCACAGTTATTAAATGTGACCGTCTCAGAGGAGAGGTTGGCTGCTGATGTCAGCACCCATCTACCAGGTTCTGAGGTGCGACTGACTTCGAGAAGCAGCGTGGCTCAGTGGGAAGAGCCCGGGCTTGGGAGCCAGAGGTCATGGGTTCGAATTCCGGCTCCGCCACTTGTCAGCTGGGTGACCTTGGGCAAGTCACTTCACTTCTCTGAGCCTCAGTTCCCTCATCTGTAAAATGGGGGTTAAGACTGTGAGCCCCGCGTGGGACAACCTGATCACCTCGGCCCCCCCCCAGGGTTTAGAACAGTGCTTTGCACATAGTAAGCGCTTAACAAATGCTATTATTATTATTATTATTATTATTATTATTATTATTATTATTAAGATGCTTGTCAAAAAGGGATTCACTAATCACCCTCGGAGACAAAATCCACGAGGACACAATGGAAGGACCGCAGAAAGCAAGTAATGTGAAGTCCAGGCAGTGCTCCCAGAACACAGATCTGATGTTCTTCTGAATAAACCCGTGTTAAGGAATCAATCAATCAGTCAGTCGTATTTATTGAGCGCTTACTGTGTGCAGGGCACTGTACTAAGCGCTTGGGAAGTCCAAGTTGGCAACATAGAGAGACGGTCCCTACCCAACAGTGGGCTCAAAACTCACACTATAGTGCAGGCACACTACTATGTGCCTGGGCACAATCAATCAATCAATCAATAGAATTTATTGAGGGCCTACTGTGTGCAGAGCACTGTACTGAGCGCTTGGGAAGTCCAAGTTGGCAACATAGAGAGACAGTCCCTACCCAGCAGTGGGCTCAAAACTCACGCTATAGTGCAGGCACCCTGCTATGCGCCTGGCCACAATCAATCAAGCAATCAATCGTATTTATTGAGTGCTTACTGTGTGCAGAGCACTGTACTAAGCACTTGGGAAGTCCAAGTTGGCAGCACATAGAGACGGTCCCTACCCAACAGCGGGCTCACACGCTAGAAGGGGGAGACAGAGAACCAAACAAAACATATTAACAAAGTAAAATAAATAGAATAGATATGTACAAGTCAAATAAATAGAGTAATAAATACGTACAAACATATATACACAACTGTTTCTTCTAGACTGTGAGCCCACTGTTGGGTAGGGACTGTCTCTATATGTTGTCAACTTGGACTTCCCAAGCGCTTAGTCCAGTGCTCTGCACACAGTAAGCACTCAATAAATACGATTGATTGATTGATTCTCGATTTTAAGCTCCTCGTTGGCACGGAACGCGTCTCCCAACTCTATAGGATCATACTTTCTCAAGGGCTTGGGAAAATGTTCTGCCCCCAGAAGGCACTCAGTACAGCCCACTGTTGGGTAGGGACCGTCTCTCAAGCGCTTAGTACAGTGCTCTGCACATAGTAAGCGCTCAATAAATACGATTGATTGATTATATGTTACCAACTTGTACTTCCCAAGCGCTTAGTACAGTGCTGTGCACACAGTAAGCGCTCAATAAATACGATTGATTGATTGATTGATCGATTGATGACTACGCAGTCCTTGCCCTGTAAGCCCCTCCTCTGGACTGTAAGCTCCTTGCGGGCGGGGGGCCGTGTCTGCCGATTAGACTAGACTGTGAGCCCGTCGTGGGCAGGATTGTCTCTCTCTGTTGCCGAATCCGCATGGCTTAATGGAGTCAGAGGTCGTGGGTTCAAATCCTGGCTCTGCCACTTGTCCGCCGTGTGACTTTGGGCACGTCGCTTCACTTCTCCAGGCCTCAGTTGCCTCATCTGGAAAATGGGAACTAAGGCTGTGAGCCCCATGTGGGACAACCTGATCACCTAGTGTCTGCCCCAGCACTTAGAACAGTGCTTGGCACATAATAAGCGCTTAGCAAATACCATTATTATTACTATTATTATTTCCAAGCACTTAGTACAGTGCTCTGCACACAGTAAGTGCTCAATAAATGCGATTGAATGAATGACTGTAGGATCAGTGCTCTGCACACAGTAAGTGCTCAATAAATGCGATTGAATGAAAGACTAGGATCAGTGCTCTGCACACAGTAAGTGCTCAATAAATGCAATTGAATGAATGAAGGACTCTGTAGGATCAGTGCTCTGCACACAAAAAGTGCTCAATAAATGTGATTGCGTGAATGAATGACTTTAGGATCAGTGCTTTGCACACAGTAAGTGCTCAATAAATGTGATTGACTGAATGAATGACTGTAGGATCAGTGCTCTGCACACAGTAAGTGCTCAATAAATGCAATTGACTGAATGAATGACTAGGATCAGTGCTCTGCACACAGTAAGTGCTCAATAAATGCGATTGAATGAATGACTCTGTAGGATCAGTGCTCTGCACACAGTAAGTGCTCAATAAATGTGATTGAATGAATGAATGACTCCAGGATCAGTGCTCTGCAAACAGTAAGTGCTCAATAAATGTGATTGCATTAATGAATGACTCTAGGATCAGTGCTCTGCACACGGTAAGTGCTCAATAAATGCGATTGAATGAATGAAGGACTCTGTAGGATCAGTGCTGTGCACACAGTAAGTGCTCAATAAATGCGATTGATTGAATGAATGACTCTGTAGGATCAGTGCTCTGCACACAGTAAGTGCTCAATAAATGCAATTGAATGAATGAAGGACTCTGTAGGATCAATCAATCAATCGTATTTATTGAGCGATTACTATGTGCAGAGCACTGTACTAAGCGCTTGGGAAGTACAAATTGGCAACACATAGAGACAGTCCCTACCCAACAGTGGGCTCACAGTCTAAAAGGGGGAGACAGACAACAAAACCAAACATACCAACAAAATAAAATAAATAGGATAGAAATGTACAAGTAAAATAAATAAATAAATAAATAAATAAATAAATAGAGTAATAAATATGTACAATGCTTATTGTACAAATATGTATATGTAAATATGTAATATGTAAATACGTAATATGTAAATATGTAAATATGTACAAGGATCAGTGCTCTGCACACAGTAAGTGCTCAATAAATGCGATTGCATGAATGAATGACTTTAGGATCAGTGCTCTGCACACAGTAAGTGCTCAATAAATGCGATTGACTGAATGAATGACTGTAGGATCAGTGCTCTGCACACAGTAAGTGCTCAATAAATGCGATTGACTGAATGAATGAGTCTGTAGGATCAGTGCTCTGCACACAGTAAGTGCTCAATAAATGCGATTGAGTGAATGAATGACTGTAGGATCAGTGCTCTGCATACAGTAAGTGCTTAATAAATGCGATTGAATGAAGGACCCTGTAGGATCAGTGCTCTGCACACAGTAAGTTCTCAATAATTGCGATTGAATGAATGAATGACTCTGTAGGATCAGTGCTCTGCACACATTAAGTGCTCAAATAATGCGATTGAATGAATGAATGACTCTGTAGGATCAGTGCTTTGCACACGGTAAGTGCTCAATAAATGCGATTGAATGAGTGAATGAATGACTGTAGGATCAGTGCTCTGCACACAGTAAGTGCTCAGTAAATGCGATTGAGTGAATGAATGACTCGGATCAGTGCTCTGCACACAGTAAGTGCTCAATAAATGCGATTGAATGAATGAATGACTCTAGGATCAGTGCTCTGCACACAGTAAGTGCTCAATAAATGTGATTGAATGAATGAATGACTCTGTAGGATCAATCAATCAGTCATATTTATTGAGCGCTTACTATGTGCAGAGCACTGTACTAAGCGCTTGAATTAGTGCTCTGCACACAGTAAGTGCTCAGTAAATGCGATTGAGTGAATGAATGACTTGGATCAGTGCTCTGCACACAGTAAGTGCTCAATAAATGTGATTGAATGAATGAATGACTGTAGGATCAGTGCTCTGCACACAGTAAGTGCTCAATAAATGCGATTGAGTGAATGAATGACTCTAGGATCAGTGCTCTGCACACAGGAAGTGCTCAATAAATGCGATTGAATGAATGAATGACTCTGTAGGATCAGTGCTCTGCACACAGTAAGTGCTCAATAAATGCGATTGAATGAATGAATGACTCTAAGATCAGTGCTCTGCACACAGTAAGTGCTCAATAAATGCGATTGAATGAATGAATGACTGTAGGATCAGTGCTCTGCACACTATAAGTGTTTTTATTATTATTATTTCCCCGTTCGTTACCGCCTCGTCCCGGCGGGCGCCATGTCAGGGGAAGGAGCGACGGAGCAGGTGAGGGAAGGATGGCCGGAGGCTGGGGCGGGGGCTCGGGACTGCTCCCTCATGGCGGCGAAGGCGGCCGCCACACCGTGCCGCCGCTGCGTCTTCACTCCTTCCTTCCTTCCGTCGTATTTATTTCAGAAAATACAAAATAATAATAATAATAATAATAATAACGGCTTACTACGTGCCAAGCACTGTTCTAAGCGCTGAGGGGGCTACACGGTGATCAGGTCGTCCCACGGGGGGCTCCCACTCTTCAACTGGATTCCCCCCCCCCCCCCCCCGCCTTACCTCCTTCCCTTCCCCACAGCACATGTATATATGTTTGTATATATTTATTGCTCTATTTATTTATTAATTTATTTTACTTATACATATCTATCCTATTCATTTTATTTTGTTGGTATGGTTGGTTTTGTTCTCCGTCTCCCCCTTTTAGACTGTGAGCCCACTGTTGGGTAGGGACTGTCTCTAGATGTTGCCGACTTGTACTTCCCAAGCGCTTAGTACAGTGCTGTGCACATAGTAAGCGCTCAATAAATACGATTGATGATGATGATAAGTGCTCAATAAATGCGATTGAATGAATGAATGACTGTAGGATCAGTTCTCTGCACACAGTAAGTGCTCAATGAATGCGATTGAATGAATGAATGACTCTGTAGGATTGTACTTTCCCCAAGCAGTTAGTACTGTGCTCTGCACACAGAAAGCTCTCAATAAATAGGATTGATTCTAACATCGCATCATGTTCTATCTGGATAGCAGCGTGGCTCAGTGGAAAGAGCCCGGGCTTTGGAGTCAGGGGTTGTGGGTTCAAATCCTGGCTCCGCCAATTGCCAGCTGTGTGACTTCAGGCAAGTCAGTTAACTTCTCTGTGCCTCAGTTACCTCATCTGGAAAATGGGGATTAAGACTGTGAACCCTCCGTGGGACAACCTGATCACCTTGTACTTGAACAGTGCTTTGCACATAGTAAGCGCTTAATAAATGCCATCATTATTATTTTTATTGGGAGTCAGAAGGACCTGGGCTCGAATTCTGTTTCCACCACTTACCTGTTGTGTGATCTTGGGCAAGTCATTTAAGTTCTCTGGGCCTCGGTTCCCTCATCTATAAAATGGGGATTGAGACTGTGAGCCCCGTGTGGCTCACAGAATAAATTCTATGTATTTTATTTTGTTACTCTGTTTTGTTGTCTGTCTCCCCCTTCTAGACTGTGAGCCCGCTGTTGGGTAGGGACCGTCTCTATTTAGTTGCCAACTTGTACTTCCCAAGCGCTTAGTCCAGTGCTCTGCACACTGTAAGCGCTCAATAAATACGATTGAATGAATGAATGAAGAGGGACTGTGTCCAACTTGACTAAGTTGTATGTACCTCAGTGCTTAGAACAATAGAATAAATTCTATTTATTTTATTTTGTTAATATGTTTTGTTGTTCTCTGTCTCCCCCTTCTAGACTGTGAGCCCGCTGTTGGGTAGGAACCGTCTCTATATAGTTGCCAACTTGTACTTCCCAAGCGCTTAGTCCAGTGCTCTGCACACTGTAAGCGCTCAATAAATACAATTGAATGAATGAATGAAGAGGGACTGTGTCCAACTTGACTAAGTTGTATGTACCTCAGTGCTTAGAACAATAGAATAAATTCTATTTATTTTATTTTGTTGATATGTTTTGTTCTCTGTCTCCCCCTTCTAGACTGTGAGCCCGCTGTTGGGTAGGGACCGTCTCTAGATGTTGCCGACTTGGACTTCCCAAGCGCTTAGTGCAATGCTCTGCACACAGTAAGCGCTCAATAAATACGATTGAATGAATGAAGGAAGGAAGAGGGACAGTGTCCAACTTGACTAAGTTGTATGTACCTCAGTGCTTAGAACAGTACTCGGCCCATTGTAAGCACTTAACAAGTACCATAATCAATCAATCGTATTTATTGAGCGCTTACTGTGTGCAGAGCACTGTACTAAGCATTTCGGAAGTCCAAGTTGGCAACCTACAGAGATGGTCCCTACCCAACAGTGGGCTCACAGTCTAGAAGGGGGGACAGAGGACAAAACAAAACACATTAACAAAATCAATCAATCAATCATATTTATTGAGCGGTTACTGTGTGCAGAGCACCGTACTAAGCGCTTGGGAAGTACAAGTTGGCAACATATAGAGGCGGCCCCTACCCAACAGTGGGCTCACAGTCTAGAAGGGGGAGACAGAGAACAAAACCAAGCATATTAACAAAATAAAATAAATAGAATAGATATGTACAAGTAAAATAAATAAATAAATAGAATAAATATGTACAAATAAAATAAATAAATAGAGTAATAAATCCGTACAAACATATATACATATATACAGGTGCTGTGGGGAAGGGAAGGAGGTAAGGTGTGGGGGATGGAGAGGGGGACGAGGGGGAGAGGAAGGAGGGGGCTCAGTCTGGGAAGGCCTCCTGGACGAGGTGAGCTCTCATAATCATTATCCCCATCATGTGTGGGGGCAGAGCATGTTCCCTAATTCCATAAGGGAATTCCAGACTGAGCCCCTTCCTTCCTCTCCCCCTCATCCCCCTCTCCATCCCCCCCATCTTCCCTCCTTCCCTTCCCCACAGCACCTGTATATATGGATATATGTTTGTACATATTTATTACTCTATTTATTATTTATTTTACTTGTACATAATTATTCTATTTATTTTCTTTTGTTAGTCTGTTTGGTTCTGTTCTCCGTCTCCCCCTTTTAGACTGTGAGCCCACTGTTGGGTAGGGACTGTCTCTAGATGTTGCCAACTTGGACTTCCCAAGCACTTTAGTACAGTGCTCTGCACACAGTAAGCGCTCAATAAATACGATTGATGATGATGATGATAAGTGTTTCATCCAAAACACATCATGAGAAAATGCTATTGTGAAAATTCCCAGTGGCTCTTAGGATGTGATGTACCTGGGAAATTGATCCTAGCCTCCTTTAGTAGGTAACAGATGTGCGGCAGATGCGATGGAAAATTTAGTGTCCAGAAAGCTCTCCTCTCCTCCTCCTCCTCCTCCTCCTCCTCCTCCTCCCCATCACCCCCCCCTCCCCCCATATTTATTACTCTATTTTATTTGTACATATTTACTATATTTTATTAATGATGTGTATATAGCTATAATTCTATTTATTCTGATGGTATTGACACCTATCTACTTGTTTTTGGGTTTTTTTTGTCCGTCTCCCCCCTTCTAGACTGTAAGCCCGTTGTTGGGTAGGGACCGTCTCTAGATGTTGCCGATTTGTACGTATTTACTATATTTTATTAATGATATGTATATAGCTATAATTCTATTTATTCTGATGGTATTGACACCTGTCTACTTGTTTTTGGTTTTTTTTTGTCCGTCTCCCCCCTTCTAGGCTGTGAGCCCGCTGTTGGGTAGGGACCGTCTCTAGATGTTGCCGATTTGTACATATTTACTCTATTTTATTAATGATGTGTATATAGCTATAATTCTATTTGTTCTGATGGTATTGACACCTATCTACTTGTTTTTGGTTTTTTTGTCTGTCTCCCCCCTTCTAGACTGTGAGCCCGTTGTTGGGTAGGGACCGTCTCTAGATGTTGCCTATTTGTACGTATTTACTATATTTTATTAATGATGTGTATATAGCTATAATTCTATTTATTCTGATGGTATTGACACCTATCTACTTGTTTTTGGCTTTTTTTGTCTGTCTCCCCCCTTCTAGACTGTGAGCTTGTTGTTGGGTAGGGACCGTCTCTAGATGTTGCCGATTTGTACATATTTACTCTATTTTATTAATGATGTGTATATAGCTATAATTCTATTTATTCTGATGGTATTGACACCTATCTACTTGTTTTTGGCTTTTTTTGTCTGTCTCCCCCCTTCTAGACTGTGAGCCCGTTGTTGGGTAGGGACCGTCTCTAGATGTTGCCAATTTGTACATATTTACTATATTTTATTAATGATGTGTATATAGCTGTAATTCTATTTGTCCTGTTGGTATTGACACCTATCTACTTGTTTTTGGTTCTTTTGTCTGTCTCCCCCCTTCTAGACTGTGAGCCTGTTGTTGGGTAGGGACCGTCTCTAGTTGTTGCCAATTTGTACATATTTACTATAGTTTATTAATGATGTGTACATAACTATAATTCTATTTATTCTGATGGTATTGACACCTATCTACTTGTTTTGTTTTGTTTTTTTGTCTATCTCCCCCTTCTAGACTGTGAGCCCGTTGTTGGGTAGGGACCGTCTCTAGATGTTGCCGATTTGTACATATTTACTATATTTTATTAATGATGTGTATATAGCTATAATTCTATTTATTCTGATGGTATTGACACCTGTCTACTTGTTTTTGGTTCTTTTGTCTGTCTCCCCCCTTCTGGACTGTGAGCCCGTTGTTAGGTAGGGACCATCTCTAGATGTTGCCGATTTGTACATATTTACTATATTTTATTAATGATGTGTATATAGCTATAATTCTATTTATTCTGATGGTATTGACACCTATCTACTTGTTTTTGGGTTTTTTTGTCTGTCTCCCCCCTTCTAGACTGTGAGCCCATTGTTGGGTAGGGACCGTCTCTAGATGTTGCCTATTTGTACGTATTTACTATATTTTATTAATGATGTGTATATAGCTATAATTCTATTTATTCTGATGGTATTGACACCTGTCTACTTGTTTTTGGGTTTTTTTGTCTGTCTCCCCGCTTCTAGACTGTGAGCCCGTTGTTGGGTAGGGACTGTCTCTAGATGTTGCCGATTTGTACTTCCCCAAGCGCTTAGTCCAGTGCTCTGCACACAGTAAGCGCTCAGTAAATACGATTGAATGAATGAGTGAATGAATGAATGAAGAGGGGCTGTGTCCAATTTGACTAAGTTGTATGTACCTCAGTTCTTAGAACAGTGCTCCGCACATCGTAAGCGCTTAACAAGTACCATAATCATTATCCCCATCATGTGTGTGGGGGCAGAGCATGTTCCCTAATTAATAATAATAATGGCATTTATTAAGCGCTTACTGTGTGCAAAGCACTGTTGTAAGCTCTGGGGAGGTTACAAGGTGATCAAGACGGGGGGCTCACAGTCTTAATCCCCATTTTCCGGATGAGGGAACTGAGGCCCAGAGAAGTGAAGTGACTTGCCCAAAGTCACACAGCTGGCAAGTGGCGGAGCCGGGATTTGAACCCATGACCTCTGACTCCCAAGCCCGGGCTCTTTCCACTGAGCCACGTTGCTTCTCTTAATAAATAATAAATGCCATTATTATTCTAGAAGCAGATGAGGCGGACTTCAAAGGAAGGGCAAGAGAGGGATGGAGGGGAGCGCGTGGAAAGTGGCTTTGGGGGACAACAAGGAGGCCGACTCCTCCCCTTTCCCAGTGAGTCCGAGGGAGCGGGAGAAGACACCCCACCCCCCCCCCGCCGGAGAGAGTTGCGGGGGAGACAGGCTCTGCCCCTTAGCTGTGTGACTTGGGGCAAGTCACTTCCCTTCTCTGGGACTCAGTTTCCTCATCTGTACAATGGGGATGAAGACTGTGAGCCCCCGGTGGGCCAACCTGATCACCTTGGAACCTCCCCAGCGCTTAGAACGGGGCTTTGCACATAGCAAGTGCTTAATAAATGCCATCATCATTATTATTATTATCTGAAAAATGGGGATGAAGACTGTGAGCCCCACGTGGGCCAACCTGATCACCCAGTATCCCTCCCCAGCGCTTAGAACAGGGCTTTGCACATAGCAAGCGCTTAATAAATGCCATCATCATCATTATTATTATCTGAAAAATGGGGATGAAGACTGTGAGCCCCCCGTGGGACAACCTGATCACCCGGTATCCCTCCCCAGCGCTTAGAACAAGGCTTTGCACATAGCAGGTGCTTAATAAATGCCATTATTATGACTGGGAGCCCCACGTGGGACAACCTGATCACCCGGTATCCCTCCCCCAGCGCTTAGAACAGTGCTTGGCGCGTAGTGAGTGCTTAACAAATACCATCATCATCATCATCATCTGAGGTTCCCGAAGCGGCAGGGGGAGCAGGGCAAGGATGAAGAGAAGCTTTTCCATGATGGCTGAGGCTTTGGGGCGGCGACGGGGCAGGGGTTGGATGGGAAGGAGGTTAGTTGAATTCCGCCAAGTTTAAGGGCCGGATTTTAGAGGACGGACCTTTTCATACCGGTCATGGGAGTGAATTAGGTTCCCCTCTAGGCAGTAAGCTCCCTGTGGGCAGGGAACACGTCTACTATGTTATAATCTCCCTGTCACTTAGTACAGTGCTGTGCACCCAGTAAATGCTTAGTAAATAGGGCAGGCTCCTGAAAATAACAGCAGCTGGAAAAAAAATAGACTGTGAGCCCACTGTTGGGTAGGGACTGTCTCTATATGTTGCCAACTTGTACTTCCCAAGCGCTTAGTCCAGTGCTCTGCACACAGTAAGCGCTCAATAAATACGATTGATGATGATGATGATGAAAGAAAATGGCCCGATAAACTAATAGACTGGCGGTGCAGATGGGGCCAGCGTCTTCAGTCACGCCGGGGAAAGTGTGAATCAATCAATCCATCAATCAGTTGTATTTATTGAGCGCTCACTGTGTGCAGAGCACTGTACTGAGCGCTTGGGAAGTACAAGTTGGCAACATATAAAGCAGGGTGGCTTAGCGGAAAGAGCCTAGGGCGGGGGGTCGAAGGACCTGCATTCTTAATTCCAGTTCCGCCACTTGCCTGCTCTGTGACCTTGGGCAAGTCGCTTAATTTCTCTGCCTCAGTTTCCTCGACTGCAGAACGGGGAGTTCAATACCCGTTCTCCCTCCCACTTAGGCTGTGAGCCCCATTTCGACAGGGACAGGCCTGATTCATTTGCGTCTACCCCGGCGCTTAGAAGAGCGCTGGACACATAGTAAACACTTAACAAATCCCTGAAAAAAGAAATCTGTACTGATCACAGATGACCCCTTTAAGCCCACATTAAATGTGATTGATTTGAATGAATAAAGAAATACAAAGTGTCTAAAAATGTTGGAGGCCTTCCCAGACTGAGCCCCTTCCTTCCTCTCCCCCTCGTCCCCCTCTCCACCCCCTCATCTTACCTCCTTCCCTTCCCCACAGCACCTGTATATATGTTTGTACATATTTGTTACTCTATTTATTTTACCTGTACATATCTATTCTATTTATTTTATTTTGTCAGTATGTTTGGTTTTGTTCTCCGTCTCCCCCTTTTAGACTGTGAGCCCACTGTCGGGTAGGGACTGTCTCTATATGTTGCCAACTTGTACTTCCCAAGCGCTTAGTCCGGTGCTCTGCACACAGTAAGCGCTCAATAAATGCGATTGATGATGATGATGACTAGTATTCGTTTTACAAGTAACGAAAATTGCTGTAGGGAAATTACTGTTTAAATCTGTTAACTTTCCTGACTATTCCCCTTTCCTCTTACTTAGAGGAAGGGCAGAATGCAAGAGAGATGGTGAAAGCAGGGGAAAAATGCAGAGTGTCGCTCTAAGTGGGAACAAAATAAAGCACAGTGCGAGGCAAAGCGGGGGGTTTGAAGGGTCTTTAGACCCTCGGAGCCTGGTGATGGGTGTGTACCACCGGTGGTTTTGACGTTGAGCGTTTGCGCTGAACTTAGTTGAGTGGGCAGCCAGTGGCTTCTCAAGGCGAAGGATGCGATTTCTCCTCCCTGGCCAGTTGTCAGAACCCACTGACCTCTCCCCTTCCTGTTCATTCATTCATTCCTTCAATCAATCGTATTTATTGAGCGCTTACTGTGTGCAGAGCACTGTACTAAGCGCTTGGGAAGTCCAAGTTGGCAACATCTAGAGACGGTCCCTACCCAACAGTGGGCTCACAGTCTAGAAGGTGGAGACAGACAAGAAGACGAAACATTAGCCGGTGCCTTTTTCCTCGAAAAAGCGGTTCTGCAACTTTGAACTCCTGAGCTAATGAGTGCTTAACAAATACCACCATTATTATTATTATTATTCTAATCCCAGTTCCACCACATGTCCGCTTTGCGACCTTGGGCAAGTTACTTATCTTCTGTGTGCCTTAGTTCCCTCGTCTGTAAAACGGGGGATTAAACCTGCAAGCCCCTCGGACTGTCTCCAGCTTAATCACCCTGTATCATCATCAGTCGTATTTATTGAGCGCTTACTGTGTGCAGAGCACTGTACTAAGCGCTCGGGAAGTACAAGTTGGCAACATATAGAGACGGTCCCTACCCAACAGTGGGCTCACAGTCTAAAAGGGGCTGGCTGTATATGCCCCAGCGCTTAGTACAGTACAGTGCCTGGTACCAAGTAAGTGCTTAACAAATGCCATAAATAATCATAAATAATAAATGTCTTAAGTCAAGGACTGCCTGTATTCCTTAATAAGTTTGTGGAATACCCTGCTTATTAATCTACCACTGTAATCAAAATAATTTTAATTTTAGGGATTTGTGAGGGACAGTGGGGAACAAGTACTCTCTTACTCTGTTTATTTTACTTGTACATATCTATTCTATTTATTTTATTTTGTTAATATGTTTTGTTTTGTTCTGTGTCTCCCCCTTCTAGACTGTGAGCCCGCTGTTGGGTAGGACCCGTCTGTGTGTGTTGCCAGCTTGTACTTCCCAAGCGCTTAGTCCAGTGCTCTGCACCCAGTAAGTGCTCAATAAATACGATTGAGCGATCGATTGAGCCTGCCCCAACACTCACAGGCCCTGAATTTTGGAGGGTTTGGCCATCACTTGGAGATGTACATCATCTCAAGAGGAGCTTTGTCCTCTGGCCGAACGTTGTACACGAGCAAGCAACTAAAATTTGAGCCCGACTGCCTGTGCACAAAGTACTGTGAGCCCCATGTGGGACTGGGACTGTGTTCAAACTGATTAGCTTGTGCCTCTCCCAGCGCTCAGTACAGTGCCTGGCACATAGTAGGTGCTTAACAGATACCAAGAAAAAGAAAAAGTAGGGATATGACAGTCCGGAGAGGGCCATAGAAGGCACAAAGAGGGCGGCCGCAACCAGACTTTTCCCTCTTCACGCCCCCCAGCACATCTATCTCCTCAGCATCCCTCACCCTTCCCTCCCACCGTCGCCCCGGAAACTATCCTCAAGGCTTAATCCGCGAGGCCGTTGTTGGGTAAGGACCGTCTCGATACGTTACCAACTTGTACTTCCCAAGCGCTTAGTACAGTGCTCTGCACACAGTAAGCGCTCAATAAATACGATTGAATGAATGAATGAATGAAAGAACTCCTTCATCCCCGGCTCATGAGTGCCTGGGAACCCTCCTTTTCCCCCGCGGTGTGGAGAGAGAAAAAGGAACCGGTATACCAGTGTTCCACAAGAAAAAGCCTGAAGAGATCCTTGTCAGCAGTTTCGGATAAGTAATTTTTTTTTTTTTAATTTGCTACTATTGGTGGGATATTCCCCCTGGGAGAGACTATTTAGCAGAGTTCCTCTGTGAATCATTTTTAAGGTCATTTCCTGTGTTTTGGGTAGCAGCGTTGAACTTCTCATTTTGGCAAACCCTGAGCGAGTGTTTTGATGATTTCTGATTAATAAAAATAGTTGTTAGCGAAGAACCGGCAGTATTGACCCAAACTTTGGTTTCTCTTGTAGGTCTGGATTCATCACCACATTGATTTCCTCAGTACTTCTTCTAGCCAAGTTTTAATAGGAAGCAAAATTTCCTTGGTGCTCTCTAGCAAGCTGAAGTGCACATCTTCCAACCTAAACCTACTCCTGTTTTTTCCCCTACACCTGTATCCTCCCTATCCCAGAAGCTGGCAGTTTGGGGGTCAGTTTTGGACTCCTGGTTGCCAGCTTGTACTTCCCAAGCGCTTAGTCCAGTGCTCTGCACACAGCAAGCGCTCAATAAATACGATTGAATGAATGAATTCATCTCCCACAATGTGTCTAAATCCTTCCAGTTTTTCCTACTCGATATTTCCTTGAATCACTCCTTCCCCTCCACCGTAAAGCTGAAGTACCGTGAACTACTATTCGCTCTCCAATGGCTTCTTCCCCTCTTTCAAACGTTCTCTCATATCTTAAGAAAAAAACCAAAAAACCTGCTCCCTTGACCCCACGGCTCCTTCCAGTTATTGCCCCATCTCCGTCCTTCGGTTTCTTTTCACGCTTCTTGAGAGAGTTGTTTCCACCCGCTGTCTCCAATCAATCAATCAATCAATCAATCGTATTTATTGAGCGCTTACTGTGTGCAGAGCACTGGACTAAGCGCTTGGGAAGTCCAAGTTGGCAACATATAGAGACAGTCCCTACCCAACAGCGGGCTCACAGTCTAAAAGGGGAAGACAGAGAACAAAACCAAACATCCTAACAAAATAAAATAGAATAGATATGTACAAGTAAAATAAATAAATAAATAGAGTAATCATCAATCATATTTATTTAGCACTTACTGTGTGCAGAGCACTGGACTAAGCGCTTGGGAAGTACAAGTTGGCAACATATAGAGACAGTCCCTACCCAACAGTGGGCTCACAGTCTAAAAGGGGGAGACAGAGAACAAAACCAAACATCCTAACAAAATAAAATAAATAGAATAGATATGCACAAGTAAAATAAATAAATAAATAGAGTAATAAATATGTACAAACATGTATAAAGGTGCTGTGGGGAAGGGAAGGAGGTAAGATGGGGTTCGTTGTGGCAGTTAATAATAACTGGGCATCTGGTGAGCGCTTATTGTGTGCCAGCATTCATTCATTCAATCGTATTGAGCGCTAAATGTGTGCAGAGCACTGTACTAAGCGCTTGGGAAGTCCAAGCTGGCAACTCTCTCCTAAATCCCTTCCACTCTGGCTTCTAGCCCCTTCACTCCACAGAAGCAGGCCCCTCTACGGTAACGGGTGACCTTCTTCTCACCAAATCTGATGGCCTTTACTCCGTGCTAATCCTCCTAGACCTCTCGGCCGCCTTTGACGCTGTAGACCATCCCCTTCTCCCCGAAATCTTATCCAACCTTGGATTCACCGACACCGTCCTCCCTTGGTTTTTCTCCTGGCTTTCTGCTCGTTCTCAGTCTCTTCTGCGGCGGCTCCTCTGCCTCCCATCTTCGAAATGTGGGGGTCCCTCACGGTTCAGTTTGGCTCCCCTTCTATTCTCCATCTACACCCACTCCCTTGGAGAATGCATTTCCTCCCACGGCTTCAACTCCCATCCCTGTGAGGATGACTCTTTTAGACCGTGGGCCCACTGTTGGGTAGGGACCGTCTCTATATGTTGCCAGCTTGTACTTCCCAAGCGCTTAGTACAGTGCTCTGCACACAGTAAGCGCTCAATAAATACGATTGATTGATTGACTGACTCCTAAATATACATCTCCAGCCCCCTCTCCTTCCATGCAATCTCGTGTTTCCTCCTGCCCTCAAGACCTGTCTACTTGGATGCCTTGTTGTTACTCTTCATATTGTTTTCCCCTCTGTAATAATGATAATAATATAATAAGAATAATAATAATGGCATTTATTAAGCGCTTACTATGTGCAAAGCACCGTTCTAAGCGCTGGGGTAGATACCAGGTAATCAAGTTATCCCACGGGGGGCTCACAAACTTAATCCCCATTTTGCAGATGAGGTAACTGAGGCCCAGAGAAGTCAAGTGACTTGCCCAAAGTCGCACAGCTGATAAGTGGCGGAGCCGGGATTGGAACCCATGACCTCAGACTCCGAAGCCCGGGCTCTTTCCAGTGAGCCACGCTGCTTCTCCCATATAGAGCGCTGTTCTCAATATAGGTATAATAATAATAATGACGGTATTTGTTAATACCGTTAGCACTGTTCTAAGCGCTGAGGAGGATACAAAGTGATCAGGTTATCCCACGTGGGATTCACAGTCTTCATCCCCATTTTACAGATGAGACAACTGAGGCACAGAGAAGTTAAGTGACTTGCCCAAAGTCACACAGCTGACAGCTGACAAGTCACAGCTTCTAGACTGTGAACCCGCTGTTGGGTAGGGACCGTCTCTCTATGTTGCCAACTTGTACTTTCCAAGCGCTTAGTACAGTGCTCTGCACACAGTAAGCGCTCAATAAATACGATTGAATGAATGAAGTGGTGGAGTCGGGATGATATTTACTATTCTATTTATTTTGTTAATGATGGGTATCTAGCTTTATTTTTATCTATTCTGGTGACGTGACACCTGTCCACGTGCTTTGTTTTGCTGTCTGTCTCCCCCTTCTAGACTGTGAGCCCATTGTTGTGTGAGGACCGTCTCTATATGTTGCCAGCTTGTACTTCCCAAGCGCTTAGTACAGTGCTCTGCACACAGTAAACGCTCAATGAATACGTTTGAATGAATGAAGTGGTGGTCGGGATGATATTTACTATTCTATTTATTTTGTTATTGATGGGTATCTGGCTTTATTTTTATTTATTCTGGTGACGTGACACCTGTCCACGTGCTTTGTTTTGCTGTCTGTCTCTCCCTTTTAGACTGTGAGCCCGTTGTTGGGTAAGGACTGTCTCTATATGTTGCCAACTTGTACTTCCCAAGCGCTTAGTACAGTGCTCTGCACACAGTAAGTGCTCAGTAAATACTAATGATTGATTGATTCCCAAGTGCTTAGTACAGTGCTCTGCACACAGTAAGTGCTCAATAAATACAATTGAATGAATGAAGTGGTGAAGTCGGGATGATATTTACTATTCTATTTATTTTGTTAATGATGGGTATCTAGCTTTATTTTTATTTATTCTGGTGATGTGACACCTGTCCGCGTGCTTTGTTTTGCTGTCTGTCTCCCCCTTCTAGACTGTGAGCCCGTTGTTGGGTGAGGACCATCTCTATATGTTGCCAACTTGTACTTCCCGAGCGCTTAGTACAGTGCTCTGCACACAGTAAGTGCTCAGTAAATACTAACGATTGATTGATTCCCAAGCGCTTAGTACAGTGCTCTGCACACAGTAAGCGCTCAATAAATACAATTAAATGAAGTGGTGGAGTCGGGATGATATTTAGTATTCTATTAATTTTGTTAATGATGGGTATCTAGCTTTATTTTTATTTATTCTGGTGACGTGACACCTGTCCACGTGCTATGTTTTGCTGTCTGTCTCCCCCTTCTAGACTGTGAGGCCGTTGTTGGGTGAGGACCGTCTCTAGATGTTGCCAGCTTGTACTTCCCAAGCGCTTAGTACAGTGCTCTGCACACAGTAGGCACTCAATAAATACGATTGAATGAATGAAGTGGTGGAGTCAGGATGATGTTTACTATTCTATTTATTTTGTTAATGATGGGTATCTATCTTTATTTTTATTTATTCTGGTGATATGACACCTGTCCAAGTGCTTGAATGAATGAAGTGGTGGAGTCGGGATGATATTTACTATTCTATTTGTTTTGTTAACGATGGGTATCTAGCTTTATTTTTATTTATTCTGGTGACGTGACACCTGTCCACGTGCTTTGTTTTGCTGTCTGTCTCCCCCTTCTAGACTGTGAGCCCGTTGTTGTGTGAGGACCGTCTCTAGATGTTGCCAGCTTGTACTTCCCAAGCGCTTAGTACAGTGCTCTGCACACAGTAGGCGCTCAATAAATACGAATGAATGAACCCATGACTTCAGACTCCCAAGCCCACGCTCTTTCCACTGAGCCACACTGCTTCTCTATACAATCTGTGCCTGCCCGTCTCCCCCATTAGACTGCAAGTTCAAGAACAGGCATCCCGCGTCTATTTTTATGTTCCCAACCTCCTCAGACTTCCACGTAGAGGTTCTCAATAAATGTCGATGGTGATGATATTGGGAATTTTAATCATTATTTCCTTTGAACTGCAAATTTACAGATAAATGTAACGGAGGAAGCGTCCAGAAACTTCCTTTTAATTTAGGACACCTAAGGAGAACAGTCGCTCTTGGAGCATAGAAAGGTAATAAATAGGGTAATAAAGAGAAGCAGCGTGGCTCAATGGAAAGAGCACTGGCTTGGGAGTCAGAGGTCATGGGTTCAAATCCACTTGTCAGCTGTGTGACTTTGGGCAAGTCACTTCACTTCTCTGTGCCTCAGTTCCCTCATCTGTAAAATGGGGATGAGGACTGTGAGCCCCACATGGGACTATCTGATCACCTTGTATCCTCCCCAGCGCTTTGAACAGTGCTTTGCACATAGTAAGCGCTTAATAAATGCCATTATTATCTTGCAGCGTGGCTCCGTGGAAAGAGCCCGGGCTTTGGAGTCAGAGGTCATGGGTTCAAATCCCGGCTCCGCCAACTGTCAGCTGTGTGACTTTGGGCAAGTCACTTCGCTTCTCTGGGCCACCGTTGCCTCTTCTGTAAAATGGGGATGAAGACTTTGAGCCCCCCGTGGGACAACCTGATCACCTTGTACCTTCCCCAGCGCTTAGAACAGTGCTTTGCACATAGGAAGTGCTTAATAAATGCCAGCATTATTATTATTATTATTCCAGCGCTTAGAACAGTGCTTTGCACATAGTAAGCACTTAATAAATGCCATCATTATTAATAAATAGGAAGGATACGTGCTCTGCACACAGGAAGTGCTCAATAAATACGATTGATTGATTGATTCACGAAGTGTCTTAAGTCCTCTAGCCAGTGTAGTGAACAACTGTATGTGCTCGGTCCTTTGCCAAGCCATGTGAGAAGCGAGGGAAGCAGCGTGGCTCCGTGGAAAAGAGCCCGGGCTTTGGAGTCAGAGGTCATGGGTTCAAATCCCGGCTCCGCCAGCTGTCAGCTGGGTGACTTTGGGCAAGTCACTTCACTTCTCTGGGCCTCAGTTTCCTCATCTTGAAAATGGGGATTAAGATTGTGAGCCCACCGTGGGACAACCTGATTACTTTGTGAGACTGTGAGCCCCACGTGGGACAACCTGATCACCTTGTAAGCTCCCCAGCGCTTAGAACAGTGCTTTGCACATAGTAAGCGCTTAATAAATGCCATCATTATTATTATTATTATTAACCTCCCCAGCATCTGTACAATGGGGATTAAGACTGTGAGCCCCCCGAGAGACAACCTGATCACTTTGTAACCTCCCCAGCGCTTAGAACAATCAATCAATCAATTGTATTTATTGAGTGCTTACTATGTGCAGAGCACTGTACTAAGCGCTTGGGAAGTACAAAACAAGGCATATTAACAAAATAAGATAAAGAGAATAAATATGTACAAATAAAATAGAGTAGTGCTTTGCACATAGTAAGCGCTTCATAAATGCCATCGTCATTATTATTATTATTATGTGCATGGTTACATAATCCCTATTTAAGAACTTATTGAGGGCCAGCTTGTCCCAAAGTGTGCAAATGTCAAACAACGTCTGTACTTGGCTGTGGAAGTTCTTTCCTAAAGCCTTTTTTCTAGTAAAAAATCCATCTTTAGCTGGAAGCCGAAAAGCTTCTGATTTCAAACATTGAAACAAAAGGCCAAGGGGTAAGGATTTAAATTTTGTGTGTTTCTCTGCAGATCCGAGCAGGGTTATCCTATTTAGGGCTGGCCTTTCCAGAAGCGCTCCGACTTGTAAATGGTAGGCCGCGGACTCCGCCGGTCTCGCCCCCCGGCACCAATAAAGGTGAATAACGATCACCAGAGAAGCAGTGTGGCTCGGTGGAAAGAGCCCGGGCTTTGGAGTCAGAGGTCATGGGTTCAAATCCCGGCGCCTCCCCTAGCCAGCCGTGTGACTTTGGGCAATTCACTTCACTTCTCCGTGCCTCAGTTCCCTCATCTGTAAAATGGGGGTGAAGACTGTGAGCCCCCCGTGGGACAACCTGATCACTTTGTGACCTCCCCAGCGCTTAGAACAGTGCTTTGCACAAAGTAAGCGCTTAATAAATGCCATCATCATTATTATTATTATTCGCTAATTTTTGGTTGCTGGGCTTGCCTAATTAGGCTCTCCTTGTTCGTTCACACTACTTTCCAGGGTGCTTTTCAAGGTGACTCCATTTTTCCTCACTGAAGTTAAGAGTGTTTTGTGTTAATATTGTCCTTTTCTTCCAAGGGCTCCTAGCCATTTACAGACTTTTAAATCTTTAATTTTACACATTCTTACACGTTTTCCTCCCCCTTGGACTGCCCCCCCACCCCGTATCCCATCCAACACTCGTGTATTCCGGAATACGTCCAACCTCTCTTTATTGCTCCCTCTGCCCATCCGCCAAGCTCGCTCTCTTCCTCCCTCCAAGGCCCTACTGAGAGCTCACCTCCTCCAGGAGGCCTTCCCAGACTGAGCCCCTTCTTTCCTCTCCCCCTCGTCCCCCTCTCCATCCCCGCATCTTACCTCCTTCCCTTCCCCACAGCACCTGTATATATGTATATATGGTTGTACATATTTATTACTCTATTTATTTGACTTGTACATATCTATTCTATTTATTTTATTTTGTTAATATGTTTGGTTTTGTTGTCTGTCTCCCCCTTTTAGACTCTGAGCCCACTGTTGGGTAGGGACCGTCTCTATATGTTGCCAATTTGTACTTCCCAAGCGCTTAGTACAGTGCTCTGCACACAGTACGCGCTCAATAAATGCGATTGATGTTGATGTTGATTGCTGGATTGTACTTTCCAAGGGCTCAGTACAGTGTTCTGCACACAGTAAGCGCTCAATAAATACGACTCAGTGAATCTTGTAGAGAAGCAGCGTGGCCAAATGGTTGGAGCGTAGGCTGGGTTCTAATCCCAGCTGGTCTGCTGGGTGACCTTGGGCAAGTCACTTCAATTCTCTGCCTCAGTTCCCTCATCTGTAAAATGGGGATTAAGATTGTGAGCCCTATGTGGGACAGGGGCTATGGCCAATCCAATTACCTTATCTACCCCAGCGCTTAGTACAGTGCCTGGCACATATTAAATATTTAATAAATACCATTAAATATAGTATTTGTTAATATATATATATATATATATCCATTGTTAAATATATAGAGACATACCATCATTATTATCCACCTTTTCCCTTTCTCCCTCCCCAATTACAACCCACGTGTTGGAGGAGGCCTTCCACACCTAACCCCTAAGGAGAATCGTTGTCCTTAGCCGGGATTTGAACCCGTGACCTCTGACTGCAAAACCCGTGCTCTTTAATAGTAATAATAATAGTTGGAATTTGTTAAGCGCTTACTATGTGCAAAGCACTGTTCTAAGCGCTGGGAAGGATACAGGGTGATCAGGTTGTCCCACGTGGGGCTCCCAGTCTTCATCCCCATTTTACAGATGAGGGAACCGAGGCCCAGAGAAGTGAAGCGACTTGCCCAAGATCACACAGCAGACATGTGGCGGAGTCGCGATTCGAACCCGTGACCTCTGACTGCAAAACCCGGGCTCTTTCCACTGAGCCACGCTGCTTCTGTAATGGGAATGGGGATTCACTGGAGATTCAATACCCGTTAATAATAATAATAATAATGGCATTTACTAAGCGCTTACTATGTGCAAAGCACTGTTCTAAGCGCTGGGGAGGTTACAAGGTGATCAGGTTGTCCCACGGGGGGCTCGCAGTCTTAATCCCCATTTTACAGATGAGGTAACTGAGGCTCAGAGAAGTGAAGTGACTTGCCCAAGGACACACAGCTGACAACCCGTTTTCCTTCCCGCTTAGTCTGTGAGCCCCATGAGGGACCTGATTATCTTGTATAAACCCCAGCGCGTAGTACAGTCCTTGGCATATAGTAAGCGCTTAAATAGTGCGGTGGTTGTGTGACGTCAATCAATCAATCGTATTTATTGAGCACTCACTGTGTGCAGAGCACTGTACTAAGCGCTTAACGTCCTTCCCGAAGACTATTGGGCGGTGCCTTCGGACCACCCAATCAATCAGTCGTATTTATTGAGCGCTTACTGTGTGCAGAGCACTGTACTAAATGCTTGGGAAGTGCAAGGTGGCAACATATAGAGACGGTCCCTACCCAACAGTGGGCTTACAGTCTAGAAGGGGGAGACAGAGAACAAAACAGAACATATTCACAAAATAAAATAAATAGAATAGATATGTACAAGTAAAATAAATAAATAGAGTAATAGAGTAATAGAATAAATAGAATAGTAAATAGAAGTAAAATAGAGTAATAACTCTGTACAAATATATACAAGTAATGATGGCATTTATTAAGCGCTTACTATGTGCAAAGCACTGTTCTAAGTGCTGGGGAGGTTACAAGGTGATCAGGTTGTCCCACGGGGGGCTCACAGTCTTCATCCCCATCTTACAGATGAGGGAACTGAGGCCCAGAGAAGTGAAATGACTTGCCCCAAGTCACACAGCTGACAAGTGGCGGAGCCGGGATTTGAACCCAGGCCCTCGGACTCCAAAGCCCAGGAAACGATCGTGCCCAAGCGACAAACCTGTTGCCTCTCCCTCCGACTTAGACTGTGAGTCCTGTGTGGTCCAGGGGTTGGGTCCGACCTGATGGATGGGTATCTACCATGGTGTCTAAAACAGTGCTTGACATATAGTAAGTGCTTACGTGCTATTTAAATATATATATATATATATATATATATATATATATATATATATATATAGTGCCATTCAGTGCTTATTGGGTGTCAAGCACCATTCTAGACTGTGAACCCACTGTTGGGTAGGGACCGTCTCTATATGTTGCCAACCTGTACTTCCCAAGTGCTTAGTACAGTGCTCTGCACACAGTAAGCGCTCAATAAATACGATTGATTGATTGACTGTCTCTATATGTTGCCAACCTGTACTTCCCAAGCGCTTAGTCCAGTGCTCTGCACACAGTAAGCGCTCAATAAATACGATTAAATGAATAAATGAATTAAGTGCTTAGTACAGTGCTCTGCACACAGTGAACGCTCAATAAATATGATTGAATAATAATAATAATGGCGCTTACTATGTGCAAAGCACACTGTTCTAAGCGCTGGGGAGGTTACAAGGTGATCAGGTTGTCCCTCGGGGGGGCTCACAGTCCTAATCCCCGTTTTACAGATGAGGTCACTGAGGCCCAGAGAAGTGAAGTGACTTACCCAAAGTCACACAGCTGACAGTTGGCGGAGCCGGGATTTGAACCCATGACCCATATACATGTATACAGGCTATACATATATCCAATATCTGGGTAAGGCATATTTGGATTAAAGAGATGATGCTATTATTTTGAAGCTTGACATCACATTTAAAGCGCAGTCCTGTCAGCTTACAGAAAAGATGTACTTTCTCAAGGACTTGGTAAAATGTTCTGCCCCCAGAAGGCACTCAGTACAGCCCACTGTTGGGTAGGGACCGTCTCTATATGTTGCCAACTTGTACTTCCCAAGCGCTTGGTACAGTGCTCTGCATACAGTAAGCGCTCAATAAATACGATTGATTGATTGATTCTCGAATTTAAGCTCCTCGTTGGCACGTAACGCATCTCCCAACTCTGTCGGATCGTACTTTCTCAAGGGCTTGGGAAAATGTTCTGCCCCCAGAAGGCACTCAGTACAGCCCACTGTTGGGTAGGGACCGTCTCTATATGTTGCCAGCTTGTACTTCCCAAGCGCTTGGTCCAGTGCTCTGCACACAGTAAGCGCTCAATAAATACAATTGATTGATTGATTGATTCTCGAATTTAAGCTCCTCGTTGGCACGTAACGCATCTCCCAACTCTATCGGATCGTACTTTCTCAAGGGCTTGGGAAAATGTTCTGCCCCCAGAAGGCACTCAGTACAGCCCACTGTTGGGTAGGGACTGTCTCTATATGTTGCCAACTTGTACTTCCCAAGCGCTTAGTCCAGTGCTCTGCACACAGTAAGTGCTCAATAAATACGATTGATTGATTGATTCTCGAATTTAAGCTCCTCGGCACGTAACGCATCTCCCAACTCTATCGGATCGTACTTTCTCAAGGGCTTGGGAAAATGTTCTGCCCCAGAAGGCACTCAGTACAGCCCACTGTTGGGTAGGGACCGCCTCTATATGTTGCCAACTTGGACTTCCCAAGCGCTTAGTCCAGTGCTCTGCACACAGTAAGCGCTCAGTAAATACGATTGATTGATTGATTCTCGATTTTAAGCTCCTCGTTGGCACGGAACGCGTCTCCCAACTCTATCGGATCGTACTTTCTCAAGGGCTTGGGAAAATGTTCTGCCCCCAGAAGGCACTCAGTACAGCCCACTGTTGGGTAGGGACTGTCTCTATATGTTGCCAACTTGTACTTCCCAAGCGCTTAGTCCAGTGCTCTGCACACAGTAAGCGCTCAATAAATACGATTGATTGATTGATTCTCGAATTTAAGCTCCTCGGCACGTAACGCATCTCCCAACTCTGTCGGATCGTACTTTCTCAAGGGCTTGGGAAAATGTTCTGCCCCCAGAAGGCACTCAGTACAGCCCACTGTTGGGTAGGGACCGTCTCTATATGTTGCCAACTTGTACTTCCCAAGCGCTTAGTCCAGTGCTCTGCACACAGTAAGCGCTCAATCAATACGATTGATTGATTGATTGATTGATGACTACGCAGTCCTCGCCCTGTAAGCCCCTCCTCTGGACTGTAAGCTCCTTGCGGGCGGGGGGACGTGTCTCCCGACTAGACTAGACTGTGAGCCCGTCGTGGGCAGGATTGTCTCTCTCTGTTGCCGAATCCGCGTGGCTTAGTGGAGTCAGAGGTCGTGGGTTCAAATCCCGGCTCTGCCACTTGTCAGCCGTGTGACTTTGGGCACGTCGCTTCACTTCTCCGGGCCTCAGTTGCCTCATCTGGAAAATGGGAACTAAGGCTGTGAGCCCCATGTGGGACAACATCATTACCGGGTGTCTGCCCCAGCACTTAGAACAGTGCTTGGCACTATTATTATTTCCAAGCGCTCGGTACAGTGCTCTGCACACAGTAAGTGCTCAGTAAATGCGATTGAATGAATGAATGACTCTGTAGGATCAGTGCTCCGCACACAGTAAGTGCTCAGTAAATGCGATTGAATGAATGAATGACTCTGTGGGATCAGTGCTCCGCGCACAGTAAGTGCTCAGTAAATGCGATTGAATGAAATCACTTCTCTGGGCCTCAGTGACCTCATCTGTAAAATGGGGATTAAGACTGTGAACCCTCCGTGGGACAACCTGATCACCTTGTAACCTCCCCAGCGCTTAGAACAGTGCTTTGCACGTAGTAAGCGCTTAATAAATGCCATTATTATTATTATTATGTACTCTTTTGGGGAGGGATTTTCTAGTTTTGTCAATTAGTGCCTAATAGAGTAAGAGGGAGAACGGGCATGAATTCTAAACAATAGGGTCGATACAAGTTAATCAGTTTGGACACAGTCCTTGTTCTACATGGGGCTCAAAGCCTAGGTAGGAGGGAGAACAGGTATTGAATCCCCAGTTGGGGGAAACTGAGGCAAAATAACCCGCCGACAAATGCCGCGCCTTGCCTAGAGGCAGGAGTCTGGACTCGAGGATCTCTTGCCGTCCCGGCTCTTACTAGACTGAGCCCCCCCTTTTCCTCTGCTTCTCATCATCATCATCATCAATCATCAGTCGTATTTATTGAGCGCTTACTGTGTGCAGAGCACTGTACCAAGCGCTTGGGAAGTACAAGTTGGCAACATATAGAGACAGTCCCTACCCAACAGTGGGCTCCTCCACTCATCATCATCATCATCATCAATCGTATTTATTGAGCGCTTACTGTGCACAGAGCACTGTACTAAGCGCTTGGGAAGTCCAAGTTGGCAACATATAGAGACAGTCCCTACCCAACAGTGGGCTCACAGTCTGAAAGGGGGAGACAGAGAACAAAACCAAACATACTAGCAAAATAAAATAAATAGAATAGATAGGTACAGGTAAGATAAATAAATAAATAGAGTAATAAATATGTACAAACATATATACATATATACAGGTGCTAAGGAGAAGGGAAGGAGGTAAGATGGGGGCTCTACCCCCCTTCCCACCCCACAGCACTTGTGTGTATATGTACGTATTTATTATTCTGTGTATTTTATTAAGATGTGTACCTATCTATAATTCTACTTCTATATATTGATGCCTGTCTGCTTGTTTTATTTTCTGTCCCCCCCCACCTTCTAGACTCTGAGCCCATTGGTGGGCAGGGATTGTCTCTATTTTTTGCTGAGTTGCCCTTTCCCAGCGCTTAGCGCAGTGCTCTGCACACAGTAAATGCTCAATCAATCAATCAATCAATCGTATTTATTGTAACGATCGCGCACAAGCGACAAACCTGTTGCTTCTCCCTCCGACTTAAGACCATGAGTCCCGTGGGGTCCAGGGGTTGGGTCCGACCTGATGGATGGGTATCTACCATGGGGTTTAAAACAGTTCTTGACATATAGTAAGTGCTTACATGCTATTTAAAAAAATATATATATATATATATATATAATCATCATCAATCGTATTTATTGAGCGCTTACTGTGTGCAGAGCACTGTACTAAGCGCTTGGGAAGTACAAATTGGCAGCATATATATATATATACATATATATATATATATATAAATAATGGCATTCAGTGCTTCTTGGGTGTCAAGCACCATTGTACAATAAATTGTACAATATTGTAAGTTGTACAATAAATACATTCAGTGCTTCTTGGGTGTCAAGCACCATTGTACAATAAATTGTACAATATTGTAAATTGTACAGTAAATACAACGGAGTGAATGAATGAAAGGGAGGTATGGGCCCCTTCCAGTAGTACAGTGCTTAGTGCAGTGCTCTGCACACAGTAAGCGCTCAATAAATGCGATTGATTCAAACCCATGACCTCTGACTCACTTCCACCTGGCAGGATTCGAGCCTCCAGCCCAAGGCCTCTGAGATGCAGAAAGAGAAGGACATTTATTTATTTTATTTTGTTAGTATGTTTGGTTTTGTTCTCTGTCTCCCCCTTTTAGACTGTGAGCCCACTGTTGGGTAGGGACTGTCTCTAGATGATACCAACTTGTACTTCCCAAGCGCTTAGTACAGTGCTCTGCGCACAGTAAGCGCTCAATAAATACGATTGATGATGATGATGATGATGATGATGACACGGGGGCATCGGGGGGGATTCTTGTCAAACCAGCCATCGTCGCCCAAAGCCGCCCGGCCGGGGCCCGAGCATTGCTCCAGCCTGTCAGAGAGTGATCTGAGGGCCAGCTCATTTCTCAGATCATTATTCTTCCCCCTGTTCCCCTTTAATGTGGTAATAATAACAATAATAACGGCATTTGTTAAGCGCTTACTATGTGCAAAGCACTGTTCTAAGCGCTGGGGGGGGGGGGGTACAGTGTGATCAAGTTGTCCCACGGGGGGCTCACAGTCTTAATCCCCATTTTTACAGGTGAGGTAACTGAGGCTCAGAGAAGTTAAGTGACTTGCCCAAGGTCACTAAGCAGACTTGTGGTGGAGGCGGGAGACATTAAAGGAGGAACAATAGTAATAATAATAATAATAATAATGACATTTATTAAGCGCTTACTATGTGTTACAAGGTGATCAGGTTGTCCCATGGGGGGCTCACAGTCTTCATCCTCATTTTACAAATGAGGTAACTGAGGCACAGAGAAGTACCTGTATATATGTATATATGTTTGTACATATTTATTACTCTTGTTTATTTTACTTGTACATATCTATTCTATTCATTTTATTTTGTTAATATGTTTGGTTTTGTTGTCTGTCTCCCCCTTCTAGACTGTGAGTCCCCTGTTGGGTAGGGACTTTCTCTGTATGTTACCAACTTTCACTTCCCAAGCGCTTAGTACAGTGCTCTGCACACAGTAAGCGCTCAGTAAATACGATTGATTGATTCAAACCCCTGACCTCCGACTCCAAAGCCCGGGCTCTTTCCACTGAGCCACGCTGCTTCTCTACCCTCGAACCATCCTAAACCAGCTTAAAATTATGAACGGCCTTGCTTTTGAGATCCAGAGCCTGGCGTCGTCTCGGGACTTGCTAGCTTCTTAAATTCAGTTGGGAAATTCTGAATTTCCCAATTTTTCTTTTATCCGTTGATAGCCCAGGTTACCGCAAGGGAAGTGCCTTCTCGGGTTGAACTCTTTAATGGAAATATAACCCGTCAGCACCTCCTTTCTACGGGCATTTAAGCGAAGTTTACGTGGTTGGGGATTACCTTTTCCCTTTCTCATTTCAATCAAGTCGACTGTACTAGTAGAGACTGGAACAAGTTTTTCTGCTTCTCTTTTGATACTGGTTCAGCCTGTTCATTCTATTTTGTTGTCATATTCCATTGTTAAACGGGAACTTTGTTAATATAATAATAATAATAGCCTTTATTAAGCGCTTACTCTGTGCAAAGCACTGTTCTAAGAGCTGGGGAGGTCAAAATATGATCCTTTATCTCACATTGCATCGTGTGTCTTTCTATTGAACATTATCTTTCTGCTTCTGAGTACAGTCAGGTCTCAGGTGAATATGAAAGATGTGGTTATAGAGCTCACTTAAGCTCTATAACTTGAGTTTAAACTCTATGACTTGGGAAGAACTTTCTGGAAGAGATGAAATTGCAGAAAAGGGAGAGAGTCCCGGAGGATACGAATGAGAATGGAGTCCGGGCTGAGGGAGAACATGAAGAAGGATGGGGAGTTGGGAATGAGGAAATTGGATGAAGGGTACAAAAGCAGATCGGCTTAAGTGGGATTACTTGTACTGGACAAAAAAAGAAGAGCCAGGAGAGGAGGATGTAAGAAAGTTAATGAAAATCGCAATCAGACAAAAGGGGCAATGTGGTTAAAAGAGAGAACAAGAATATTCAGTCTTTTGGAGTAAACTGTGGGAAAATTCTATGAAATCGTTTAAAATGGAACTGAGCCTTGTATTAGTGATATCTCCATATCGTTCATATTGGGTTTGTTTGTTTTTTTAATTCACAGAGACATGAAAAATGCTGTAATTGGAAACAACAAACAGAAGGCCAACCTGATTGTTTTAGGGGCAGTTCCAAGGTATGTTTGATCTATATTAATGCCCTTTCCACTGAATCACTGAAAGATGCAGAAACGTGTGATCAGGAGACATGTTTGGTGCCTTTTCATTCAGTTCATTCAGTCGTATGTATTGAGCGCTTTCTCTGTGCAGAGCATTCGTGTTTCTGTGTTCCTTCTGAAAAAGAGCATCTTGTTTTTCCTCAGTGTAGAGTTTTAAAGTAGTTTTTACGGTATTATGTTCCTTCTGAAAAAGAGCATCTTGTTTTTCCTCAGTGTAGAGTTTTAAAGTAGTTTTTACGGTGTTCGACCTACTAAACTGTGAGCTTGTTGTGGGCAGGGAACGAATCTACCAACTTGGTTATATTATACTCTCCCGAGTGCTTAGGCCAGTGCTCTGCACATAGAAAGCCTCAATAAATTCAATTGATTGGTTGGTATTTAAGTGCTTGCTATGTGCCAAACACGGTTCTAAGCGTTGGGATAGATACCAGTCATTCAGGTCAGACACAGTCCCTGTCCCTCACGGGGCTCGCAATCCGAGCAGGACCATAAAGAGGTATTGGATGCCCATTTTACAGTTGAGGAAACCGAGGCACAGAGAAAGTAAGCCAATCAATCGCATTTATTTATTTTACCCATTTATTTATTTTACTTGTACCTATCTATTCTATTTATTTTATTTTGTTAGTATGTTTGGTTTTGTTCTCTGTCTCCCCCTTCTAGACTGTGAGCCCACTGTTGGGTAGGGACCGTCTCTATATGTTGCCAGCTTGTACTTCCCAAGTGCTTAGTACAGTGCTCTGCACACAGTAAGGGCTCAATAAATACGATTGATTGATTGATTATTGAGTGCTTTCTGTGTGCAGAGCACTGTAATAATAACAATAATAATTTTGGTATTTGTTAAGCGCTTACTATGTGCAAAGCACTGTTCTAAGCGCTGGGGGGGATACAAAGTGATCGGGTTGTCGCATGTGGGGCTCACAATCTTAATCCCCATTTTACAGATGAGGTAACTGAGGCCCAGAGAAGTGAAGTGACTTGCCCAAAGTCACCCAGCTGACAAGTGGCAGAGCTGGGATTTGAACCCATGACCTCTGACTCCCAAGCCCGGGCTCTTTCCACCGAGCCACGCTGCTTCTCTACTAAGTGCTTGACTTGCATACAGCAAGCAAATGGTGGAGCCACGATTAGAACCCAGGTCTTCAGACTCCCATGCCTACGTTCTTCCCACTGGACCAGGCTGAAGTCCGTCGATAAAGTTAAAGATGCAGAGAACTGAGTGCCAATTTGTACTTCCCAAATGCTTAGTACAGTGCTCTGCACACAGTAAGTGCTCAATAAATACGATTGATGATGATGATGATGATGTCATCGAATGCCATCTTTAGTGTGTGACTTCTTTTAGGAATAGGGTCCCAGTAGAGTCTTTGGGTCTTTTAAAACCATTGGTAACTGGTGGGTAGCATTTGTTTTCCCAGTCCAAACTGGAGACTCAGAGCAGCTGCTGCAGTTGGGGAGGGCGAGGTCCCAGGAATTTATTTATTTTTTATTTCAAGAAAAAAAAATTACCGTCCTGCAGTGTATGTGTGTAGTTGTCCTTCATATTTGAAGAAGACACCGTTGCGGCCTAGTGGAAAGAGATCAGACCTGTGCCCCTTGTCTTGTGTCTGACCTAGGGCATGTCACCCTCGTCTGGCAAATGGGAGTTCAAGCCATTGACCTCCATGTGGGATACGGACTGTGTTTGTTCAACCTGATTATCTTGTATTTACGCTAGTACTTTGTAGGATTCATCATCATCATCATCAATCGTATTTATTGAGCGCTTACTATGTGCACAGCACTGTACTAAGCGCTTGGGAAGTCCAAATTGGCAACATATAGAGACAGTCCCTCCCCAACAGTGGGCTCACAGTCTAAAAGGGGGAGACAGAGAACAAAACCAAACATACTAACAAAATAAAATAAATAGAATAGATATGTACAAATAAATAAATAAATACATAGAGTAAAAAAAATATGTACAAACATATATACATATATACAGGTGCTGTGGGGAAGGGAAGGAGGTAAGATGGGGGGGGATGGAGAGGGGGACGAGGGGGAGAGGAAAGAAGGGGCTCAGTCTGGGAAGGCCTCCTGGAGGAGGTGAGCTCTCAGCAGGGCCTTGAAGGGAGAAAGAGAGCTAGCTTGGCGGAGGGGCAGAGGGAGGACATTCCAGGCCGGGGGGAGGACGTGGGCCGGGGGTTGATGGCGGGACAGGCGAGAACGAGGCCTAACGGTGAGGAGATTAGCGGCGGAGGAGCGGAGGGGGTGGGCTGGGCTGGACAAGGAGAGAAGGGAGGTGAGGTGGGGGGGGGCGAGGGGATGGACAGCCTGGAAGCCCAGGGGGAGGAGTTTCTGCCTGATGCACAGATTGATTGGGAGCCACTGGAGATTTTTGAGGAGGAAAGAGATCAGACCTGTGCCCCTCGTCTCGTGTCTGACTTAGGGCATGTCACCCTCGTCTGGGAAATGGGAGTTCAAGCCCTTGAGCTCCGTGTGGGCTACGGACTGTGTTTGTTCAACCTGATTATCTTGTATTTATCCTAGTACTTTGTAGGATTCATTCATTCAAGCGTGGCTCAGTGGAAAAGAGCCCGGGCTTTGGAGTCAGAGGTCATGGGTTCAAACCCCGGCTCCACCAATTGTCAGCTGTGTGACTTTGGGCAAGTCACTTCACTTCTCTGGGCCTCAGTTACCTCATCTGTGAAATGGGGATGAAGACTGTGAGCCCCACGTGGGACACCTGATCACCTTGTAGCCTCCCCAGAGCTTAGAACAGTGCTTTGCACATAGTAAGCGCTTAATAAATGCCATCATTATTATTATTATTATTTATTGGCGCTTACTGTGTGCAGAGCACTGTACTACTACTACTAATAATAATGGTATTAAGCGCTTACTATGCAAAGCACTGTTCTAAGCGCTGGGGAGGTTACAAGGTAATCAGGTTGTCCCACAAGGGGCTCACAGTCTTAATCCCCATTTGCCAGATGAGGTCACTGAGGCCCAGAGAAGTGAAGTGACTTGCCCAAAGTCACACAGCTGACAATTGGTGGAGCCAGGATTTGAACCCATGACCTCTGACTCCAAAGCCCGGGCTCTTTTCACTGAGCCGTGCTGCTTCTCTTTACTAAGCACTTGGGAAGCACAAGTTGGCAACATATAGAGATGGTCCCTATTCATTTCATTCAGTCGTATTTATTGAGCGCTTACTGTGTGCAGAGCACTGTACTAAGCGCTTGGGAAGTACAAGTTGGCAACATATGGAGACGGTCCCTGTTCATTTCATTCAATCATATTTATTGAGCGCTTACTGTGTGCAGAGCACTGTACTAAGCGCTTGGGAAGTACAAGTTGGCAACATATAGAGACAGTCCCTATTCATTTCATTCAGTTGTATTTATTGAGTGCTTACTGTGTGCCGAGCACTGTACTAAGCGCTTGGGAAGTACAAGTTGGCAACATATAGAGACGGTCCCTATTCATTTCATTCAGTCGTATTTATTGAGCGCTTACTGTGTGCAGAGCACTGTACTAAGCGCTTGAGAAGTACAAGTTGGCAACATCTAGAGACAGTACCTACCCAACAGTGGGCTCACAGTCTAGAAGGGGGATGAAGACTGTGAGCCCCCCGTGGAACAACCTGATCACCTTGTAACCTCCCCAGCGCTTAGAACAGTGCTTTGCACATAGTAAGCGCTTAATAAATGCTGCCATTATCATTATTATCAACTCTCTGGCCATGAAGACTCCCTTCCTTTTCCTTCCCTACCCAGCAGCAAGCTCACAGTATACTAAGCATGTGACAAATATCATAAAAGCCAAGCAGAAAAAAGGTGAAATTCACCTCTGAGTGTGACTTAAAATATCAATACCAAAACCCACAGTCCTTGGAAACTTTGTGAACGCCAAAAATTCTGTTCCTTGTGTGAAGTTTACTGTTTGCATCGCCGGGAACTTTTTTTTTCCCCCTCTCTTTGCCTCCTTGCCTCCCATTCATGACAAAACTTTTCCTTGAGAAAATCAATCAATCAATCAATCGTATTTATTGAGCGCTTACTTTGTGCAGAGCACTGTACTGAGCGCTTGGGAAGTCCAAGTTGGCAATGTACAGAGACAGTCCCTACTCAACAGTGGGCTCACAGTCTAAAAGGGGGAGACAGAGAACAAAACCAAACATACTAACAAAATGAAATAAATAGAATAGATATGTACAAGTAAAATAAATAAATAGAGTAATAAATATGTACAACCATATATCCATATATACAGGTGCTGTGGGGAAGGGAAGGAGGTAAGATGGGGGGCATGGAGGGGGGGATGAGGGGGAGAGGAAGGAAGGGGCTCAGTCTGGGAAGGCCTCCTGGAGGAGGTGAGCTCTCAGTAGGACCGCTCAGTTCTTCAAAGCAATATGAACTACCTGCCTGGCAATGCAGTGCAGTGAGTCAGTTCGGGGCAATGTTTTGCCCTTTTCCCGAAACGGTATTCAGTCATTCATTCAGTCCTTTTCATTTTTTTTTTTTAATGGCATTTATTAAGCACTTACTATTCACTAAGTGCTGGGGAGGTGACAAGGTGATCAGGTTGTCCCACGGAGGGCTGACAGTCTTAATCCCCAATTTACAGATGAGGTAACTGAGGCCCAGAGAAGTGAAGTGACTTGCCCAAAGTCACCCAGCTGACAGTTGGCGGAGCGGGATTTGAACCCATGAGCTCTTGACTCCAAAGCCCGGGCTCTTTCCACTGAGCCACGCTACTGTGTGCAAAGTACTGTACTAAGCGCTTGGGAAAGTACGCTACAACAACAGGTGCATTCCCTGCCCACAGCCAGGGTGCTTAGAGCAGTGCCTTGCATAATATTCGTAATCATAATAATCATCATAATAATAATAATGGCATTTATTAAGCGCCTACTGTGTGCAAAGCACTGTTCTAAGCGCTGGGGAGGTTACAAGGTGATCAGGTTGTCCCATGGAGGGCTGACAGTCTTAATCCCCATTTTCCAGATGAGGGAACTGAGGCCCAGAGAAGTGAAGTGACTTGCCCAAAGTCACACAGCTGACAACTGGTGGAGCTGGGATTTGAACCCATGACCTCTTGACTCCAAAGCCCGGGCTCTTTCCACTGAGCCACGCTACTGTGTGGAAAGCACTGTACTAAGCGCTTGGGAGAGTATACTACAATGACAGATGCATTCCCTGCCCATAGCCAGGGTGCTTAGAGCAGTGCCTGGCACATAGTAAGTGCTTAACAGATACCATAATAATCATAATAATGATAATAATAATAATAATGATGGCATTTATTAAGCGGCTACTATGGGCAAAGCCCTGTTCTAAGTGCTGGGGAGGTTACAAAGTGATCAGGTTGTCCCACGGAGGGCTCACAGTCTTCATCCCCATTTTCCAGAGGAGGTAACTGAGGCCCAGAGAAGTGAAGTGACTTGCCCAAAGTCACACAGTTGGCAGAGTCAGGATTTGAACCCGTGACCTCTGACTCCAAAGCCCGTGGTCTTCTCCACTGAGCCACGCTGCTTCTCTGTCATCATCAACTGGGACTTCCCAAGCGCTTAGTCCAGTGCTCTGCACCCAGTAAGCGCTCAATAAATACGACTGAATGAATGAATGAATTCATTACTCTATTTTATTTGTACATATCTATTCTATTTATTTTATTTTGTTAGTATGTTTGGTTTTGTTGTCTGTCTCCCCCTTCTAGACTGTGAGCCCGCCGTTGGGTAGGGACCGCCTCTAGATATTGCCAACTTGGACTTCCCAAGCGCTTAGTCCAGTGCTCTGCACCCAGTAAGCGCTCAATAAATACGATTGAATGAATGAATGAATGAATGACAGTCAGTGTTTAGATTTGATGACCGTTTTCCCGAACTTCCCACCCTAGGTTGCTGTACCTCCTCCAGCAAGAGACCTCCAGCACGGAGCTGAAGACGGAATGCGCGGTGGTGTTGGGAAGCCTTGCCATGGGGACGGAAAACAACGTCAAATCCCTGCTGGATTGCCACATCATTCCCGCCCTGCTGCAAGGTTAGGCGGGGATTGGATCTGTGCCGCGGCATCATCCCGGTATTCCAACGGCATTGGAAATATTCAGTCAATAACCTACTGTTTCTGTATAAAACAGGATTACTGTCACCGGATCTGAAGTTCATTGAAGCTTGCCTCCGGTGCCTGCGCACTGTCTTCATCAGTCCAGTCACTCCGGAGGAACTTCTGTACACAGTAAGTTCATTCGTTCCTATTTATTGAGCGCTTACTGTGTGCAGAGCACCGTACTAAGCGCTTGGGAAGTACAAGTCGGCAACATCTAGAGACGGTCCCTACCCAACAAAGGCCTCACAGTCTAGAAGGGGGAGACAGGCAACAAAACAAAGCACGTGGACAGGTGTCACGTCCCCAGAATAAATAGGAATAAAGCTAGATACCCATCATTAACAAAATAAATAGAATAGTAAATATCATCCCGACTCCACCGCTTCATTCATTCAGTCGTATTTAATAACGATGGAATTTATTAAGCGCTTACTACATGCAAAGCACTGTTCTAAGCACTGGGGAGGTTACAAGGTGATCAGGTTATTCCATGGGGGGCTCACGGTCTTTACCCCCATTTTCCAGGTGAGGGAACTGAGGCCCAGAGAAGTGAAGTGACTTGCCCGACGTCACACAGCTGACAAGTGGCAGAGGCGGAATTTGAACCCGCGACCTGTGACTCCAAAACCCGGGCTCTTTCCACTGAGCCACATCTTTCCACTGATGAGTATTTATTGAGCGCTTACTGTGCGCAGAGCACTGTGCTAATCGCTTGGGAATCAGTCAATCAATTCTAGTCAGGCTTCGCGTTCCGGCCGAATCGGAGTTCTCACCCTCGAGTTTTCAACGGTATTTCTTCAGTCAATCAATCAATCGTATTTATTGAGCGCTTACTGTGTGCAGAGCACTGGACTAAGCGCTTGGGAAGTACAAACTGGCAACATATAGAGACAGTCCCTACCCAACAGCGGGCTCACAGTCTAGAAGGGGGAGACAGAACAAAACCAAACATCCTAACAAAATAAAATAAATAGAATAGATGTGTACAAGTAAAATAGAGTAATAAATATGTACATATATATATATATATATATATATATATATATATACAGGTGCTGTGGGGAAGGGAAGGAGGTGGGATGGAGGGGGTGAGGAAGGAGAGGGCTCAGTCTGGGAAGGCCTCCTGAAGGGGGTGAGCTCTCAGTAGGGCCTTGAAGGGAGGAAGACAGCCCCGAACCTCATCATCATCATCATCATCATCAATCGTATTTATTGAGTGCTTACTATGTGCAGAGCACTGTACTAAGCGCTTGGGAAGTACAAATTGGCAACATATAGAGACAGTCCCTACCCAGCAGTGGGCTCACAGTCTAATCTTTGTCCAGAAACGCTCTGGGCATATCACTCCCCTCCTCAAAAACCTCCAGTGGCTACCGATCAATCTGCGCATCAGGCAGAAACTCCTCACCCTGGGCTTCCAGGCTGTCCTTCCATCCCCTGGCCCCCTCCTACCTCCCCTCCCTTCTCTCCTTCTCCAGCGCAGCCCGCACCCTCCGCTCCTCCGCCGCTAATCTCCTCCCCGTGCCTCGCTCTCGCCCGTCCCGCCATCGACCCCCGGCCCACGTCATCCCCCTGGCCCGGAATGCCCTCCCTCCGCCCATCCGCCGAGCTAGCTCTCTTCCTCCCTTCAAGGCCCTGCTGAGAGCTCACCTCCTCCAGGAGGCCTTCCCACACTGAGCCCCTTCCTTCCTCTCCCCCTCGTCCCCCTCTCCACCCCCCCATCTTACCTCCTTCCCTTCCCCACAGCACCTGTATATATGGATATATGTTTGTACATATTTATTACTCTATTTATTTATTTATTTTACTTGTACATATCTATCCTATTTATTTTATTTTGTTAGTCTGTTTGGTTTTGTTCTCTGTCTCCCCCTTTTAGACTGTGAGCCCACTGTTGGGTAGGGACTGTCTCTACATGTTGCCAATTTGGACTTCCCAAGCGCTTAGTACAGTGCTCTGCACATAGTAAGCGCTCAGTAAATACGATTGATGATAAAAGGGGGAACCTCGACTCTCCGTGCTAGAGAAACGGCGTTCGATGCCAAGGAAATGCTGACTGGCGTTAACCCGGTAATTAAATGCCCCCGCTGATTATGGCTGTGAACTTTTATGGACGCCATAGAAAGGGATCCAAGAAGTGGGTTGCCAACTGTATTTGACCCCGAGGGTCACTTCTGGGGTGCCCCGACTCCATCCCGGTTCCAGCCTTCTCCGGGGGCTCCTGCTAACCAAGCCGTGCCGGGCGGATCAGGTCTAAAACGGGGCACCGGAAACTAAGCGCTTAGTACAGTGCTCTGCACACAGTAAGCGCTCAATAAATACGATTGATTGATTGATTGTGCTTGTCCCTGCTTCATTCCCTGGCACAGAGGTGGCCGAAAGAGTGCCTCGCTTTTAAAACGGAGTTGGGAATGGGGCGGTAAGGTTAGCTTGTACATAGTAAGCGCTTAATTATTACATTAGTGGGAGAGATTATATTAGTGCAGAGAAGCAGCGTGGCTCAGTGGAAAGAGCCCGGGCTTTGGAGTCAGAGGTCCTGGGTTCCAATCCCGGCTCCGCCACTCGTCAGCTGTGTGACTGTGGGCAAGTCACTTCACTTCTCTGGGCCTCAGTTCCCTCCTCTGGAAAATGGGGTTTATTTAACACTGTGAGCCCCCCGGGGGGACAGCCTGATCACCTTGTAAATTCCCCAGTGCTTAGAACAGTGCTCTAGTAAGCGCTTAATAACTAATAGTAATAATAGTAATAATAACAATAAGTAGTAATAATAAGTAATAAATAATAAGTAATAGTAATAATGATAGTAATAATATTACTAGTTACTATTACTAGTAATAATAATACTATTAATAATAGTAATAATAATAAGTCATAGTAATAATATTACTAGTTACTATTACTAGTAATAATAATACTATTAATAATAGTAATAATAATAATAGTAAGCACTTAATTATTATATTAGTGGGAGAGATTATATTAGTGCAGAGAAGCAGCGTGGCTCAGTGGAAAGAGCCCGGGCTTTGGAGTCAGAGGTCCTGGGTTCAAATCCCGGCTCCACCACCCGTCAGCTGTGTGACTGTGGGCAAGTCACTTCACTTCTCTGGGCCTTCAGTTCCCTCCTCTGGAAAATGGGGATTAACACTGGGAGCCCCACGGGGGGACAGCCTGATCACCTTGTAAATTCCCCAGCGCTTAGAACAGTGCTTCTAGTAAGCGCTTAATAAATAATAGTAATAATAGTAATAGTAATAATAAGTAATAAGTAATAAATAATAAGTAATAGTAATAATAATAGTAATAATATTACTAGTTACTATTACTAGTAATAATAATACTATTAATAATAGTAATAATAATAATATTACTAGTTACTATTACTAGTAATAATAATACTATTAGTAATAGTAATAATAATAATAGTAAGCACTTAATTATTATATTAGTGGGAGAGATTACATTAGTGCAGAGAAGCAGCGTGGCTCAGTGGAAAGAGCCCGGGCTTTGGAGTCAGAGGTCCTGGGTTCAAATCCCGGCTCCGCCACTCGTCAGCTGTGTGACTGTGGGCAAGTCACTTCACTTCTCTGGGCCTTCAGTTCCCTCCTCTGGAAAATGGGGATAAACACTGGGAGCCCCACGGGGGGACAACCTGATCACCTTGTAAATTCCCCAGCGCTTAGAACAGTGCTCTAGTAAGCGCTTAATAAATAATAGTGATAATAGTAATAGTAACAATAAGTAATAAGTAATAATAATAAGTAATAAATAATAAGTAATAGTCATAATAATAGTAATGATATTACAAGTTACTATTACTAGTAATAATAATACTATTAATAATAGTAATAATAATATTACTGGTTACTATTACTAGTAATAATAATACTATTAATAATAGTAATAATAATAATAGTAAGCACTTAATTATTATATTAGTGGGAGAGATTATATTAGTGCAGAGAAGCAGCGTGGCTCAGTGGAAAGAGCCCGGGCTTTGGAGTCAGAGGTCCTGGGTTCAAATGCCGGCTCCGCCACTCGTCAGCTGTGTGACTTTGGGCAAGTCGCTTCACTCCTCTGGGCCTCAGTTCCCTCCTCTGGAAAATGGGGATTAACACTGTGAGCCCCACGGGGGGACAGCCTGATCACCTTGTAAACTCCCCAGCGCTTAGAACAGTGCTCTAGTAAGTGCTTAATAAATAATAGTAATAATAACAATAAGTAATAATAATAATAAGTAATAAATAATAAGTAATAGTAATAATAATAGTAATGATATTACAAGTTACTATTACTAGTAACAATAATACTATTAATAATAGTAATAATAATAATATTACTAGTTACTATTACTAGTAATAATAATGCTATTAATAATAGTAGTAATAATAATAGTAAGCACTTAATTATTATATTAGTGGGAGAGATTATATTAGTGCAGAGAAGCAGCGTGGCTCAGTGGAAAGAGCCCGGGCTTTGGAGTCAAAGGTCCTGGGTTCAAATGCCGGCTCCGCCACTCGTCAGCTGTGTGACTTTGGGCAAGTCGCTTCACTCCTCTGGGCCTCAGTTCCCTCCTCTGGAAAATGGGGATTAACACTGTGAGCCCCCCGGGGGGACAGCCTGATCACCTTGTAAATTCCCCAGCGCTTAGAACAGTGCTCTAGTAAGCGCTTAATAAATAATAGTAATAATAACAATAAGTAATAATAATAAGTAATAAATAATAAGTAATAGTAATAATAATAGTAATAATATTACTAGTTACTATTACTAGTAATAATAATGCTATTGATAATAGTAATAATAATAAGTAATAGTAATAATAATAGTAATAATATTACTAGTTACTATTACTAGTACTAATAATACTATTGATAACAGTAATAATAATAAGTAATAGTAATAATAATAGTAATAATATTACTAGTCACTATTACTAAATAATAGTAATAATAACAGTAAGTAATAAATAATAATAAGTAATAAATAATAAGTAATAGTAATAATAATAGTAATAATATTACTAGTTGCTGTTACTGGTAATAATAATACTATTAATAATAGTAATAATAATAAGTAATAGTAATAATAATAGTAATAATAGTAAGCGCTTAATAAATGCCATTATTATTATTATTAAGTCAGAGGCCAAGACTCTTCAGAGCCCTCCAGATCCCAGGAGGCGAGGGGGAGACGGAGAGAGAACGAAGAGCGAAGAGCGAAGAGTTTGAGGCGGGGGTGACGCCCTCCCAAAGATTACACAACTTCCAGGAGGGCTAGCTTAGCCTCCCCCGTCAGCTGCGGCCCAAGAGGCCGGACCTCCAGTCTGATAAATAAGGGTTTCTTGCAACTGCGAAAGTATTTGAGATCATTCGAGATCATTTTTGCCCGGAAGCCTACGGCGCGATCTGTATCATTCCTATATGTATCATTCATACATATCCCGTGATCCTATGATGATGATGATGCCCGGTTTTACAATACAGATCATACATATCCTCCATATTTATTACTCTATTCATTTATTTATTTATTTTACTTGTACCTATCTATTCTATTCATTTTATTTTGTTAGTATGCTTGGTTTTGTTCTCCGTCTCCCCCATTTAGACTGTGAGCCCGCTGTTGGGTAGGGACCGTCTCTATATGTTGCCAATTTGTACTTCCCAAGCGCTTAGTACAGTGCTCTGCACATAGTAAGCGCTCAATAAATACGATTGATGATGATGATGCCAGCAGACAGTTTTTCATTAACGACATTCATGCCCACAGCACCTGTATATATGTTTGTCCATATTTATTACTCTATTTATTTTACTTGTACATATCTATTCTATTTCTTTTATTTTGTTAGTCTGTTTGGTTTTGTTCTCTGTCTCCCCCTTCTAGCCTGTGAGCCCACTGTTGGGTAGGGACCGTCTCTATATGTTGCCAACTTGTACTTCCCAAGCGCTTAGTCCAGTGCTCTGCACATAGTAAGCGCTCAATAAATACGACTGATGATGATGATGCAAGCAGACAGTTTTTCATTAACGACATTCATGCCCACAGCACCTGTATATATGTATATATGTTTGTCCATATTTATTACTCTATTTATTTTACTTGTACATATCTATTCTATTTCTTTTATTTTGTTTGTTTGGTTTTGTTCTCTGTCTCCCTCTTTTATCATCATCATCATCACCAATCGTATTTATTGAGCGCTTACTATGTGCAGAGCCATGATGATGATGATCAAAGAGGGAGACAGAGAACAAAACCAGACTAACAAAATAAAAGAAATAGAATAGGTATGTACAAGTAAAATAAATAAATAGAGTAATAAATATGGACAAACATATATACATATATACAGGTGCTGTGGGCATGAATGTCGTTAATGAAAAACTGTCTGCTTGCATCATCATCATCAGTCGTATTTATTGAGCGCTTACTGTGTGCAGAGCACTGGACTAAGCGCTTGGGAAGTACAAGTTGGCAACATATAGAGACAGTCCCTACCCAGCAGCGGGCTCACAGTCTAAAAGGGGGAGACGGAGAACAAAACCAAACAGACTAACAAAATAAAAGAAATAGAATAGATATGTACAAGTAAAATAAATAAATAGAGTAATAAATATGGACAAACATATATACATATATACAGGTGCTGTGGGCATGCATGTCGTTAATGAAAAACTGTCTGCTTGCATCATCATCATCAATCGTATTGAGCGCTTACTATGTGCAGAGCACTGTACTAAGCTCTTGGGAAGTACAAATTGGCAACATATAGAGACGGTCCCTACCCAACAGTGGGCTCACAGTCTAAAAGGGGGAGACAGAGAACAAAACCAAACAGACTACCAAAATAAAAGAAATAGAATAGATATGTACAAGTAAAATAAATAAACAAATAGAGTAATAAATATGTACAAACATATATACATATATACAGGTGCTGTGGGGAAGGGAAGGGAAGGAGGGAAGTCCAAGTTGGCAACATCTAGAGACAGTCTGCATACTTCCTCACTGGATGGAGACAAGTAAATATCCTCATGGGGTTTAGCAGGGCTTATGAGAGACTCCTGTGGAGAAGGGCTTCCCAATGCTTTTCGTCCCAGTGCATGTGAAGAAATCACTTCTCTGGGCCTCAGTTCTCTCATCTGTAAAATGGGGATGAAGACTGTGAGCCCCACGTGGGGCAATCTGATCGCCTTGTATCCTCCCCAGCGCTTAGAACAGTGCTTTGCACATAGTAAGCGCTTAATAAATGCCATCAAAAAAAAAAAATTCCCAGCTCCGCCTATTGTCAGCTGTGGGACTTTGGGCAAATCACTTCACTTCTCTGTGCCTCAGTTCCCTCATCTGTAAAATGGGGATGAAGACTGTGAGCCCCACGTGGGGCAATCTGTTCGCCTTGTATCCTCCCCAGCGCTTAGAACAGTGCTTTGCACATAGTAAGCGCTTAATAAATGCCATCAAAAAAAAAAATTCCCAGCTCCGCCTATTGTCAGCTGTGGGACTTTGGGCAAATCACTTCACTTCTCTGTGCCTCAGTTCCCTCATCTGTAAAATGGGGATGAAGACTGTGCGCCCCACTTGGGGCAATCTGTTCGCCTTGTATCCTCCCCAGCGCTTAGAACAGTGCTTTGCACATAGTAAGCGCTTAATAAATGCCATCAAAAAAAAAAAAATTCCCGGCTCTGCCTACTGTCAGATGGGGGACTTTGGGCAAATCACTTCACTTCTCTGTGCCTCAGTTCCCTCATCTGTAAAATGGGGATGAAGACTGTGCGCCCCACGCACACATCTGTTCGCCTTATATCCTCCCCAGCGCTTAGAACAGTGCTTTGCACATAGTAAGCGCTAAATAAATGCCATCAAAAAAAAAAAAATGAGGAGCAGTGTGGGTCATCATTCCGTCCTTCCCACCCCAAGCCCATGGAAATTGGGTCAGTCAGTCAGTCTGGGGTATTTATTGAGCGCTTACTGTGTGCCGAGCACTCTACTAAGCGCTTGGGAGAGTACAGTGTACTAGAGTCTTACCCCCTGTCTTACCTCCTTCCCTTCCCCACAGCACCTGTATATATGTTTGTATATATTTATTACTCTATTTATTTATTTAATTTACTTGTACCTATCTATTCTATTTATTTTATTTTGGTAGTATGTTTGGTTTTGTTCTCTGTCTCCCCCTTCTCGACTGTGAGCCCACTGTTGGGTAGGGACTGTCTCTATAGGTTGCCAACTTGTACTTCCCAAGCAGTGTGGCTCAGTGGAAAGAGTGCGGGCTTTGGAGTCCGAGGTCGTGGGTTCAAACCCTAGCTCCACCAAGTGTCAGCTGTGTGACTTTGGGCAAGTCACTTCACTTCTCTGGGCCTCAGTTTCCTCATCTGTAAAATGGGGATTAAGACTGTGAGCCCCTCGAGGGACAACCTGATCACCTTGTAACCTCCCCAGTGCTTAGAACAGTGCTTTGCACATAGTAAGCGCTTAATAAATGCCATTATTATTAGTAGTAGTAGTACAGTGCTCTGCACACAGTAAGTGCTCAATAAATACGATTGATTGATTGATTGATGGAGTTGGTTGCCAGGAACGCTGCCCACAAGGAGCTTAGAGTCTTCAGGGTGAGACACACTTAAATAAATTAGAGATAGGGGAAATAGTAGACCACGAGGACATGTAGAAGCAGCGTGGCTCAGTGGAAAGAGCCCGGGCTTTGGAGTCGGAGGTCATGGGTTCAAATCCCGGCCCCGCCAATTGTCAGCTGTGTGACTTTGGGCAAGTCACTTCACTTCTCTGGGCCTCAGTTCCCTCATCTGTAAAATGGGGATTAAGACTGTGAGCCCCCCGTGGGACAACCTGATCACCTTGTAACCTCCCCAGCGCTTAGAACAGTGCTTTGCACATAGTAAGCGCTTAATAAATGCCATTATTATTATTATTATGTACGTAGGTACTTTTATTTTGTTAGTATGTTTGGTTTTGTTCTCTGCCTCCCCCCTCTAGACTGTGAGCCCACTGTTGGGTAGGGGCCGTCTCTATATGTTGCCAACTTGTACTTCCCAAGCGCTTAGTACAGTGCTCTGCACACAGTAAGCGCTCAATAAATACGATTGATTGATTGACCTCTATATGTCGCCAACTTGTACTTCCCAAGCGCTTAGTATAGTGCTCTGCACACAGTAAGCGCTCAATAAAGACGATTGAATGAATGAATGAATTGATTGAGACTGGGTTAAGAATCAAATAATATAATAGTGGTGGTATATGTTAAGCGCCTACTGTGTGCTAAGCACTGGGGTAGATACAGGGTAATCAGTTTGTCCCACATGGGGCTCACACTTTTAATCCGCATTTTACAGTTGAGGTAACTGAGGCACAGAGAAGTGAAGTGACTTGCCCGAAAGTACTTCAAGTGTCCACGGCCAAGTGCGTATTTGGCCGTATTTGGCACCTGTATATATGTATATATGTTTGTACATATTTATTACTCTATTTATTTATTTATTTTACTTGTACATATCTATTCTATTTATTTTACTTTGTTGGTATGTTTGGTTTTGTTGTCTGTCTCCCCCTTCTAGACTGTGAGCCCACTGTCGGGTAGGGACCGTCTCTATATGTTGCCAACTTGTACTTCCCAAGCGCTTAGTACAGTGCTCTTCACACAGTAAGCGCTCAATAAATACGATTGATGATGATGATGATTTGGGAGGGGATGGGGAGGTGAGGTCTTCATCAGGGAAGGCCTCTTGGAGATGGGATTTTTAGGAGAGTTTTGAAAATGGTGGGGAGAGCGGCAGACTGTTTCATTTGAAGGGGAAGGGAGTTCCAGGCCCCAGGGAAGTCGTGGGCAAGCGATCGGTGACGACGAGGTAAGCGACAGCGAGGTGCAGAGAGTAGGGAAGAGTTGGAGGAGCAAAGTGTGCAATCAATCAATCAATCGTATTTATTGAGCGCTTACTGTGCGCAGAGCACTGTACTAAGCGCTTGGGAAGTCCAAGTCGGCAACATCTAGAGACGGTCCCTACCCAGCAGCGGGCTCACAGTCTAGAAGGGGGAGACAGAGAACAGAACCAAACGTATTAACAAAATAAAATAAATAGAATAGACATGTCAACTGAGGCCCAGTGAAGTGACTTGCCCAAAGTCACACAGCTGGCAAGTGGCGGAGCCGGGATTCGAACCCACGACCTCTGACTCCCAAGCCCGGGCTCTTTCCACTGAGCCACGCTGCTTCTCTTAATAAATAATAAATGCCATTATTATCATAGAAGCAGATGAGGCGGACTTCAAAGGAAGGGCAAGAGAGGGATGGAGGGGAGCGCGTGGAAAGTGGCTTTGGGGGGCAACAAGGAGGCCGACTCCTCCCCTTTCCCGGTGAGTCCGAGGGAGCGGGAGAAGGCACACACCCCCCCCGGAGAGAGTTGCGGGGGAGACAGACTCTGCCCCTTAGCTGTGTGACTTGGGGCAAGTCACTTCCCTTCTCTCTGCCTCAGTTCCCTCATCTGTACAATGGGGATGAAGACTGTGAGCCCCCCGTGGGCCAACCTGATCACCTTGGAACCTCCCCAGCGCTTAGAACGGGGCTTTGCACATAGCAAGCGCTTAATAAATAATAATAATAATAATAATAATGGCATTTATTAAGCGCCCACCACGTGCAAAGCACGGTTCTACGCGCTGGGGAGATACAAGGTGATCAGTTTGTCCCATGGGGGGCTCACAGTCTTAATCCCCATTTCACAGATGAGGTAACTGAGGCCCAGAGAAGTGAAGTGACTTGCCCAAAGTCACACAGCTGACAGTTGGCGGAGCCGGGACTTGAACCCATGACCTCTGACTTCCGAGCCCGGGCTCTTCCCACTGAGCCACGCTGCTTCTCCAAGTTTGATGAATTTGCCCCAGAAACACTTGAACCATAAGAGCTCCCCTCCGCCCCAATCCCTCTGCCTTTCTTCCCAAGGCCCCCAGATTCCCTGGCGGTGGGGGTCTGTTTGTAGTATTTCGGTCTTGATTGTTTTCCTATCCGTTTGTTTAGCCCTGCTTTTGGTCCAGAAGGGAAGAACATTTCCTTGGGAATCAGGACGCCTGGGTTCTAGTGTCAAGTCTGCCCGTTGGGGCCACGCCATTACTGGCATCACTTCGGGTGGTTCGTCAGGTGGACAGACCCAGCAGAGATCCTGAAAATTAGCTGGCTACGTGGGCAGCAAAGGCTCTATTACTCTATTTATTTATTTATTACTCTATTTATTTATGCCATTATTATGACTGTGAGCCCCACGTGGGACAACCTGATCACCCGGTGTCCCTCCCCCAGCGCTTAGAACAGTGCTTGGCACATAGTAAGTGCTTAACAGATACCATCATCATCATATGTACAAGTAAAATAAGTAAATAGAGTAATAAATCCGTGCAAACATATATACATATAGACAGGTGCTGTGGGGAGGGGAAGGAGGGAAGGCGGGGGGGGATGGAGAGGGGGAGAGTGCAGACTGTGCTGGAGCAGGAGATAATGGAAGGTAGGTGCTAATTGAACGCCTTAGTTGACGGTAAGGAAGCCGAAAGGTTTGGTGAAAAAAGAGCGTAGGCCTGGGAAGCAGAGGACCTGGGTTTTAATCCCAGCTCTGCCAATTTTTTTTTTAAGCACTTAATCATAATAATGTTGGTATTTGTTAAGCGCTTACTATGTGCCAAGCACTGTCCTAAGCACTGGGGGAGATACAAGGTGATCAGGTTGTCCCACGTGGGGCTCACAGCCTTAATCCCTGTTTTCCAGATGAGGGAACGGAGGCCCGGAGAAGTGAAGTGACTTACCCAAGGTCACACCGCCGACAAGTGTGGAGAAGCAGCGTGGCTCAGTGGAAAGAGCCCACTGTTGGGTAGGGACCGTCTCTATATGTTGCCAACTTGTACTTCCCAAGCGCTTAGTACAGCGCACACAGTAAGCGCTCAATAAATACGATTGGATGAATGAATGAATGAAAGAGCCCGGGCTTTGGAGTCAGAGGTCATGGTTACAGATCCCAGCTCCGCCAACTGTCAGCTGTGTGACTTTGGGCAAGTCACTTCATTTCTCTGTGAGCCCACTTTTAGACTGTGAGCCCACTGTTGGGTAGGGACTGTCTCTGTATGTTGCCAACTTGGACTTCCCAAGCGCTTAGTACAGTGCTCTGCACACAGTAAGCGCTCAATAAATACGATTGATTGATTGAATGATTCTCTGGGCCTCAGTTACCTCATCTGAAAAATGGGGCTTAAAAACTGTGAGCCCCCCGCAGGACAACCTGATCACCTTGTAACCTCCCCAGTGCTTAGAACCGTGCTTAGCACATAGTAAGCACTTAACAAATACCATCATTTAGAGAAGCAGCATGGCTCAGTGGAAGGAGCCTGGGCTTTGGAGTCAGAGGTCATGGGTTCAAATCCTGGCTCCCTACTTGTCAGCTATGTGACTTTGGGCAAGTCACTTAACTTCTGTGGGCTTCAGTTCCCTCATCTGTAAAATGGGGGTGAAGACTGTGAGCCCCCCATGGGACAACCTGATCACTTTGTAACCTCCCCAGTGCTTAGAACAATGCTTTGCACACAGTAAGTGCTCAATAAATGCCATTATTATTATTAAGTGGCAGAGCCGGGATTAGAACCCACGACCTCTGGCTTCCCAGCCCGGGCTCTTTCCACTGAGCCACACTGCTTCACTTACTAAGTGCTAGGGTAGGTACAGAGTTCTCAGATCAAACACGGTCCCCATCCCACTTGAGGCTCACAGTATTAATCCCCATTTTACAGATGAGATAACTGAGGCACAGAGAAATAAAGTGACTTGTCTGAGGTCACATAGATAACCGGCAGAGCCGGGATTAGAACCCAGGTCCTTGCGATTCCCAGGCCTGGGCTTTGTCCACTAGGCCATGCTTGCTGTGTGACTTTGGGAAAATCACTTAAATTCTCTTTGCCTCAGCTTCCTCGTCTGTAAAAAAAAAAAAAAAGGGATTAATTAATCAATCAGTCGTATTTATTGAGCGCTTACTGTGTGCAGAGCACTGTACTAAGCGCTTGGGAAGTACAAGTTGGCAACGTATAGAGACGGTCCCTACCCAACAGTGGGCTCACAGTCTACCTGTTGTACTTCCTATTTAGATTGTGAGCCCCATGAGGGACAGGGACTGTGTCCAGTCTGATTCACTTGGAGCTAATACAGTGTGTAAAACAGTTTTTGACACATAGTAAGAGCATAACAAGTATGGTAATAATAATAATAATGGTATCTGTTAAGCGCTTACTATGTGCAATAATAATAATGGTATCTGTTAAGCGCTTACTATGTGCAATAATAGTAATAATAATGGTATCTGTTAAGCGCTTACTATGTGCAAAGCACTGTTCTAAACACTGGGGAGGTTACAAGGTGATCAGGTTGTCCCACGGGGTCTCACAGTTTTAATCCCCATTTTCCAGACGAGGTAACTGAGGCCCAGAGAAGTGAAGTGACTTGCCCAAAGTCACACAGCTGACAGTAGGCGGAGCGGGATTTGAACCCATAACCTGTGACTCCAAAGCCCGGGCTCTTTCCACTGAGCCACGCTGCTTCCCTATAATAATAATATTCCCTACTAATAATAATAAGAAGAAAGTTTCCTTTTGAGGTGGCTGAGTAACCATTGGAGGATTTTCCAGAGCCGGGAGATATTTGGACCGAACTGTTTTGGAGGAAAAGTGATCCAGGCAGCAGAGTGAAGCGTGGACTGGAGATCAATCAATCAATCAATCGTATTTATTGAGCGCTTACTGTGTGCAGAGCACTGTACGGAGTTCAGCGAGGAGGCTGATGCCGGAGTCAGGCCAGATCATCATCATCATCAATCGTATTTATTGAGCGCTTACTATGTGCAGAGCACTGTACTAAGCGCTTGGGAAGTACAAATTGGCAACATATAGAGACAGTCCCTACCAACAGTGGGCTCACAGTCTAAAAGGGGGAGAGAGAGAAAAAACCAAACATACTAACAAAATAAAATAAATAGGATAGATATGTACAAGTAAAATAAATAAATAGAGTAATAAATATGTACAAACATATATACATATATACAGGTGATAGATGCTCGGATCTGGGTGTTAGCAGTTTGGACGAAGGGGAAAGGGCACATTCGAGAGATGTTGGGAAGGAAGATCTGATAGAATTCTGTGACTGATGGCATTTACAGGTTGAATTTCATTCAGTCGTACTTATTGAGCGCTTACCGTGTGAACTAAGCGCTTGGAAAGTACAATTCGACAACGGAGACGGTCCCTACCCAACAACGGGCTCCCAGTCTAGAAGGGGGGAGACAGACAACAAAACAAAACAAGCAGACAGGCGTCAACGCCAAGGGCCTGGGTTGGTGAGACAGGGAGGACGGAGGGCGTTGTCCGTGCTGATAGGAAAGTCGGGGGAGGATAGGGTGTGGGTGGGAAGATAGGGAATTCAGTTTTGGTCGGGTTAAATTCAGGGAATCGGCGAGACATCCGAGCAAGGATGTCCTGAAGGCAGCGGGAAATGCAGGGCTGCGGAGGAGGACAGAGGTCAGGACAGGAGAGGGAGATAGACTGGGGAATCGCCTCCATAGAGATGGTAGTGGAAGTCATGAAAATGAGTTCTCTCAGAGAGTGGGACAGTAAAATAATAATAATAATAATGGCATTTATTAAGGCCTTCCCTTAATTATTTATTATTGTTAATTATAATTATATTATAATAATATAATATTATAATATTATATTATATAATATATATAATATAATATAATATAATCATATTATATATAATTATATAGTTATATATAATTATAATTATAATTATATTATTATATTTTATATTATATTATATATTATATTGTAAAATTATAATAATAATATAATAATTATATTAATTATAATTAACAATAATAAATAATTAAGGGAAGGCCTTAATAAATGCCATTATTATTATTATTTATTAAGGCCTTGGTAGGCCTTCCCAGACTGAGCCCCTTCCTTCCTCTCCCCCTCGTCCCCCTCTCCATCCCCCCCATCCTACCTCCTTCCCTTCCCCACAGCACCTGTATATATGTATATATGTTTGTACATATTTATTACTCTATTTATTTATTTATTTATTTTACTTGTACATATCTATTCTATTTATTTTATTTTGTTAGTATGTTTGGTTTTGTTCTCTGTCTCCCCCTTTTAGACTGTGAGCCCACTGTTGGGTAGGGACTGTCTCTGTATGTTGCCAATTTGTACTTCCCAAGCGCTTAGTACAGTGCTCTGCACACAGTAAGCGCTCAATAAATACGATTGATGATGATGATGATTAAGCACTTACTATGTGCAAAGCCCTGTTCTAAGCGCTGTTCTAAGCGTAGAAGAGGTCCCAGAAGTGAGCGAAGGGTGGGAGGCAGAAGAAGAGAGACTGAGAAGGGGCGCTCGGAGAGGACGGCGTCAGCGAAACCCAAGTTAAAGGCTGTTTTCCCAGGAAGGGGGACGGGTCACAGAGGGTTGGGAAGGAGTAGAGACCGTTGGAGAGAAAGACAGTAAGCGGGACCGAATCGGAAGCGAGAGGGGCGGAAGCCAGATTGGAGCGGTCGAGGAGAGGAAGCGGTGGCAGAGCTTGTAGACACCTCGTTTCAAGGAGTTTGGGGAGAAATGGCAGGGGGGAGGTGGGGCAGTCACTGGAGGTCGTCGTGGGGGCCGTAGAAGAAAGCAGACTCACGGGTCACTCCTCGTATCTTTGGGGCGCCTGAGTGTTCTGGAAAAAATCGGCGATTTGCCCTGTGCGGGCACAGTGCAATCAAATGTAGCAGCGACCTCGGTCTGGGGGTCGCTTTGACCCTAGGAGGTGGCTTTGACACGGTGTTGGGAACCGCGGATCAATGCTCCCCTCACTCACCTTTTCATTCCCATCCATCACGCCGACTTCCAGCGGTGAACCTCAAGGGACCGGCTCCCTGGGCCTTCCTCCCCCTCCTCCCTAAAAGACAGGATGGCTGGGAGCGGTTCCTAGGATGGGCAGGATCCAGGGCCGGGGGAGCCTCCTCCCCACGTCCTCGTACCCGGGAGTCCACCCGGCTGGCCGAGAGAGGAACTGGGAGAGAGCCCACTTTTCCCAGGCCAATTGATCAGTGTCAGGTAAAGAGTTAACAAGTTGTGATGGGGGGAGCGAAAATCACTGGAAGCCACTTTGTGGTCATCAGACATCTAGAACTCTCCATTCTGCCCCCCACCCCTTAGGCATTTCCTTCTCCCCTCCTTCTCCGTATCATTCCCTAGCCCACGCTCATCTTCTGCTTTACGGATCCGACGTGATCCCTCCGCCGTGCCCGGCAATCAACTTTCTGGCTCGCCTTTACCAGAAAGCGCACCCTAAAAATCCACTTCTGCCGCCGTGCGTCGGCATTAGAGCCATCCATAACCACCGAGCGAATGTGCCGCTCTGTTTCCTGTGTTGAAATTACGTAGCTTCGAGAGCGTAATTCAAGGCCTGTTTGCACTGTTAAAGTACTGTATCGTGTCGATTCTCGCTACAGAAATGTCATCGGTAGAACAGGTGACAATACCATAAACTTGCTGTAAAATAACCACCTTTTTGTGGTATTCGTTAAGCACTTACTATATGCCAGGCACTGTACTAAGCGCTGGGATAGATAATAATAATAATCGGCATTTGTTAAGCGCTTACTATGTGCAAAGCACTGTTCTAAGCGCAGGGTACAAGGTAATCAAGTTGGATGCACTCCTTGTCCCACATGGGGCTCACAGTCTTAATCCCCCATTTTACCGATGAGGTGACTGAGGCCCAGAGAAGTGAATTGACTTGCTCAAAGTCACACAGCAGGTAAATGGCAGAGCCAGGATTACAACCCAGGTCCTTCTGGGACTCCCAAGCCCTTATATTTTTCCCATTATGTCGGTATGCTTGATACAACTCGTGCGAAATAATTTTAGAGCTATAAAAGGAAGTTACTTCAGTTTTGCGATCTTTCGCATTTGGGATTTTTGGAGGAAACGATTTCCAGTTCTTTGTCATCGATCAAACAGAGCTGCGAAGGCCTAAGTGTGAAGCCCTGTGCTCAACGCCCGGGAGAGCACAACGGAAGCAAAACACACGTTCCCCGTCCTCGAGGAGTTCACAGTCTAAATGGGGAGAGGGAGAAAAAGTAATTTGAAATAGGGCGTGTAGGAGAATATTTCAGGAAGTGGCTCAAGTAAATTAGGGGAAAATAGCAGGACTGTTGGAATCGACTATTCAAATGAAAATCCAAATAAAGTGGGCATTATTCATTCAATCGTATTATTGTGTGCAGAGCACTGTACTAAGCGCTTGGGAAGTACAGGTTGGCAACATATAGAGACGGCCCCTACCCAACGGTGGGCTCACAGTCTAGAAAGTACATTAGTACAGTCTAGAAAGCATTAGTACAGAAGTTCTGAGGGTTGGAAAGAAAATTCCCAAGGGGTAAGGACGGTTGGGATTGACACAACTGTGGGGTTGTGAATTCTTTGAGAAAAGCTTCCTGAAGGAGGTGAATTTCGATGAGGACTTGAAAATGGGGGCCAGTGTGATCCCGTGGATTCATTGTCGTACTTATCGGGTGCTTACCGTGTGCAGAGCACTGGACTAAGCGCTTGGGAGTGAACAGTAAAACAATAAACAGACCCATTCCTTGCCCTCGACAAGCTTGCAATCTAGAGAAGGAGTTTTAGGTCACCATAACGGCATAGGCGAGAGGGTGGGATGGCGGAAGAGTTGAAAACAAGGAACGGTTTAGATGGCGTATCTGGGAGAACGAAAGAGTCCGAGCTGTGGAATGGCAGGAGGAGTGATCCACTGTGTAATCAATCAGTCAATCAATCGTATTTATTGAGCGCTTACTGTGTGCAAAGCACTGTACTAAGCGCTTGGGAAGTACAAGTTGGCAACGTATAGAGACGGTCCCTACCCAACAGCGGGCTCACAGTCTAGAAGGGGGAGACAGAGAACAAAACACAACATATTAAAATAACATATTAAACAACATATTAAAATAAATAGAATAAATATGTACAAATAAAATAGAGTACTAAATCCGTACAAACATATATACACATATACTGTGTGCAGACCACTCATCAGCAATCGTATTTATTGAGCGCTTACTGTGCAGAGCACTGTACTAAGCGCTTGGGAAGTACAAGTTGGCAACATATAGCAACATCTAGAGATGGTCCCTACCCAACAGTGGCTCACAGTCTAGAAGGGGGAGACGGAGAACAAAACACAACAGATTAACAAAATAAAATACATAGAATAAATATGTACAAATAAAATAGAGTAATAAATACGTACAAACATATATACATATATACTGTGTGCAGAGCACTGTACTAAGCGCTTGGGAAGTACAGGTTGGCAACCTCTAGAGACGGTCCCTGCCCAACAGTGGGCTCACAGTCTAGAATGGGGAGACAGAGAACAAAACACAACAGATTAACAAAATAAAATAAATAGAATAAATATGTACAAATAAAATAGAGTAATAAATACGTACAAACATATATACATATATACTGTGTGCAGAGCACTGTACTAAGCACTTGGGAAGTACAGGTTGGCAACATCTAGAGACGGTCCCTACCCAACAGTGGGCTCACAGTCTAGAAAGGGGAGACAGAGAACAAAACAAAACAGATTAACAAAATAAAATAAATAGAATAGTTATGTACAAGTAAAATAAATAGAGTAATAAATACGTACAAACATATACGTATAGACTGTGTGCAGAGCACTGTACTAAGCGCTTAGGAAGTACAGGTTGGCAACATCTAGAGACGGTCCCTACCCAACAGTGGGCTCACAGTCTAGAAGGGGGAGACAGAGACAAAACACAACAGATTAACAAAATAAAATAAATAGAATAAATATGTACAAATAAAATAGAGTAATAAGTCCGTACAAACATATATACATATATACTGTGTGCAGAGCACTGTACTAAGCGCTTGGGAAGTACAGGTTGGCAATATCTAGAGACGGTCCCTATCCAACAGTGGGCTCACAGTCTAGAAGGGGGAGACAGAGAACAAAACACAACAGATTAACAAAATAAAATAAATAGAATAAATATGTACAAATAAAATAGAGTAATAAATACATACAACCCAACAGTGGGCTCACAGTCTAGAAGGGGGAGACAGACAACAAAACAGATTAACAAAATAAAATAAATAGAATAGATATGTACAAGTAAAATAGAGTAATAAATCCGTACAAACATATATACATATATACAGGTGCTGTGAGGAAGGGAAGGAGGTAAGAGATGGGGGTCATGTTGTCATCTTGGTGAGCAGAAGGCCTCACGGTTCTCAAGTTGTCAATCAGTACTTGGCTTTGCTTGTGGGATGGCTGATTGGGTCAGCACATACAGTTCACGTCAACCTCCCCAGCGCTTAGAACAGTGCTTTGCACATAGTAAGCACTTAATAAATGCCATCATTATCATTATTATTATTATTATTATTATTAACGTGACGGACACCACAAGGTCATGGCAGAATTTGGAGAGAGTTTATGAATAGCAGGAACGGCCAACCTGATGGAGAAGAAAGGAGCGTTCAGCAGGGTTCGGACTAGAGAGGCAGGAGAGGTGAGAGAGTCGCAGCCGTACCGTCCCGGTGGGAAAGGATTTGGGGGAGGAGACCGGAGACCTGAATTCGAATTCCAGTTCTGCCACTGGCCTGCTGGGTGACCCCTGGAAAATCGCTTAACCCCTCTGAGCCTCAGTTTCCTCGTTTGCAAAATGGGGATGGTGCCTGCCTCTCTTGCCCTCGTCGATTGGGAGCCCTGTGAGAAACAGGGATTGTGTTTGACTATCCCAGCCCTCGGTGCACAAGGAATCAATCAATCAATCGTATTTATTGAGCGCTTACTGTGTGCAGAGCACTGTACTAAGCGCTTGGGAAGTACAAGTTGGCAGCATATAGAGACAGTCCCTACCCAACAGTGGGCTCACAGTCTAGAAGCAAGTAAGTGCTTAATTACGGCCATTACAACGACTCATTCCTTGATCCCTGTAAAGATCCTGATTCAGTTAGGCAGGAGGACAGCGGATCCGTGAGACCTGGTGATTTTTGAGCTCCGTTTGATAACAGCTTCGTTCGTTTATTCAGTCGTATTTATTGAGCGCTTACTGTGTGCAGAGCACTGTACTAAGCGCTTGGGAAGTACAAGTCGGCAACTTGTAGAGACGGTCCCTACCCAACAACGGGCTCACAGTCTAGAAGGGAGAGACAGACAACAGAACAAAACATGTGGACAGGTGTCGTCGTCATCTTGGGCGGTGAACTGTTTGTTTTCGGAAAAGAATTTCCGATCGATATTATAATTTTCTTCTGTGGTTGCTCCTTTGTCGCTCTGTCAGTGTGAGATAGAAGTCAGTACCAATGCCTCAGCTATGCAGGTTTATTTTCATGATAGGTCTCTCAGGGATCCTGTTAAAATTGCTCTGATTTATTGTGGGAGCATAATCGGATCGGATAGGTACTTATTACAGGACCATTCGCAAGTGAGAGTCTAAACGGTTCTCGCTTTGGTCTTCGAAAGACAAGTAGCCATTTTCAAGTGACTCTTTCATTCTTCTTTGTGTGTTTCAACTCGCCTCATCACTTTTTTTTTGCTTTCTGCCCTAAGTTTCGAAAGCGACCACTCGGTTAAATCGAAAGATTTGGAGTGCCGATGATTGAAAAGTGCCCTGAGAAATATACAGTCACTGGCTCGCGATGCTTAAATTCCCTATTTTTAACATTTTTCTTTTTCAACCTGTTTCTAGGATGCTACGGTTATTCCCCACCTCATGGCTCTGCTCAGTAGATCACGCTATACCCAAGAATACATATGTCAGATCTTCTCTCACTGCTGCAAAGTAAGGATCGATTTTCTGAAATATGAAATCTTGCCTCCTTATGATTAGGACATGACTTTATTGTAGCCAGTCTGGAACGTTTATTACAGTTCCCGAAACCACAGCGTCATCGAAGTGTTACGAAGACATTTGGGGAAAGGAGATCTGTGGAAGGAGGAAAGACCGTGGAAAAGTTATAGGGTGGCCATCCTTTTTTAAAACTCACAAGTCGCCACAGAGAGAATAATTGAGTTCCTCAGAGGATAGAAACTGAGGTAGATTCTCGACCACTTAGAGCCAGAGTTAATGTGAATTCATGGACGTCGTTCAAAAAATCTCCCCACATCATAGGGGAAAACCGTTAACCTAATTCTAAGTGGAGAGGATGAAGTTTCAGTCATTCAGTTGTATTTATTGAGCGCTTATTGTGTGCACTTAAGCGCTTGGGAGAATACAGTACAATAATAAACAGACACATTCCCCGCCCTCTGCCTCACGGGAATCTTGTGAGAAGAGTTGGTACAATAACTTGTGCCAGAGATCACTGAGGAAAAGGTGCTCTGAACTAGAACCCTCACAGTGTTGTAAAATTTGGATTATGAAGGAAGTCAGTTAGGAATTGGAGGTTTTGAATTTTCTGTGTAATAGTACTCAGAGACCTTTCTATTTTCAATCTGAATATAAAATTTAAACTTCACATACAACCCTGGAATACAGAAATAATAGATACAAATTTGTAAAAAAAAAAAATTCTCACCGTGTAGATCAGGCTTTCTTGGGAACAAAGATGAAGCGTCACTAATCCAAAAACCTCACTTCGGGGGCGGGGGAACTAAAACTAAATCTAAATAAGTAGTGTGGAGATGGTTAATTAAGACTGTTATCTTAGCTAGCAGCTGAGTTTCATATAGAAGTGTGAAAGCAAAGTAGCCATGAAACCAGTAAACCAAGAGAAAAAAAACAGCCTTGCAAACACAAGACAGAAATTGCATATATTTCTTCTAGGTCGATTACCTTTGGACTGCCCCTGTCTCTCTGCATCTTTTTTTTTTTCTTTTTTAGAAGAGTGGAAATAAGCTAACTGCTGCACGTAAATCAGAGTTTCCAGGCCGCATGCTATTTTTTTTCTCTTAAAATAAGACACGCCAAAGAAAATGCATGGGTTTCGATTTGGGGAAGTTTTTAAATTTCTAAAAACGGTAGAGGAAATCAATCAGTCAACCAACTGGTGGTATTTGAGTGCTTACCATGTGCAGAGCATTGGACTAAGCGCTGGGGAAAGTACAACGCAATAGAGCTGGTAGACGTGATCCCCGCCCTTAAGGAGCCTGCGGTTTAGAGGTAGGGAAGCAAGCAGATACGGCTGCCCCGAACGCTTTTCTGTGGAGGCCCTTTGATCATCATCATCATCAGTCGTATTTATTGAGCGCTTACTATGTGCAGAGCACTGTACTAAGCGCTTGGGAAGTACAAATTGGCAACATATCGAGACAGTCCCTACCCAACAGTGGGCTCGCAGTCTAAAAGTCTCTGATGCGAAGAGAGGACCAGAAGAGTTGTGGGCTCGCTGGGGAGTTTGTTTCCGCACAGGAGAACGGTTTCTTGGGAGCAGAGAGATGGGTCAGTCAATCAACAGTCTCTATTGAGCACTTGCTCTGCGCAGAGCACTGTGCTAAGCACTCGGGAGAGTGCAGTACATCGACACGTTCCCTGCCCATGACGAGCTTACAGTGTAGAGGGGGAGTCAGGTGTGGGGGATGTTAATATGTTTTGTTTCGCTGTCTGTCTCCGCCTTCTAGACTGTGAGCCCACTGGTGGGTAGGGACCGTCTCTATGTGTTGCCAACTTGTACTTCCCAAGCGCTTAGTCCAGTGCTCTGCACACAATGAGTGCTCAATAAATACGATTGATTGATTGATCTGTGTACATATTTATAATTATAATTCTACTTATTTATTTATTTTACCTGTACATAGCTATTCTTTTTGTTTTATTTTGTTAGTATGTTTGGTTTTGTTCTCTGTCTCCCCCTTTTAGACTGTGAGCCCACCGGTGGGTAGGGACTGTCTCTATATGTTGCCAGCTTGTACTTCCCAAGCGCTTCGTACAGTGCTCTGCACACAGTAAGCGCTCAATAAATACGATTGATTGATTGATTGATTCATGGGCGGAATGGGCAGGGTGGGGGGACTGGGAGGAGAGTTGTTCGAAGAATCTGGGCAGGAAGAGGCACTGGGGCGACCATCCTTGTTTTTTCCAACATCAAGAATTGATATTTAGCCCTTGGAAGCAGCGTAGGCCGGTGGATAGAGCTCGATTCTGGGAGTCAGCAGGACCTGGACTCTAATCCTTGTCTACTGTGAGACCACGGGCTAATCCCTTAACTTCCCCGTGCCTCAGTTACCCCACCTGTAAAACGGGGATAAAGACTGTGAGCCCCACCTACAGTTAAGTATACATTCTGGTTTTTGATGAATCGGAGGTACAGCTAGCTGCAACCTTCTTCCTTTTTGTGGCCCCAAACCAGCCCGGGATTTGGCGGTTCCGTCTCTAAGCAGTGGTTTTGCGGTTCTCTAGCTTAGCTTGATCCCGAATAGGAAGGACATTTTCTCCAGTCAGTTTCTGCTCGGCTTGGAAATCATCATCAATCGTATTTACTGAGCGCTTACTGTGTGCAGAGCACTGTACTAAGCGCTTGGGAATTACAGGTTGGCAACATATAGAGACAGTCCCTACCCAGCAGTGGGCTCACAGTCTAAAAAGGGGAGGCAGAGAACAAAACCAAACATACTAACAAAATAAAATAAATAGAATAGATATGTACAAGTAAAATAAATAAATAGAGTGATAAATATGTACAAACATATATACAGGTGCTGTGGGGAAGGGAAGGAGATAAGATGGGGGGGATGGAGAGGGGGACGAGGAGGGAGAGGAAGGAAGGGGCTCAGTCTGGGAAGGCCTCCTGGAGGAAATGTCTCTAGTTGCTTAGGATCTTTGTTGAGATTTTTCATGTCTTCATTTCTCCCGGCGGATAATGCTTCCAATTACTGGTGTAAACTAAAAATGTTTTTATTAGCACTAGCTCCCTTACACTGCTCACATATGCCTCATTCCGACTTCTTAAATGAACACTTTGACACACCGTATCTGCCCCGTGGAACGTTTTTCTGCGGGGCCTACCTTTCATTTTTTTTTCCACAAGATCTGTCTCCCTCACTGCTGGGCCCCGAAAAATACGAAATAGGTTTCATTTTCTACTCGCTCGTGTTCGTACAGCTAACGGTAAAATTGTTCTCCGTGACTCTCTGACATTGCCAACTCTCGATTATCCGAGCTGTACTTTTCTTTGGCCTTCGTGGTTGCAGATATCACCCCTCCTGGCGTTTCCTCCACTGCTACACCTGGATAATACGCCCCTTTCCTTTTCACACCAAGGTGTGTCTGGTCTATTCAGTGCTCTGCACACCGTAAGCGCTCAATAAATACCATTGAATGAATCCCCCCCCTTCCCACCTTCCCCTCCCCATAGCACCTGTAAATACATTTGTACGTATTTATTACTCTATTTTATTTGTACATATTTACTTTATTTTGTTAATCTGTTTAGTTTTGTTCTCTGTCTCCCCCTTCTAGACTGTGAGCCCGCTGTTGGGTAGGGACCGTCTCTCTATGTTGCCAACTTGGACTTCCCAAGCGCTTAGTACAGTGCTCTGCACACAGTAAGCGCTCAATAAATACGATTGAATGAATCCCTCGCCTTACCTCCTTCCCCTCCCCCGGCACCTGTATATATGTATATATGTTTGTACGTATTTATTACTCTATTTTGTTTGTACATATTCTATTTATTTTGTTAACATGTTTGGTTTTGTTGTCTGTCTCCCCCTTCTAGACTGTGAGCCCACTGTTGGGTAGGGACCATCTCTATATGTTGTCAACTTGTACTTCCCAAGCGCTTAGTACAGTGCTCTGCACACAGTAAGCGCTCAATAAATACGATTGAATGAATGAATGCTCCGAGACCACTACTGCTGTTGCTGACATTGACTCCGCGTACAGTAGCTTTGTAGGGAGGAAAGATAATAAATAGGTTGGAGTTGGCAGGCTTTCTACCTCCATCCCACCGAACGCTCCCGAAACCTCAGCGTGGCGGGCTTGGATTGCGGGGCCTCAAATCCAAACGCAAATGTCCGCGGCTTGAGACGAGCTTTTGGAAAAGTGTCTCAAGGGGGACCGTCTTCCTTGGGCGAGATTCCCTTCCTTTGGGAAGAGTTGGACACATTGGCAGGATGAGGAGACATGGCGTACTCGCCCTCACCCTCCTGGATTTTGTAAACCGGGCGATCCCCATGGCTACCGGAACGGTCTAAGAGCCCCGTCCCCGAGCGGAAGTCCCAGCCCTTCCCACCGATTCCCCCCAGCGATGGGGAAAACCATGAAATTTTCCACCTGCCACGGAGCTCAAGGGGACCTCTAGCTCCTACCCATCTCCGTAGGAAATGCAGAAGAAGAACCTCTGCACAGTTTATGTTACTCCCATACTTCCGTTTCTCATCTTTTTGCCGTTTATCTTCTTTCTCCCCGCTCCCTCCCTTCATTCCAGTTCCACTCTACCGGATCATCTGGGAATCCTCTTCCACCCCTCTTCCGCCCTTTTCGGATTTGGTAGGGATAGTCAGTGTACCCATCTCCCTGGCTGTCACCAGAATTAGGGATGTGGATGTCAGTCTGCTGTAGATCAGGATTCTAGCTATGGGAAGGAAATCAGTCAATCAATCGTATTTATTGAGCACTTACTGTGTGCAGAGCACTGTGCTAAGCGCTTGGGAAGTAGGAACGAGGGAAGGAAGGAAGAGAAAAAGACAGAGAAAGATCAATTAGTCAATAGGTGGTATTTATCGAACGCTTCCCGCGTGCGGAGCACTGTACTAAGCCCTTTTGAGAATACGCTATCACAGGTTGGTAGACGAGCTCTGCCCACAAGGAGTTTACAGTCTACAGGAGGAGACAGATTAAGTAGATTCAATCTGCAAATAGTCATTCAGTCATATTTATTGAGCGCTTACTGTGTGCAGAGCACTGTACTAAGCCCTTTTAAGAATACACTATCACAGGGTTGGTCGACGTGCCCTGCCCACAAGGAGCTTACAGTCTACAGGAGGAGACAGATTAAATAGATTCAATCTGCAAATATTCATTCAATCATATTTATTGAGCGCTTACTGTGTGCAGAGCACCGTATTAGCCCTTTTGAGAATATACTATCACAGGGTTGGTAGACGTGCCCTGCCCACAAGGAGTTTACAGTCCACAGGAGGAGACAGATTAAGTAGATTCAATCTGCAAATATTCATTCAATCATATTTATTGAGCGCTTACTGTGTGCAGAGCACTGTACTAAGCCCTTTTCAGAATACACTATCACAGGGTTGGTCGACGTGCCCTGCCCACAAGGAGCTTACAGTCTACAGGAGGAGACAGATTAAGTAGAGTCAATCTGCAAATATTCATTCAATCATATTTATTGAGCGCTTACTGTGTGCAGAGCACTGTACTAAACCCTTTTGAGAATACACTATCACAGGGTTGGTAGACGAGCTCTGCCCACAAGGAGCTTACAGTCTACAGGAGCAGACAGATTAAATAGATTCAATCTGCAAATATTCATTCAATCATATTTATTGAGCGCTTACTGTGTGCAGAGCACTGTACTAAGCCCTTTTGAGAATACACTATCACAGGGTTGGTCGACGTGCCCTGCCCACAAGGAGCTTACAGTCTACAGGAGGAGACAGATTAAATAGATTCAATCTGCAAATATTCATTCAATCATATTTATTGAGCGCTTACTGTGTGCAGAGCACTGTACTAAGCCCTTTTAAGAATACACTGTCACAGGGTTGGTCGACGTGCCCTGCCCACAAGGAGCTTACAGTCTACAGGAGGAGACAGATTAAATAGATTCAATCTGCAAATATTCATTCCATCATATTTATTGAGTGCTTACTGTGTGCAGAGCACTGTATTAGCCCTTTTGAGAATACACTATCACAGGGTTGGTCGATGTGCCCTGCCCACAAGGAGCTTACAGTCTACAGGAGGAGACAGATTAAATAGATTCAATCTGCAAATATTCATTCAATCATTTATTGAGCGCTTACTGTGTGCAGAGCACTGTACTAAGCGCTTGGAAAGTACAGTTCAGCAACGGAGACAATCGGTTACAGATTTACAGATATGTACATAAATGCTGTGTGGCAGAGGGTAGGGTGAATTCCAAGTGCCCTAAGGGTATAGGGGAAGCAGCGTGGCCCAGTGGAAAGAGCCCGGGCTTTGGAGTCAGAGGTCATGGGTTCAAATCCCGGCTCTGCCAATTGTCAGCTGTGTGACTTTAGGCAAGTCACTTAAGAGCTCGGGCTTTGGAGTCAGAGGTCAGGGGTTCAAATCCCAGCTCCGCCAATTGTCAACTGTGTGACCTTGGGCAAGTCACTTCTCGGCCTCAGTTACCTCATCTGTAAAATGGGGAATAAGACTGTGAGCCCCCCGTGGGACAACCTGATCACCTTGTATCCTCCCCAGCACTTAGAACAGTGCTTTGCACATAGTAAGCGCTTAACAAATACCATCATCATTATTATTATTCTCGGTGCCTCAGTTCCCTCATCTGTAAAATGGGGATTAAGACTGTGAGCCCCCTGTGGGACATCCTGATCACCTTGTAACCTCCCCAGCACTTAGGACAGTGCTTTGCACATAGTAAGCGCTTAATAAATGCCATCATTATTATTATAGATCCAAGTGCATAGATGGTGCAAAAAAGAATAGAGAGGAAATGGAAGATGGAAGAAATGACATATTCTGGCCCTTCCCCTTGTTCCACATTAAGCAGTGATAATAATAATAATAATGATGGCATTTATTAAGCGCTTACTATGTGCAAAGCACTGTTCTCTAAGCGCTGGGGAGGCTACCAGGTGATCAGGTTGTCCCACGGGGGACTCACAGTCTTCATCCCCATTTTCCAGATGAGGGAACTGAGGCCCAGAGAAGTGAAGTGACTTGCCCAAAGTCACACAGCTGACAATTGGCAGAGCTGGGATTTGACCCCATGACCTCTGACTCCAAAGCCCGGGCTCTTTCCACTGAGCCACGCTGCTTCCAGTATTGGAATAAGTGCCGCTTCTGTGGTGGTTTTCCCTTATCAGGCCTTGGCAACACTGGGAATGGGGAGTGGGTAAAGCCCTCAGGAATTCCGGGACTTGTACCTTGGGTAGGACCCCCATACCGAGAGCCACTTCAATCAGTAGTATTGAGCACTAAGCGCTTGGGAGGGTGCAAGAGAGTTAACAGACACAACCCGCCCTCAAGAAGCTTACAGTCTAGCGGTTGAGACAGATAGAAATAACTTAGGGATAGGGGGAAGAAGGAAAAGACTGGAATACCCTCGGAACCAGCCTGGCTGGGTTTTTACTGGTAGGGCGAGAGCCCTCGAAAGGCGGCCGACGGACTCCCCAAAACAAAGAACAGACGTGCCTTTTAGTGTGGCTCAATTCTAATTGAAGGAGAACAGATTTTGTGTAATAGCTGTGGCTTGAATCCCGCCAGACCCGTCGGCCACTTTGGGAAAATTCATTTTCCATAGCGTAAAAGCAAGAACCTCGGGCAAGCAGTGTGTCGTCACTCATGGAACCAAAGTATGGGAGTGAGTTCAACCCTAAAAGATTCCGTAAAGTGTCGTTATTACAAAGAGGTGACAAATGTCGTCAGATTACTCGCTGTCAGATTAGACTTCTCCCCAAATCCTCTCCCTCTCTCGTTATTTAATAATAATAATAATAATAATGGCATTTATTAAGCACTTACTATGTGCAAAGCACTGTTCTAAGCGCTGGAGAGGTTACAAGGTGATCGGGTTGTCCCACGGGGGGCTCACAGTCTTAACCCCCCATTTGACAGATGAGGTAACTGAGGCACAGAGAAGTGAAGTGACTTGCCCAAAGTCACACAGCTGACAATTGGCAGAGCAGGGATTTGAACCCGTGACCTCTGACTCCAAAGCCCGTGCTCTTTTCCACTGAGCCAGGCTGCTTCTCTATGTTATTTGTTGGCAGAGCAGGGACTTGAACCCATGACCTCTGACTCCAAAGCCCGTGCTCTTTTCCACTGAGCCGGGCTGCTTCTCTATTTTATTTGTTTAGTTACCTTTTAAAAGAACATATGTTGCCAACTTGTACTTCCCAAACGCTTAGTACAGTGTTCTGCACACAGTAAGCGCTCAACAAATACAATTGAATGAATGAGAGAGAGAGAATTTGTGCCCTTTTTCTTAGGTTCGTCTGCCTATTAAAGGAAGCCTATTTTAAACCTGAATGTATTTCAATAAAGGGGAATTTAAATGGAATGGTCTCTGAATGAATTTGAATGAAATTTCAGCAGCTACATAATGTATTCGGGCGCATTAGTGGAACACACACCCAAAAAGCCTGCTTAACCAGTTTTAGAATTCATTTTAATTATCATCATTTTTAGTAGTAGTAGTAGTAATAATAATAGTATTATTGTCATCATTATCACTATTTGCATACTATGTGCCAAGCACCGAATTAAGCACTGGGATAAATAGAAGATTATCGGGTCAGACCTAGAGTTCATCTCCCATGTGGGGCTCTCCCAGTCTAAATAATAATAATAATAATAATAATGGCATTTGTTAAGCACTTACTATGTGCAAAGCACTGTTCTAAGCGCTGGGGTGGATACAATGGGATCAAGTTGTCCCACATGGGGCTCACAGTCTTAATCCTCATTTTACAGATGAGGGAACTGAGGCTCAGAGAAGTTAAGTGACTTGCCCAAGGTCACACAGTCTTTCCACTGAGCCACGCTGCTCCTCTAAAGGAGAAAGGGAGGAGGGGTATTGAATCCCCATTTTACAGATGAGGAAGGTGGAGGTCAGAGAAGATGTGATTAGCCAAGGCAAGTTTTGGAGCTGGGGTTAGAATACAGATCTCCTGGATTCTAGAAGGCTTTTAGAGCTTAGAAGGATCATTCGTATTTAAAAACAGAATTGTAAACGTTTCAAATGTGTTCGTGAGCATAACGCAAATGAGATTCAGAGTGCAGCTGAGAATATCGTGCAGTCGCTTTGAACAACCATCAATTCATGCACCAAGGTTTCCAAGTTTCCGTGTATTCTTTTGTATTATTGTGGTCCAGCTATAACCTGGAGCTGGTAAACCGGGGCGGGGGGGGGACTAAACTACTGTGATGCAGTACTGTGAGGCTACAAAAGAAAAACTAGTCTGCAGCAAAGTGATTCTTATTTTATTTTGCTTTTCTTAAAAAAACCCTTTCAATATCTGTTCTTCAGCTCCGTCACTGGCATAGCTGCGGCTTTAAATCATCGCCTCAGCCCCTTCTAGGTGCCAATGTAAGTTGTTTCTCTACTGCAAAAAAAAAAAGAACTAGTGTTTTAACTGTATTTCTCTGTTCGAAAATGTAAGTCTGTCCTAGCAGCTAAAGCCTGTCGTCGTCAAACTCCGATGGTTAGCCTGAAGAGCTGTCTGGGTGTTGCCGGAATGGGAGTCTAGTAGCTAGCGTCTTCAGACTTTTCCCCCCGAAAATTTGACACCTGGCATTATGTCTCAAAAGCCAAATTTGACACCTGGCATTATGTCTCAAAAGCTAGATGGAGGCTGGTTAGTATGCGTTGGAAAATCCGTGCCCGTCCAGTTGTTAAGGCTTTGTTCAGCGGGCCCAAGGAGCACTCCGCGCCGAGCAGGGCCGGCCTCCGAGAAATGGCTGAGAAGGCTGAGAGTTCAAGAGATGCCACGCCAAAGTGAGAGCTTTGGAGCAGATACTGAGAGAAACTTTCAGGAATGGTGTGGAACGCTGGAGTTTTCCCGGCATGATTAGCATTTCATCTGACTGGGGCATGGTGCCAGTATTTGGAAATATCCTCTATTCTGTTTGTTTCAGAGTGAGTTTAAAAAAAAAAACAATAGAAAACTCACCCCACTCCTCATTCAGAGTGAGTTAAAAAAAAAAAAAACAATAGAAAACTCACCCCACTCCTCAAACAGTCCAATTGATCCCCCAGCGACTGATGTAATTTAGAGAAGCAGCGTGGCTTAATGGAAAGAGCCCGGGCTTGGGAGTCAGAGATCGTGGTTTCTAATCCCAGCTCTGCCACTTGTCGGCTGTGTGACTTTGGGCAAGTCACTTCACTTCTCTGGGCCTCAGTTACCTCATCTGGGAAATGGGGATGAAGACTGAGAGCCCCACTTGGGACACCCTGATAACCTCGTATTTACCCAGCGCTTCGAACGGCGCTCGGCTCGTAGTAAGCGCTCCACAAATACCATCATTGTTATTATTATTATTTGGTTAGTCCTCCCTGCTGCCGAAGCCCTCCTGAAAAGAAAATTTTAGCAGAGCAGGCAAACAACTTGCCACCGTTTACTACTGGAGTTAGATATGCGTGTCTACATGCTGTGACTTCTGGGTTCTTTGAAGAAAATCTAGTCATTTAAGGCGGGGGGAGTACGTTGGAAAATATTTTCCAACACTAGTTCTATTGGTTGTCTTTAAGGCTAAACATATTCTGTTTAAGGCTCCATATCCTTATAGGTTCCAGATTCACTATCTTGCTTCTCTGTTGGATCCCCGTTTGACTTCCGGGTGTTTCATTTATATTTCCTACTCCCTTCTCCTCCCGGCTTCCAAATCCCTGGTTTATCGCTGTGATACCAAACTGGAGTGGGTCAAGATAATGATCCTAGAGTGGGAACAGCAACAGAAGCTAGTCAGTGGCTTCTCCGAGACCGAGATTGAGGCTGAACGCGAAAGACTTCCAAGTGCCGTTGCTCGAGATTTGAAGGGCCGTAAATTGTACGCTTAAGTGTCAGAATAATTTTACTTAACAACTCTACTCCCAGTTCTTAAAAGATTAAACTCTGTTTTGGGGTACTACACTAGAAATCAGCCTTCACTCACCTAAATATATAGATTAATCTAACTGCACGTAATGGTCTGTTTTATAGCAAGAGGAAGAAGGAAACTGGTCAGTGGCTAACTTTACTGTATGCTCCCAAGCGCTTAGTACAGTGCTCTGCACGATGCTCAATAAATAGCATTGGTCGATTGATTGGCTCTTTATTTTGGTTCTGCCCCTGATTCCCTCCCTGATCTGGACAAGTGACTTTAATTCCTCCGGGGTTTCATAACTGTCCCCTCAAAATGTGAATGGTAGAATGGAACGCAATTCTTGTCAAAGTGCCTGTCTGTGTCCAGCTCCTGAATACCTGAACTTTTTAAATAAACGTTTTCAGGAGCTATTAACGAGAAGCAAAATAAAAACTTCCATCCCCTCTCTCTTCTGTGCCTCCCTTCTTCTCACCAAATGTTCCTCCTCCGAGAGCAGTGCTAAATAAACGAAGGAAAGTATCAGGAGGCAGGAAGAACAGCTGCGGGTGTGGATTTCCAACTGGGATAACTCACCTCTGGGCAATCGAGAGTCGGCAGGAAAGGCAAAATAGTCCGTCTGAGGGGTCATGGGTTCGGGTCCAGTAGTGGAAAGTGAAAAGTAACAGAAAAATCTGTATTATGATCATTCAGTCCAACCCAGTAAAATGTAATTGGACTTTAGCCAATTTCTTCATCTATCCCCCTCTTCTTGATGTGTAAATATTCTTTTTTCTTCTTCTTCCAGGGTCCAGATCACCAAACAATCTTATTTAACCATGGAGCAGTTCAGAATATTGCTCACCTACTAACCTCGGTGTCCTACAAAGTAAGGAATTAAAATTGTGATGTATTTGGAGTTTTTTAAGTTGGGGCAGAAGAATCCTATGTTGTCACACTTATGTAGAGCTCGTAGCAATTGTGCAGAGGCCAGCAAGGGAGTAGACATACATAAAAAGGACGCGGAGAAGCTAAACTTGGGAGGAAAAATTCAAGGTTTATTAGTGCAACGGAGCTTTTTGTCATCCCTGGAGCCTTTCATTTTTATTCCCCACAAGCTTTAGAGATTATTGCACTGATTGTATTAGCTTTTTGTTGTCGTCAGTAGCATTTCTAGTCTTCCCGGGCTAGTGTTCAATCGGAAAAAGTTTCCGCTCCTTGAAGGAGTGCCGTGAAATGAGATATCCTTTCCCATCAGCGGCTTGGGTTTCTGGAAGATTCCTTCGTGTAAGCCGCAGATCTGTAAATGTCCAATACAATAGATTGGGGCCCAAAGAATACTCTGAGAAGTTGAATAGCTCAAAGCTGTAAGTCTGCAGAGTGGGCAGTGGGCCTTTCTTGAAATTTTAAATAAAATTCAAGTCCTTTAGAATGCACTAGGTACTCGGATGAACTTGTCAGAGTACCTTTTCTGCAAAAATCTTCAACATCAACTGTATCAGTATTTATTGGAAGTCAACAGATGGGTTTTTGCTGGAAATCGCATTGCCAGCTTCACCTACGAGAATTCACCCACAAAGCATTTTTCAAGGGCAAGTCTTTAGAAGCAAGGATCAGGCAGGGCGAAAAGTGAAGACTCTGTGGAAAGCTGGAATGGGAAGAAGGAAGAGTGCAATTCTAATTCTGATTGGAAGTGTGCAAAATACATGGAGAATACCTTGTTTTGTAAAGTAGCAGGTAATTCTTACAAGGGTCAGAGTGTCGGGCGTCGATTTGATGCTTTTTTTTCCTAAAGTGCAACACTTCCAGGAGCCTGACAGAATGCGCCAGCCTGGAATTCCGTCTTAGGGAAGGATGCCCTCTGGGAAAGCCCGAGTTAGAACTTGTGTCCAACCTGATTGGCTTGTATCTAGCCCAGCACTTAGAATCAATCAATCAATCAATCATATTTATTGAGCGCTTACTATGTGCAGAGCACTGTACTAAGCGCTTGGGAAGTACAAATTGGCAACACATAGAGACAGTCCCTACCCAACAGTGGGCTCACAGTCTAAAAGGGGGAGACAGAGAACAGAACCAAACATACCAACAAAATAAAATAAATAGGATAGAAATGTACAAGTAAAATAAATAAATAAATAAATAAACAGAGTAATAAATATGTACAACCATATATACATATATACAGGTGCTGTGGGGAAGGGAAGGAGGTAAGATGGGGGGATGGAGAGGGGGACGAGGGGGAGAACAGTACCTGGCACTTTGTAAGCGCATAAAAGGCACCATTAAAAAAAAAAATGGCGCAGCACTCTGAAGCTCTTCCTCCTGTGCACCACTTGAATAGGAAAATCTGTTCAGTTCCTCGCCTCCCTCCTCTTTTAACATTATGCCATTCGTTAAACGCTTACCATGCACCGAGCCCTGCAGTAGATACAAGGTTATCGGGTGGGACACGGACAGATAATTGCTCTCCCCCACTTCAAAGCCTTTTTGAAGGCCCATCTCCTCCGAGAAGCCTTCCCTGACTAAGCCCTCCTCTCCTCTTCTCCCACTCCCTCTGTGCCGTTCTTACTTGCTCCTTTGTTCATCCTCCATCCCCTCCCCACAGCACATAAGTATAGATCGGCAGTTCATTTATTTATATTAATGTCTTTTTCCCCCTCTATCCCGTGAGCTCATTGTGGGCAGGGAATATACTTATTTATTGTTATATTGTACTCTCCCAAGCTCTTAATACAGTACTTTTGCACACAGTGAGCTCTAAGTAAATCAATCAATCAATCAGTCGTATTTATTGAGCGCTTACTGTGTGCAGAGCACTGTACTAAGTGCTTGGGGAGTACAAGTTGGCAACATATAGAGACACAGTGGGCTCACAGTCTAAAAGGGGGAGACAGTGGGCTCACAGTCTAAAAGGGGGAGACAGAGAACAAAACCAAACATACTAACACAATAAAATAAATAAATAAGTAAAATAAAATTAATAAGTAAGTAAATATGATTGAATGAATGAGTGAACTGTACTAAACACTTGGGAGAGTACAGTACACCAATAAACAGGTACATTCCCTACCTGCAATGAGCTTACAGTCTAGAGGGCAGGGCAGGGAATGTACCTACCAACTCTGTTGTATTATATTCTCCCAAGCGCTTAGTACAGTGCTCTGCATGCAGTAAGCGCTCAATAAATATGATCGATGCCCATCCTCCCATCACCATCCCAACTGCACCCGAGAGAGTGTAGTGTGGTCAAAGGATGTGTTATTTGTAAAACGACTTACTCTTCTGGAGCATTTGGCCAACTTAATATAAATATTCTGATTAATGTAGGCTTTTACTTGGGTAGGGACTGTCTCTATGTGATGCCAATTTGAACTTCCCAAGCGCTTAGTACAGTGCTCTGCACATAGTAAGCGCTCAATAAATGCGATTGATTGATTGATTTTACTTGCCAAACATTAACAAAATACATGCACTCTGATTTCTGTTTAGGTTCGAATGCAAGCACTGAAATGCTTCTCCGTGCTCGCCTTTGAAAATCCCCAGGTATCCATGACCCTCGTAAACGGTAAGCTGAAGCCTTCCAAAGCTCCTTCCTCACAATTCCTTTGCGCACCAAGGATTCAAATCATTTCCTCATTTCCTTCCCTTTCTTTCCTCCCCCCACCCTCTCTTTCAGTGCTGGTTGATGGAGAATTGTTGCCCCAGATTTTTGTGAAGATGTTGCAAAGGGATAAACCTATTGAGATGCAGCTCACATCGGCTAAATGGTAAAACTTAAAAATGAAGGAAGAGGGAGTTGAAACGCTAAAGGCTGTTGAAAGGATCAGGCCGACATTGCCCCGTCCCCATCCTGTCATTGAGGTCACTCTCAGAGGTGACTTCTTCTTCTGAACTGCCCCGGGGCTCGATGTCTATTAAGCGCTCACTGCGTGTCCACACAAAGAGCACTCTGTTAGAGCAGGGAAATGGTTTATTGTTGTTGTTGTTTTTAATCTCCAGTTTATAGATGAGAAGACAGGCACGGAAAGTTTAATATCTTGCCCAAAGTCACCTAGCAGGCAGGCATCAGCCGCTTGTCAGCTGTGTGACCTTGGACGAGTCACTTCACTTCTCTGGGCCTCAGTGACCTCACCTGGAAAATGGGGATTGAGATTGTGAGCCCCGCGTGGGACAACCTGATCACCATGTACCCTCCCCAGCGCTGAGAACGGTGCTTGGCACATAGTATGTGCTTAACAAATACCATTATTGTTATTATTAGAACAGTGCTTGGCACGTAGTAAGCGCTTAACAGATACCATCATTATTATTATTATTAGAACAGTGCTTGGCACATAGTAAGCGCTTAACAAATACTATTATTATTATTATCATTATAACAGTGCTTGGCACATAGTAAGCGCTTAACAAATACCAAAATTATTCTTATTAGTAGTAGTACTTGGGGAGAAGGCTCTCGTCCCCCTCATCCCCCTCTCCATCCCCCCCATCTTACCTCCTTCCCTTCCCCACAGCGCCTGTATATATGTATATATGTTTGTACATATTTATTACTCTATTTTATTTGTACATATCTATTCTATTTATTTTATTTTGTTAGTATGTTTGGTGTTTTTTTTTTCTCTGTCTCCCCCTTTTAGACTGTGAGCCCAATGTTGGGTAGGGACTGTCTCTATATGTTGCCAATTTGTCCTTCCCAAGCGCTTAGTACAGTGCTCTGCACATAGTAAGCGCTCAATAAATATGATTGATTGATTGGACTGTTCATTCATTCATTCATTTGCATTTATTGAGCGCTTACCGTGTGCCGGGCACTGTACTAAGCGCTTGGGAAGTACAAGCTGGCAACATATAGAGACTAGAACCTGGGTCGCCTTCCTCCCAGCCCCCCGGCCTTTCCACTAGGCCACACTCCCGGACGGCTGTTAAGAACTGGAATCTCTCCTGTGACAAGAGCGTGGTACTCGGGAGCGCCGTCGGTCGAACGGTGAACTCCTCATCGCTCCACAGGCCCAATTCCTGGTGGGAGCTGAAAGCTCGCTGTGGGCAGGGATGGTGTGTGTTGTGTTGTTGCGTCGTACCCTCCCAACCGCTTAGTACAGTGTTCTGCTGGAGCGGGAAGCGCTCGGTTAGTTCATTCATTCATTCAGTCGTATTTATTGAGCGCTTACTGTGCGCAGAGCACTGTACTAAGTGCTTGGGAAGTACAAATTGGCAACATATGGCGTTGGTCCCTACGCAACAGCAGGCTCACAGTCTAGAAGGGGGAGACAGACAACAAAACAAAACATATTAGTACCGCTTGAGTGGCTTGTGGGAGGCAGGGGAATTGTCTGAAAGACAGCGGGTGAGCCGAGGGTAGCGTCAGGGTGATTCTGGCTGGGGACTGGGTGGCAGCCCATAGGAATAATAATAATAATAATAATAATAATAATGGTATTAAGCGCTTACTATGTGCAAAGCACTGTTCTAAGCGTTGGGGGATACAAGGTGATTAGATTGTCCCACTTGGGGCTCACAGTCTTAATCCCCATTTTACAGATGAGGTCACTGAGGCACAGAGAAGTGAAGTGACTTGCTCAGAGTCACACAGCCGATAAGGCGGTGGAGCCGGGATTAGAACCCATGACCTCTAACTCCCAAGTCGGTGGTCTTTACACTGAGCCATGCTGGTTCTCTAACGGAAGGTAGCTAGGCACGGTATTGGAGTGGGGGAGGGGAGCACACAAGGGAACAGAGAGGAAAAAATGGGTCAGAGCCAATAATAATAATAATAATGATGGCATTTATTAAGCGCTTATGTGCAAAGCACTGTTCTAAACACTGGGGAGGTTACAAGCTGATCAGGTTGTCCCACTGGGGGGCTCACAGTCTTCATCCCCATTTTACAGATGAGGTCACTGAGTCCCAGAGAAGTTCAAGTGACTTGCCCAAAGTCACACGGCTGACAATTGGCGGAGCCGGGATTAGAACCCATGACCTCTGACTCCAAAGCCCGGGCTCTTTCCACTGAGCCACAGGTGGGCGAGAGCTGAAAGCAAAGCCCAGGACGCTCCAGGGTATTTGTAAGCAGAAGCATAGGATGTAAATTGCACAAAGGGCAGGTGGGATCTCCCACAAGGAGATAGACGGCTCAGTCGGCCATTGACCTCTCTGAGAGTGCATTCATTCATTCAGTTGTATTTATTGAGCACTTACTGTGTGCAGAGCACTGGACTAAGTGCTTGGGAAGTACAAGTCGGCAACATATAGAGACGGTCCCTACCCAACAGCTGGCTCACAGTCTAGAAGGGGGAGACGGGCAACAAAACAAAACTTGAAGACAGGTGTCAAAGTCATCAGAACAAATAGAATTAAAACTCTATAATAATAATAATAATAATGGCATTTATTAAGCGCTTACTATGTGCAAAGCACTGTTCTAAGCGCTGGGGAGGTTACAAGGTGATCAGGTTGGCCCACGGGGGGGCTCACAGTCTTCATCCCAGACTGGGCCCCTTCCTTCCTCTTCCCCTCCTCCCTCTCCCCATCCCCCCTGCCTTACCTCCTTCCCTGCCCCACAGCACCTGTATATATGTATACATGTTTGTACATATTTATTACTCTATTTTATTTGTACATATTTATTCTAATTATTTTATTCTGTTATATGTTTTGTTTTGTTCTCTGTCTCCCCCTTCTAGACTGTGAGCCCGCTGTTGGGTAGGGACCGTCTCTGTATGTTGCCAACTTGTACTTCCCAAGCGCTTAGTACAGTGCCTTGCACGCAGTAAGTGCTCAATTAATACGATTGAATGAATGAATGAATTTATTACTCTATTTTATTTGTACATATTTATTCTAATCATTTTATTTTCTTAATATGGTTTTTTTTGTTCTCTGTCACCCCCTTCTAGACTGTGAGCCCACTGTTGGGTAGGGACCGTCTCTATATGTTGCCAACTTGGACTTCCCAAGCGCTTAGTACAGTGCTCTGCACACAGTAAGTGCTCAATAAATACGATTGAATGAATGAATGAATTTATTGCTCTATTTATTTTACTTGTAGATATCTATTCTATTTACTTTATTTTGTTAGTATGTTTGGTTTTGTTCTCTGTCTCCCCCTTTTAGACTGTGAGCCCACTGTTGGGTAGGGACTGTCTCTAGATGTTGCCAACTTGTACTTCCCAAGCACTCAGTACAGTGCTCTGCACACAGTAAGCGCTCAATAAATACGATGATTGATTGATTGATTTTGTACTTCCCAAGCGCTTAGTACAGTGCTCTGCACACAGTAAGTGCTCAATAAATACGATTGAATGAATGTATTACTCTATTTGTACATATTTATTCTAATTACTTTATTCTGTGAATATGTTTTGTTTTGTTCTCTGTCTCCCCCTTCTAGACTGTGAGCCCACTGTTGGGTAGGGACCGTCTCTATATATTGCCAACTTGGACTTCCCAAGTGCTTAGTACAGTGCTCTGCACACAGTAAGCGCTCAATAAATACGATTGAATGAAGTGAATAGGGACCGTCTCTATATGTTGCCACCTTGGACTTCCCAAGAGCTTAGTCCAGTGCTCTGCACACATTAAGCGCTCAATAAATACGATTGATTGATTGATTGATTGACCGTCTCTATATGTTGCCAACTTGTACTTCCCGAGCGCTTAGTCCAGTGCTCTGCCCACAGTAAGCGCTCAATAAATACGACTGAATGAAATGAATAGGGGCCGTCTCTCTATGTTGCCAACTTGGACTTCCCAAGCGCTTAGTCCAGTGCTCTGCACGCAGTAAGCGCTCAATAAATACGATTGAATGAATGAACAAACTGGAACTCAGAGCGGGGAAAGCTTGGAGGACGCCGAGGGGGTTCCACCTGTCTTTCAGCCGTCATCCGCCCCGCCGAGGAAACCCCGTCCCATGAGGCGGGAATGAGGACGGAATGAGGACAGCTCCTGCAGCCTGAGGCCTCCTACAACTTTGGGCAAGCTACCGGTCTCAGGAGCCATTGCCGCGGACCCTGAATCACGAGGAGAAATTCTGCTCCTCAATCAATCAATCAGTCATATTTATTGAGCGCTTACTGTGTGCAGAGCACTGGACTGAGTGCTTGGGAAGTACAAGTTGGCAACATATAGAGACAGTCCCTACCCAACAGTGGGCTCACAGTCGAAAAGGGGGAGACAGAGAACAAAACCAAACATACTAACAAAATCAATAGAATAGATATGTACAAGTAAAATAAATAAATAAATAACTAGAGTAATAAATATGTACAAACATATATGCATATAAACAGGTGCTGTGGGGAAAGGAAGGAGGTAAGATGGGGGGATGGAGAGGGGGATGAGGGGGAGAGGAAGGAAGGGGCTCAGTCTGGGAAGGCCTCCTGGAGGAGGGGAGCTCTCAGTAGGGCCTTGGAGGGAGGAAGAGAGCTAGCTTGGTGGATGGGCAGAGGGAGGCCATTCCAGGCCCCGGGGGAGGACGTGGGCCGGGGGTCGATGCTCCTCCCGCCACAGCTCCTTACTGACATTTGTTTTCATGTTGTGTATTATTTTGGGCCCTTGAGCTGTTTTCAGTTTTCAGTGTTTCGCTGCTCCCGATGTTTCTGTCTCCAGTTCTCTTTCCCCACCCCGACCCTCGATAACAATAATAATAATAATAATAATGGCATTTATTAAACGCTTACTACATGCAAAGCACTGTTCTAAGCGCTGGGGAGGTTACAAGGTGATCAGGTTGTCCCCGGAGGGGCTCACAGTCTTGATCCCCATTTTACAGATGAGGGTGACTTTTACAGAAGTGAAGTGACTTGCCCAAAGTCACACAGCTGACAGTGGGTGGAGCCAGGATTTGAACCCATGACCTCTGACTCCAAAGCCCGGGCTCTTTCCCCTGGGCCATGCTGCTTCTCTAAATAATAATAATAATAATAATGATAGCATTTATTAAGCGCTTACTATGTGCAAAGCTCTGTTCTCAATAGAAGCAGCTTGGCCCAGTGGAAAGAGAACAGTTCTTCTAGACTGTGAGCCCACTGTTGGGTAGGGACCGTCTCTATATGTCGCCAACTTGTACTTCCCAAGCGCTTAGTACAGTGCTCTGCACACAGTAAGTGCTCAATAAATACGATTGATTTATATATAATATAATTATATATTTACGTATCATGTATATATATATATAGATGTATATATATTTGTACGTCAGGGGATGTGGGTTCTATATGTTGCCAATTTGTACTTCCCAAACGCTTAGTACAGTGCTCTGCACATAGTAAGCGCTCAATAAATACGATTGATGATGATGATGATAATCCCGGTTCTGCCACGTGTCTGCCCTGTGACCTTGGGCAAGTCTTCATTTCTTCATTTCTCTTCATTCTTTCATTTCTCATTTCATTTCTGTTCTTCATTTCTCTTCATTTCTTCACTTCATTTCTCTGAGCCTCAGTTCCCTCAGCTGTAAAATGGGGATTAAGGACAGGGACTGTGTCCAACCTGATTACTTTGTATCTAGTATCTACCCCAGCACTTAAAACAGTGCTCGGCACATAGGAAGTGCTCAGCAAATATGGGGATTAAGACTGTGAGCCCCCCGTGGGACAGCCGGATCACTTTGTAACCTCCCCAGCGCTTAGAACAGTACTTTGCACGTAGGAAGCGCTTAGTAAATGCTATCATTATTATTATTAAGTACCACAGTTGTTATTATTATTATTATTAGAGTGTGAACCCCTCCAAGGACAGGCCCCCGTGTCTAATTCCCACCTGGGTACTCTTTCCCAGCGGTCAGTATAACGCAGAGCTCTGCACACAGTAAGGGCTTAATAAATACTGTTACTACTACGCTGAAGACAAGCAAGCCTAAGTGGCATGTTCCTGAGACAGTACTCATCATCATCATCATCAGTCATATTTATTGAGCGCTTACTGTGTGCAGAGCACTGGACTAAGCGCTTGGGAAGTCCAAATTGGCAACATATAGAGACGGTCCCTACCCAACAGTGGGCTCACAGTCTAAAAGGGGGAGACAAAACCAAGCATACTAACAAAATAAAATAAATAGAATAGATATGTACAAGTAAAAGAAATAAATAGAGTAATAAATATGGACAAACATATGTACGTATATATACTCCCCTCAGACATTCCCTCACAGGGTCACACTCATCTGCTAGGCTTCCGCTATCCGAAGTTTTGTGAAATCCCTCCAGTCAGCGGTATTCACTGAGCGCTTACTGTGCGCAGAGCACTGTACTAAGCGCTTGGGAGGGTACAATAGACGGTCGGTAGACATGTTCCCTGTCCATAACGAGCTTAGTGTAGAGGACGAGTTTACGGCCCAGAGGGTAGAGTTCCAGAAAGCGTCTACAAGGTCCATAAAGTCCGGCAGCCTGTTGTCGCGGTGCCAAGTTGGGTGGAGAAAGATAGTGTAGAAACGATTAGCCGTAGAGGAGAAGTCCTCTTTTCGTTCGATTCCGCATTGCTGTATATATGTATATATGTTTGTACATATTTATTACTCTATTTATTTTACTTGTACATATCTATTCTATTTATTTTATTTTGTTAGTGTGTTTGGTTTTGTTCTCTGTCTCCCCCTTTTAGACTGTGAGCCCACTGTGGGGTAGGGACTGTCTCCATATGCTGCCAATTTGTACTTCCCAAGCGCTTAGTGCAGTGCTCTGCACCTAGTAAGCGCTCAATAAATACGATTGATGATGATTGATGATGCTGATGATTGCTCCGATCCTTTAATTAGAGTCCTGGACCCAGGAGATGAGGGAGCCCTTTGTGGGATAGAGACTGAGCCTGGGCTCTATATTTGTAGTTCGTCCTGCTCAGCAAATAGGAAGCACTTCGTAAATACCGTTTTTGAAAAAGGAAGTAGCAAAACTAGAGCACATCCAAGGAAAGGGAGTTGGGAAAAGCAGCGGGACCGAGCGGAAAGAGCCTGGGAATCAGGGGAACCGGGCTCTAATCTGGGCTCCACCCCTTCCCTTCTGAGTGACTTTGAGCAAGTCCCTTAACTTCTCCGGGCCTCAGTTTCCTTATTTTTTGAACGGGGATTAAATTCTACCCGCTCCTACGTAGACTGGCAGCCCCACGTGGGAAAGAAATTGGATCCAACCTGATTATCTTGTGTCTTCCCCAGCTCTTAGTACGGTACTTGGGACATAGTGAGCGCTTAACAAGTACCATAAAAAATGACTGGAGGGGATAGAAAATGAGTCCTTTGAGGGGGAGATGGAGAAAGTGGGGTTACTTTATTCTGGAAAAAGAGAAAACTCTGGGGCTATTTAATAAATGTCTGAAAGTGGGGTTACTTGTTCTGGAAAAAGAGAAAACTCGGGGGTTATTTAATAAATGTCTGAAAGTGGGGTTACTTATTCTGGAAAAAGAGAAAACTCTGGGGTTATTTAATAAATGTCTGAAAGTGGGGTTACTTATTCTGGAAAAAGAGAAAACTCCGGGGTTATTTAATAAATGTCTGAAAGTGGGGTTACTTATTCTGGAAAAAGAGAAAACGCTGGGGTTATTTAATAAATGTCTGAAAGTGGGGTTACTTATTCTGGAAAAAAGAGAAAACTCTGGGGTTATTTAGTAAATGGCTTTTCCTGGAAGTTTGTAAGAGGACATAAACCACTTGGTTTTATGTTTCTTAGAGAACTGAACCAAGTAAATATGCTTGAATTGAATTGAATTGCTTGAATTGGTGAGAGATTGCTAACGTCAGCAGAACGAAATAACTTTTCGAATAAGCGCTCAATAAATACGATTGATTGATTGGTTAATCCCTGAAATGGGTCACTTAGGTGTGAGTTTCTGGAGATCTTTAGAACGGACCCTCCATGTGCCTTTAGACTGTCCTCCAGACGCTGCATGGCTCAGTGGAAAGAGCCCGGGCTTTGGAGTCAGAGGTCATGGGTTCAAATCCTGGCTCCGCCAATTGTCAGCTGTGTGACTTTGGGCAAGTCACTTAACTCTTCTGTGCCTCAGTTACCTCATCTGTAAAATGGGCATTAAGACTGTGAGCCCCCCGTGGGACAGCCTGATCACCTTGTAACTTCCCCAGTGCTTAGAACAGTGCTTTGCACATAGAAAGCGCTTAATAAATGCCATCATTATTATTATGGGCAGGGAGTGTGCCTGCTAATCCTCTTGTATTGTACTCTCCCAAGCGCGTAGTAAAATGCTCTGCACATAGAGAAGCAGCATGGATCAGTGGAAAGAGCATGGGCTTTGGAGTCAGAGGTCATGGGTTCAAATCCCGGCTCCGCCAATTGTCAGCTGGGTGACTTTGGGCAAGTCACTTAACTTCTCTGGGCCTCAGTGACCTCATCTGTAAAATGGGGATGAAGACTGTGAGCCCCCTGTGGGACAACCTGATCGCCTTGTAACCTCCCCAGTGCTTTTAACAGTTCTTTGCACATAGTAAGTGCTTAATAAATACCATTATTATTATTATTATTATAGTAAGCTCTCAATAAATACCACTGATCGATCGATTGATGTCTCATGGACGCTTAAGTCAGTCAGTCTCCCGCCCGGAAGCAAGGGACGGACCAGACGACGTTTTGAAATTCCTTCCATCTCTTTGATTTTGTGTTATATGAATTTGACCCCATTCCATAGTCACGGCCCCAATGAGTAAAGTCATTTCTCAACTTACGAAGATCATTTTAAAGTAGTAATAAAATGGTAAGAAATGTGCGTTGCAGTGGGAACTTTAGAATACCATGTTAATTACGGTTAAAGTATCGTATTAATAGAGTTTGGGTTTTTTGCTCTAAATGCTGTATTCATTGCTGAATATAACCATTTCACTTTGGTTTATGTCTAGGTTTTTTGCCGAGATCCTGGGAATTGCGTAAACATAACTAGATTTTATTGTGGGAGGTCTCTGTAGCCGAGCCCCGGAAAATAAAGTTGAAACTTACGCCACAGAATTAGGTTTAATAATCAGTCATTTGCCACAGAAAGTCTCGAAGAAAAAATTGCATACTTTTGAAGTTGTTAAAAACAGGTAGTGAATTTACCTTCTACCATCTTATTCCAGCCTGACTTACATGTGCAGAGCTGGGGCCATTCGTACAGACGATAACTGTATTGTATTAAAGGTGAGTTGGTTACACTATAATGGGAAAACATGCCAAGGTTTGAAAGTTCTTCAGTCAAAAATTGAGCAAAACACGTTAATCCTTTGCTGCCTCTCCCATGATAACCGTAGAAAATTTAGATGTGGTCATCGGACTTAAATATGTCCCAGACGTGTGAGACCCAGTGAAAAATGTGTGTGCTGGTAATTCTAAAATTTGGGGACTCGTAAATAAATATGCACAGCAAAATAATAATAATGTTGGTACTTGTTAAGCGTTTACTATATGCAGAGCACTGCTCTAAGCGCTGGGGGGATACAGGGTGATCAGGTTGTCCCACGTGGGACTCACAATCTTAATCCCCGTTTTACAGATGAGGAAACTGAGGCACAGAGAAGTTAGGCGACTTGCCCATAGTTGCACAGCTAACAAATGGCAGAGCTGGGATTCGAACCCGTGACCTCTGACTCCCAAGCCCATGCTCTTTCCACTGTGCCACGCTCCTTCTCATTCATATTTTAACATACTCTATCTGCAAATTGAGAATCATTGCTGTTTTCATTGTAGAGGTAAGGGACTTGATATTTTTGCACGCCCCAGCAGAAAATGTAAAAATTGAGAGACTCGCTAAACCAATGCAAATAAAAGCACGAATAAGTAGTGGAGAAGTTAATCTGAGGGAAAACTCGTCCCTTAAAAATTCCAAAATGGTCGGCCAGCACTGATAGGGATTTCCCTTTTATTGTTCTGCTAGCCGAGTTAGAAATACGTCAAACCCTGTACATCAAGAAAAGAATTTGGTATAGAAGCAGCGTGGCTCAATCAATCAGCCAATCAATCAATCGTATTTATTGAGCGCTCACTGTGTGCAGAACACTGTACTAAGCGCTTGGGAAGTACAAGTTGGCAACATATAGAGACAGTCCCTACCCAACAGTGGGTGGAAAGAGCCCGGGCTTTGGAGTCAGAGGTCATGGGTTCAAATCCCGGCTCCGCCAGCTGTCAACTGTGTGACTTTGGGCAAGTCACTTAGCCTCTCTGGGCCTCAGTGACCTCATCTGTAAAATGGGGATTAAGGCTGTGAGCCCCTCGTGGGACAACCTGATCACCTAGTAACCTCCCCAGCACTTAGAACAGTGCTTTGCACATAGTACATGGCTTAATAAATGCCATTATTATTATTATTATTCTTATTGTAGAGAGGAACGGAACATTACATAATCAGTCGTATTTATTGAGCGCTTACTGTGTGCAGAGCACTGTACTAAGCGCTTACATAACATTGCAAGTCCCATTAGAAAGTAGTAAAGGGCAATCTAGTGGACTGAGACGGGTTTCTGGAGTCCTGGAAAATTTTCCACTGGTGTTATATGTGTGTGCCAGGCAATCCCGAGTTCTGGTCTGCTGCCCAGTTTTTGGATTATTCAGACTCTTGGCTCTGCCCCCTTGTCCATCTAACTTTCCTTTTGAGCTCTGACAGCCTTCATAATAATAATAATAATGATGATGATGGCATTTATTAAGCGCTTACTATGTGCAAGCACTGTTCTAAGCGCCGAGCACGGTTCACTATATGCACAGAGTATGCCCCTCCTCCCCCTCGTCCCCCTCTCCATCCCCCCATCTTACCTCCTTCCCTTCCCCACAGCACCTGTATATATGTATATATGGTTGTACATATTTATTACTCTATTTATTTATTTATTTATTTATTTTACTTGTACATTTCTATCCTACTTATTTTATTTTGTTGGTATGTTTGGTTCTGTTCTCTGTCTCCCCCTTTTAGACTGTGAGCCCACTGTTGGGTAGGGACTGTCTCTATGTGATGCCAATTTGTACTTCCCAAGCGCTTAGTACAGTGCTCTGCACATAGTAAGCGCTCAATAAATACGATTGATTGATTGATTGATTCACTGGAGTGCAGGTAGGGAGGAGGGGATAACACCCAAATTCACTCAGTTGTGACTCGTCAGCAGCTCTGGTCAACGGTTTAATAGGGGAGGATGTTGAGACGGCTCGTTAAATTGTACATTCTGACCAGATTTCAGTATTCTGAGCAGCTTGGCTCAGTGGAAAGAGCCCGGGCTTTGGAGTCAGAGGTCAGGGGTTCGAATCCCGGCTCCACCAATTGTCAGCTGTGTGACTTTGGGCCAATCACTTAACTTCTCTGTGCCTCAGTTACCTCATCTGTAAAATGGGGATTGAGATTGTGAGCCCCCCGTGGGACAACCTGATCACCTTGCAACCTCTCCAGCGCTTAGAACAGTGCTTTGCACATAGTAAGCGCTTAATAAATGCCATTATTATTATTATTCCACACGTTCCTCTATCGCCAGGGGTGCTTCTGGAGGAATCAAAGGTAGCGGATGAGTCACACTCAGCATATTCTTGCTGGAAATCAGGCTTTTTTTCTCCCCCTCTGTGGATACTCAAGAGTTGGCTGTAGACCTCAGCGTCCGCTCAGTGGGATTTGTGTCAGGGAGATAATTTTCTAAACCGTCTTTTATAAGAGTTCTCCGGTTTGGAAGTCGAACAGGGTAATAGTGATTGATCTTGCGCCTGAGACTCTTCGGCTGTCTTTAAAAAGAAAAGCTGGGCTGCTCTGACTGACTAGTTAGAGTCCTGGGTGTGATATTTGCAAATTATGGAAACTGAAAGGTAAAGTGAATGAGTAGAAAGCTCTGGACAAATTTTATGTGTGCAAAAAAAAAAAACCAAAACCATTTTCAGGGTTCATTCAATCGTATTGAGCGCTTACTGTGTGCAGAGCACTGTACTAAATGCTTGGGAAGTACAAATCAGCGTGGCTCAGTGGAAAGAGCCCGGACTTTGGAGTCAGAGGTCATGGGTTCGAATCCGGCCTCCACCAATTGTTAGCTGTGTGACTTTGGGCAAGTCACTTAACTTCTCTGTGCCTGTTACCTCATCTGTAAAATTGGGACGAAGACTGTGAGCCTCACGTGGGATGACCTTGTATCCCCCCCAGCGCTTAGAAAAGTCCTTTGCACATAGTAAGCGCTTAACAAATGCCATCATTATTATTATTATTACAAATCGGCAACATAGAAACGGTCCCTACCCAAAAACGGGCTCATAAATACTCAGTATAATAAGAGCTAAGTTCAGTGATCACTGTTTTGAAAGCCAGAAGTATTTTTGTTTAAATCATTTAAATTAGGTCAAAATTACATTCACCCAGTTCTGCCATAGCGGATATTTTCATTACAGCTTTCGGCTGGAACGTTATTAGGGAATTTAATCTGTTCGACACAAGCCTGTTTAGATAGACCGCGACATTGAAAGAAACAGTTTGTGCACGCAGCATTGGGACGCATGGTTAAGACAGCACGAGTTTTCCGTAGTGCTGGGTTGTGTAGAAACACAACCTCTGTGTTGTAGGAGAACTGGGTGTAATTGTAAAAATTGCTCTTTTTTTTTTGGCTTTGAAATTGAAACCTCTGGAATGGTTCCTCTGCCTTTATAGTTCTGAAGTGGTTGCTTTCCATTTCGTATTCGTTTTTATTCAGAATAAGAAGAAATATCTTATAGTTCCTTTCTCAAAGGAACTCAGAATGGAGTCTTACCATTCGATTTCATATATGCCTTTCTCAAGGAGAGCAAATTTAATAATAATAATATCGGTGGTGCTCGTGAAGTGCTTACTCTGTGCCAGGCACTGTACTAACGGCTGGGGTGGATACAAGCAAATCGGTCCCTGTCCCGCCTGGGGCTCACAGGCTTAATCCCATTTTACAGATGAGGTGACTGAGGCCCAGAGAAGTGAAGCGATTTGTCCAAGGTCACACAGCAGACAAGTGGCGGAGCCGGGATTAGAACCCAGGTCCTTCTGACTCCCACGCCCGTGGTCTCTCCATTCGGCCACCCTGCTTCTCAGTGTAGCATTCCTTTATTCGGGGAACTCAGTGCTCTGTTAGCGTTCATTTTATACGTGCCCTTCTCGAGGACAGCATCCGTTTTACAGCTTGATTCCACTGTACTATACTTTTCCACGCACTTAGTACAGCGCTCTAGACTGTAAACTCCTTGTGGGCAGGGAATGTGTCTGTTAGGTTGTTCAACCGGACTGTCCCAAGCGCTTAATACAGTGCTCTGCCCACAGTAAGTGCTCAGTAAGTGATTGATGGGTGAATTGATTGCACTGCACAGAGTAAGCGCTCAATAAACACCACTGATTGATGAACGGATTGCTTATCCTGGACAAGATGTGGCTCAGATTAAGCAGTCTTTGCAGAGCCACTCTGTACCTGCTGAACAGGGAATAGAATCACGGTTCTTGAACAGTGCTTTGCACATAGTAAGTGCTTAGTAAATGCCATCATTATTATTATTATTATTCCTTTTATTGTGATCTCCCTAACTGATAGTTCAGTAAGAGCAGGCGGCCACATTTCACTAGTGCATCCTGAGAGTAGGGAACGGAAATCCACGCTGGAATATTTTATCCAGGGAAGCAGCGTGGCCTGGTGGATAGAGCACAGGCTTGGGAGTCAGAAGGACCTGGGTTCTTATCCCGGCTCCGCCACATGTCTGCTGTGTGACCTTGGGCTAGTCAATTCACTTCTCTGGGCCTCAGTTACCTCAGCTGTAAAAGGAGGATTAAGACTGGGAGCCCCAAGTGGGACGGGGATTGTGTCCAACCTGATTAGCTTGTATCTACCCTAGCGCTTAGAACAGTGCTTGACACATAGTAAGCGCTCAACAAATACCATAATAATCCAGGAATCCTCCCGCCCATCCCTGAGGCCACATCTGGATAGCTCAGGGTCATTTTTTCCCAAATATGCTTTACAAACAAGAAGGCGCTTCAGAAACTCTTTCATTGCCCCTTTCGTCCTTTGGTCTTGGGTTATTTAATTTGTAGAAGTGAATTTGTGGAGTTTTGGGGTTTTTTAAAAATAATAATCATTTTAGTAAATGTTTGTAGAAGAAATTGTGATTCCTCCCTTTAGTATCCTCCAGCGGGGAAAAAAATCCCAGCTATTCCTTATACTTTTCAGACATTGCCTTGTCTGGTCCGGATGTGTAGCAAGGAGAGATTACTGGAGGAGCGAGTGGAAGGGGCCGAAACGCTCGCCTATCTGATTGAGCCGGATGTCGAACTGCAGAGAATCGCCAGCATTACGGATCACCTCATCGCCATGCTTGCGGATTACTTCAAGTATCCCAGTTCAGTCAGCGCAATCACAGATATCAAAAGGGTACGTTTTCCGTCCGTTGTGGAAGCCCGCGCTTTTCAGGGCCACGCTAGCCGCTAGAGTGCTTGACTTGGTATGAGAGTTGCGCCGCTCTGAGTCCCCGGGGTTTTTGTCGACGGCAGTCTTTTAAGATCCAAATCTGAGCAGTTGTTGCAGAGCAAGTATTCAGGGAGGCAAGAAGCAGCAGCCTCCTCCCTCCTCTCCCCGCCCGCCCGCCCTATCCCCTGACAGAAAGGAAAGGTGCAAAAGCCATCAGAGACCCCTTGGAAATCTCTGGGTGTCTCCTAGGTTTCAAAATACTCTCCCGAGTTTGCTCCTCAGATGGCTCGGGTAGCGGCTCTTTCGAGCGACAGCTGCAAATGTCATCCTTGAGCCGATTGAGACACTCGCTCTTGTCTTTCCTCTCACTAGCTGGACCACGACTTAAAGCACGCCCACGAACTGCGCCAGGCCGCCTTCAAGCTGTACGCCTCTCTCGGAGCAAACGACGAAGACATCCGGAAGAAGGTGAGTCTGGGAGAGGGGCGTCCCCCGGTCCTGACAGCCAGCAGGCAGGGAGTGACATCAACCTGAAAGTCACGGTGAAGAGCGTTAACAGTGACTCTTTGACTATAATAAAGCGGAGGGACTAAAAGCGTAATTGAAGAATGAATGGGACGCGGATTTGTTTTGTTTTTTTTTTTTGTTGTCGGTGGTGGTGGTTTTGCTTTTAGAAACACAGTGTGGCATGAACGTGTCGGAATGACAAATAACCGGTGTGCTTCTCTGTGACATTAATATGGATCCTTCTGTTGCCCATTGCCTGCATGTGTTCCAGTGAAATCTAATCTAGCACTGTGAAGCGTCGGACACCTTGACAAACGAAACACTAGTATTGTAAATGTTATTTATGGAATACTTTCTTTCTGCCGCCTCTGAGAAACTCAAATCTCCTGTTGTATATTGTTCTTCGATCTGTGGCCTGGTCATGTTTGGACTTTTGGCAACTGTGCAAGTTTTGTGTGAATAAAAGCTTTGTGGAATAATGATCTGATGGTATAGTAAGTGGTGCCCTGAATTTTCAAGCTCCCAAAACAGCGTTCAATGGTTCAGCACTTTTCCACGTTGGCCCGTGGCCTAGTCAAACTCCCCAGCTCCACTCTCTGATCTCTAGTTCAGAAGCCAATCCAGGCAAGCGGCCGAGGGCTAGCGGCGCCACGAGTCAAAATACCACCGTGGCCGGGGCGTCCGAAGGAACTGGCTGGTATACCAGGGAATAGGGCGGAGAGTTGGGGCCTTAGGGTCGCCAGCCGTTAAGTCCAAGGGCTGTCGTTCAATCGCCTTCAGCCGCCCGTAGAACTGGGCATGCCAGGTACAAACTCGGTCGTTTGTTTTGTTGGCATTATCCGTCCCTGCAAAGACGCACCGTGAGAAAATGATCCCGTGCCTAAAACGGATGGGCCACAAAGCGGGGTCCCGCCACCCCGGAAAGTGCTGGCAAGAAAGGCTTTGCGGAGTCGGTGAATTCTCAAGAGCCGGTCGACGACCCACCCGGAAAAGAAACAGTGATTTAGTCAGCCAGTCGGGTTTATTGAGCACTTACTTTGTGCAGAGCACTGGATTAAGCGCTGGAGAGAGTGCGACAGAGCAATATAACAGGCAGATGCCCTGCCCACAACGACAGGTGAACGGGTTTTTATAGGGACCACAAAAAAAGCAGGACTAGCATGCTACATGACATGATTCGGGCGTTCTCATTGCGTCCCGATAACAGGTTTCGATCATAAAGATCCTGCGGTAAGTATCTCTGAAAATCGGTTTTACATCTCCAGACTCCATAGACGAAACCACTCCTTCAGGTCCAGCTCACTCTGAAATGATGCCCCGTCTCTGTCTCGGAAAGTGACTTTATTCTATAGACATGGCCACTGAAATTGTCCACGCGGTCCGAACAAACGATTCTATTTTGCCGAGAGACTCGGGCGTTTCCGAAGCAGCGTGGCCTAGTGGATAGAGCCCCGGCTTGGGAGTTGGCAGGACCTGGGTTCTAATCCTGACACTGCCATTGGTCTGCTGTGTGACCTTGGACAAGTCACTTAACTTCTCCGGGCCTCAGTGACCACATTTGTAAAACGGGGATTCAGATTGTCCAAATTGATTGTCTCATCTACTGCAGCACTTAGTAGAGTGCCTGGTGCATAGTAAGTGCTGAATAAATGCCATTTTAAAAAAAGCTTCCCTGAATGCTCCCGTGTAGGGTAAAAGCAACAACAACAAAAACCAAATGCAACTCATCACTTTACTCTCATCCCTGTTTATTTAGAATATTGAGTGCCTGCAAATTGTTTAACATTCAAACATCCTACCGCTTTTCATATAGACTGTCTGGAGTTGAGAGAGGTTCCGGAGTTCAGGTATTTTGCTAACGGAATGTTAAATGGGTCTGAGTTTCCCAAATGATTGTGGTAGTACTTTAAAGAGCTTTTACAGGCTGGTGTGATAGGCTTTTAGGATACAGGAGATGTATTTTTGCCAATTGAATCCAAATTCACTGAACCTTTTAAGAAAAGTGTCTTAAGAGATTTAAGAGACAGGTCAACGTTAAACAGAGAATGTTTTTGTGTGTATTTTTGTGTACCTTTTGTTTTCCAATAAAATGCTATTTTTGAATGGGTGACTTAATTTGTAATATGTTTTGCATTTTTAATTGCAATATATAGTGGCTTAATCGTTTTTTTTTTCAAAGTACATGTGTGTCTTTTCTCCATCTTTCTCCTTGAACCTATCTGTAGAAATAAAACATAAATTGTAGTTATGAATTGTTGTTATGCTGTGCTGAATAGCGTGGGGTTCTCTTACGTACGCTAGGCTAGGGAAAGACAATTAACTTTAGCAGAAACTGCATTTGAAGGTGGTAGTTGTATCCAGTGTGCGGTTTGGTTTCCCTATGTAGCAATAAATGTTTTGTAGGTGAATTAAAACCTGCATCATCGTGTCAGAAAACAAGTTTTGTAAATCATGGATTTAAGGTTAAGATATGACTGAAACGAAACTCCTCGCTGATAAGGGGAGGGGAGAGGGAACAGGAGGAGCCCGGAAGGTGTTAAGATTTTTCAATCTCGTGCAGGCCATTTAGTGCGTTAAAGTTATCTGTAAAGCCTTCCCCTCACTTTCCATGAAGATAAACATCTCAGTAATACAGAGTAACTACTGAAAAATATTATGCAACAGAAAATCGAAAAGAACTTTGGTGAGGAGAACCTTTTGAAATTCTGAGACCAGTAAAGCTTCGAAAAGCTTATGTAGACAACACTGAATAACAACTGCTTTTTTCCCAAGTGTTCACTTCTGTTAATGCTAATACGTGGACAGGTTTGGGTTTGCCGTATCTGTACCATAGTTCTAATTCACACTTGTGCCTTTGACTGTTATTTGATTTTTCGCGTAGGTTGCGGAAACCAGATGGTTGACACGGTTTGATTTTAAAATGTTCGTATTCATTGTGTTGCAGGTCCAAAACATCCATAGCGATTGGATTTGCTCTAGGTGTTTTGAAAGGTTATGTAAATATTAATCCCAAACTGATCCAGTGTCTGGCCTTAAGGACAGTAAAAAAAAAAAAATTCATATTTTGATTGCTCTAAAGTCTCCATAATTGTTTTGGTATCGTAATTGAAATGGACATCGATTCTACTAGAATAAATCATTTAGTTTCTAGTCCCGAGAGGCTGAGATTGTTAGTTTTTCTGTCCTGCCAGAATCATCTTCAGAGCCGGTTGGGAAGGGTTTACAAATGGGCAATGTAGTTTACTCTTTGGAAGGGCAACCGTAAATTCAACTGGACATGTAGCGTTTGCCCCAGTCTTCAGTCTTTGACTTGTTTGAATAGTAGGTATGTGATAGGAAACAAAATGGAAGGTCAGTTGAATTTCTGTTGGTCCTCAATGGACAAAAATCCAGACTTCTTTCCTTGTAAACCACGATCCAGCCCGCGGCGTCTGTGAAAGTGGGTAAACGTTGAGAGAATATGTTTGTTTTCCCCCCACCTTTTTGGTTCCCGTTTAAGTGGGAGAGAGCATGAATAGAAAAGTAGAAGGAAAGTGGGGATATTTCCACTTAGCTTCCTTTTCCCCCCACAGGCTAGGAAAGGGGCAAGTGAAATGATACGTGTTGCTGATTGAACTTTTTTTATTGCATGAACCTTCCTCCTTATTAACATTTGGCTACTTATAGAGCTGTCTTGCAGAAAAGACAATAAAGGATAAATAGGAAAAGGAAATTGAGGGGATTTGCAGAGGAAGGAGATTAGGAGCGGAAATGGCTGAAAGGATTTTCTGGTCAACTTTGCTCGTACAGTTGGGAAAGCTCGTTAAACCAAGTTTAGTACAGTCCACGATACCCAGGAGCTGTTCAGTCAGTGCCGTCGCTATTAATCTAAGTCATATCAGGTAGACCGTATTTCTAAGTGACTACATTGATTCTTTCAGGTCCGTTCTGGATCATCACATTCTTCACGTTTATTCTGTTTAATGGATTTATTTATTCTAGGTTTCATATTTATCGACGCGTTTTGCTTCCCAGGAGGTTAAATGCCTTTTCTTCCTAGGCTGGTTTTAGGTCCCCGCCGCCGTTGGAATGAAATGGGATTGGTAATATTTGTTTCTAACCTGTTGTCGTTTTCTTTTAAGAGCACATCGCTCTTTTTGTGAAATGCCACTCCCTTAGATGGGGAAGACAGAAGGCAAGGGTGAGGAGGTCAAACAGCATAAACCTCTGTTATCGAAAATAAACATAAGTCTCCCCTGTTGTGTGCCCGGGCTCCAAAAAGTGTCATCGTTTTTCTGAAATCCGAGCTTATCCTAAATGCACCTGTTCCCTGCCCTGCTGGGTATCGTGAGGCTTATTTACGTTTTGTAGTCTAAAATCATATGTGAGTCTTCAGTATCTTGGAAAAATGTAGGGCTGTTTTCTCTTGATGGTGGGAGGATGGCATTCTGCTATAGAAAATGCTTGGCAAATATTTTGTGTGGCGAGAGCCCTTCTGATAAGATCTTCTGTTTCACCTTGTCTCTCTGTTAACCAAGTGAAGTTCTATTTTCTGTATGTAACTGAACTGTGAATGTTGGTTATCTTCTTTGTTGGTAGACAGAGTTGGTTAAAAAAAAAAGAGAACAAAATGTAGAAATTCGAGAATCCCTCTTCCTCAAAGTGTTTCTCCAAGGCAAATGCATTTCTGTGGTTTAGCTTGAATGTTAGACCCACCAGCTGGAATCGTTGGGTTTTATGCCGTTCCACTCTTTAGCCTTGAAATTACTGTACTTTTTTCTGGTTCTAGATGAACGTATTACTTGAAGTTCTAACTTGGTGTGGTTTTTGGCCTTGGGTCAGAATATTCAGATAATTTTAAAACAAATTAACCTTGTGCTGTCCATTGTAGGTAAGTATTTTAGATGAGTTTTCAGACAACAGTTAGTTTTGTCAATTGTTGTAATGCTGGGACTTTGACCTTGCCTTTATTCAAAAGAAGGGAAAGTGGTAGTGTTTTAGGGTTAAGGCAGACATTTCTGAAAGGAAGATTAAATTCAGATGGAAGGATGGGCCGCTATGCAGTTTATGGTCAAGGGCCCAGATGCTCTCCAAACCATTCAAATGTGAATTTGCGGTTTTCCTGCCATCGTGGCTGTTGAGGTTGCGGTTTAATCAGTACGTAATAAAACCCCTAAGAAATATCTAGACCTTGGTTGCAAGAGTAGCCTTTGCCCCCGTTCCAGTGACGTGTAGTTGACAGTGTAATCTCAGAGAGTTCTCTGAAGCCGAAAATTGTTAATGACTTGGAAGCTAAGCGGGTTGGGCTCTGCTGCCATTTGGAAATAAATATGATGGTGGAAATTATTATTGAGCAGATAAGGGGGCTGTAGATTATTTGATTGGCGGTATCAGAGGCAACAATGCTTTTTACAATGATTCCTCAATGAGAATATTGACTGCTGTTCTATGTCAGAGGGCCAGTGTCCTAGATTGAATACTGTCCCTGGAGATTGTGAGGCAGAGGAGCCCCGACAAGTGCTCCTCTTCCTTAAGCCGGGGCCTTCTTCCCGATGGGATTGTGGTCGATCCCTTGCCCAAATGGGACATCTGAGAGAGACACGGTCAGAGGGCCTAGTGGCCGCAGCATCTATCTGACCGTCGCACCTCCTTCCAATTTTTATAACTGCATTCAAGTTTTTTTTAAAAAAAAATCCCATTTTCCTTTTGCTCTGTACGATTCCCAGCTGTTTTCTCCTTTTCCCATAACTTGGGATCATCCTCAGTGAACTCTCACCCAGGGTATAAAGGCCTCATGGGATGGAGTCGCACTGGAGAGATCACCCTTTTCTTCCTCCTTCCGATTGTAGGGCCAGGAGGTCTAAACGATCCGTGGTCCTGGCAGAAGTTGGATCAGCGGGCAGAGCAAGGGGGGAGCCAAAGGCGTGTGAGAAGCAGCGTGGCTCAGTGGAAAGAGCCCGGGCTTTGGAGTCAGAGGCCGTGGGTTCGAATCCCGGCTCCGCCAGTTGTCAGCTGTGTGACTTTAGGCAAGTCACTTCACTTCTGTGGGCCTCAGTTACCTCATCTGTAAAGTGGGGATGACTGTGAGCTCCCCATGGGACAACTGATCACCTTGAAACCTCCCCAGCGCTTAAAACAGTGCTTTGCACATAGTAAGCGTTTAATAAATGCCATCGTCATCATCCTTTGCTGGCTCCTTCCTTCGGAACCAGCCCCTCTGGCCAACGTGTGCTGTTCCTCGCTTAGTCTTGCTCCACTGTGCCGTACCTTCAAGGGACCAGAAAGCACATTTGGGATGCTGCTTACCAACGGCAGCCAGGACAGGCGGCCACCTTCGATGCCAATAGAGAACCCTGCCCAGTGGCCTGGATGGACGGGGCTCATTCGTTGGTTTTTCTGTAAGGCCGATACGACGAAAGGAAAGAATGCTGTGCTCTAGAATCGCTTCTAACACCAACAGTGAAGCACTTGACGTGGGCCGATCGCTGTCCAGAGACTGGGATGGAGTCATGATAATAAAGTCGAACCCAGCCCTGTCCCACGTGGGGCTCACAGTCTAAGGAGGAGGAAGAGCAGGTATTGAATCCCCGTTTTACAGATCGGGAGACGGAGGCCCAGCGAAATTAAATGACTCAGCGGGCCAGAGGTCGAGCTGGGATTAAAACCCAGGTCCTCCGACTCCCGGGCCGTGGTTTTTCCGTTAGGCCACGCTGCTTCTCAACAGTCCAGAGATGGAGGAAGACATTTCTAGTCCCGCCGTCAAAAAACAGTGAATCCAGAGGCATTTTAGAGCTCATTCCAGCTTTAAATTTAAAAAGCACTTTCCCTTTCGGCTGGAAATTTTGTATCGGGATAGATCCTCGCATCCTTTGAAACCCTTTTTCAGATGCTTGCGTCTTCAATCGTTCTGTTAGGGGTGGAATTTCTGTCATCTAGACTTTATCCAGATTCCTTAGTTCAGGCGGGCATTAGGACAACAGGGGGATGACTTTTTAGAAAGGGTTTACAACTTGCCGTCTGTGTAACTCTGATATGTCTCCCCCTTTTAGACTGTGAGCCCACTGTTGGGTAGGGACTGTCTCTATATGTTGCCAACTTGTACTTCCCAAGCGCTTAGTACAGTGCTCTGCACACAGTAAGCGCTCAATAAATACGGTTGATGATGATGATGATTAATGACCTTCCAGAGTCTCTAATTGTGGTTTTATTTGGAAAATGTTTCACACTGATCGTGTGAAGCTCAGTGACTGGGTAGAATCGCAAGAGATTCTCAACTATCACTGGCAGGTTCAGTTAGTCCTCTACTTAACTTGTACTTCCCAAGCGCTCAGTACAGTGCTCTGCACACAGTAAGCGCTCAATAAATACGATTGATGATGATGACTGCATTTTGAGTTGAGAAGAACGGCACTTGCATCGGCATCTCTTTTCAGCTTTCCATCGCTTTTGACGTCACGATCCCATCCCCCCTCCAGTCTCTAGTTCTGGTGGTTCAGGCTGTCGGGATGGGGGGTGGGCAGAAGGTAGGGGAAAATTTAAAAAGCTGGTGGGAAGAGGGGGAAATGTTTAAAGAGAGTGTTGTGTGGGGCGGGAGACGGAAGAGCTAGAGAGGCTGGGGAGGAGATAAGCTTGTTGTGGGAAGGGAATGTATCTGCTTATTTTTGTGTCTCTCTCTCCCGAGCGCTTATTACAGCGCTCTGCACACAGTAAGCGCTCAATAAGTACAATTAAGTGAACGAACAACTGGTGAGGCCAGCCGGAATTAGTAAAATGGATGCGTCAACCTTATGTGGGGCTCGGCTTGCTGGCCTCACCTCCTCTTCCCCAGCCTCTCTCTTGTTCTGTCTGCCTGAGGAAGTAAAATAGTAATAATAATATAATAATTATAATAATTATAATGATGGCATTTGTTAGGCGCTTGCTATGTACAAAGCACTGTTCTAAGCGCTGGGGAGGTGATCAGGTTGCCCCACGGGGGGCTCAGAGTCTTCATCCCCATTTGACAGATGAGGGAACTGAGGCCCAGAGAAGTGAAGTGACTTGGCCAAAGTCACACAGCTGACCAGTGGCGTAGCCGGGATTAGAACCCAGGACCTCTGACTCCCAAGCCTGGTATTTGTTAAGCGCTTACTGTGTGCCAGGTACTGTACTGAGCACTGGGGTGGAGACAAGCGAATCGAGTCGGACACAGTCCTGTCCCATGTGGGACTCAGTCTCAATCCCCATTTTACAGATGAGGGAACTGAGGCCCGGCGAAGTGAAGTGACCTCCCCAAGGTCACACAGCAGACAAGTGGTGGAGCTGGGGTCAGAACCCCATGACCTTTCGCCTCTCAGCCCGGGCTCTAGCCACTAGGCCATGCTGCTTCTCAAATAAACTACTCTGTCGTAATATCTCTCCGACTCAATATAAATATATTAGTAAAGCCATAAGTACTCCTCTTTTGGGCACCCAAATCTGGGTAATTCTGATAAAGTCGATTAGCCGGCCTTAGTTCGGAATCCGGCCCTCCATTTTTACATTGGTCTTACAAGAGGATTGTAACAGCCTTCTAGACAGCAGTCTTCTAGACTGAGCCACTGTTGGGTAGGGACCGTCTCTATATGTTGCCAACTTGTACTTCCCAAGCGCTTAGTACAGTGCTCTGCACACAGTAAGCGCTCAATAAATCCGACTGAATGAATGAAAGAGGATTGCTTGCGACTCGTAGCGTTTCGACCTGATGCAAGTTTCAAGGAACGAATTACACCACAAGTCCGAGGACTGCCTGTGCGGTCTAGTTATTTTAAAGCACTGGGGAGGGAGTGTAGGTGCTCCTCATCTTTGTGAAAACGTGAGGAACTGTCTAAATCAGATCAACGCCTACAGTGTCAAATGAAATTTAATGCCTCCGCCTAAGGGAATTGCCCCTCTTTTAAGGAACATTATGGTGGACGATTGATTTTAAAACTGCTCTTGCAGCCTTTCGATTTGAGTGAAGGGAAAGGATCAGCTAAAGAGCGTAGTCTCCTTTTCAGCTGGGTTGGATCGGTTCAAGTTGGGAAAAGCGATAGCTTCCTCTCGTACTTGGGTAGTTACGGCAAAAATAAAGCACCTTTGCGTTTCACCAGCTACGGGGTATGGAGATCAGGAAAGGATGGAAATTTAAGAGGGTGCGTATGGAGATCAGGAAAGGATAGAAATTTAAGAGGGCGTCCATGTGGTAGCAGTTTCCTTAGAACTACCCAGTATATTGCAGTTACACTCCAGCGCTACGTGAAAAAAGGCAGCGGATATGTTTCTTCTCGTGGTTCATTGGATGGAATAAAGAGAAAGTAACCATTTTAATCAGTGATGGAATAACCACTTCTTTATTGTAGCATAGTAAAAATTAATAAACCTACTCAGAGGAGGAAGAACGCTGTTTATGCCTCTTCACGTGCGTCAGACGGACGGGAACTAATCTCTCTAATGATCATTTTTGTTTCATTTTTTTCTTAAAGACTCTCCTAGACTGTTGCAAGAGGACACACACTCACACACACTTCTGTAATCTTTGTGATAACTTGATGCTTGCTCTAATTGACCTCTTCAAACCCTAGCCAACTTTTTTGCCTGTCATTCAATATGAGGTGGTGTAAAATTCAGGCCATCAGAAGGTAGTTCTTTCTAATAAGGTGCCCGGGTCGACCACAAGGGAAATGATCTGGGGTCTCTGAGTCTAAGGTAAAAACAAAAAACAAAATTTAAAAAAAAAAACAACTCTTGTGAGATGCAGTATTTAAAATCGTGATAGAGTCGGTTTTAAAAAGGAGAGAAATGCTAGCATTTACAAGCAATAAATAGGTTGTCAACTCCATGTTGTTATTTATGCCCCATTAACCTTTTTCTCCAGATCATTGAGACTGAAAATATGATGGACCGAATTGTGAATGGCTTGTCTGAGTCTAGTATCAAGGTGCGGTTAGCTGCAGTCAGGTATGAGCTTTAATGGTCTGAATAAAATCCTTTGCAGTCTGTATAACTCCGGTTCTTTACTGGGCCTTCGTGAAGCAAGCTAAGTAACCAAATTACTTGCTTAAAATCACGCGCATTGGCACTGATGAAATGCAGTGTGTAAATCTTTTAAAACCTCCGAGCCGAATCCACCCTCAAAAGTACATGCAGTCATTCTGAAGTACTTAAATATTGCCAAAACGCTTTTGTGTTTGCAGTCTGTAAACGTTTGCGAAGTCCCAAACCTTAGGCGTTTGGACAGGAAGGGCGAAAGCATTCGATGGGCCTAATTTTGGTTGTTCTTTGTAGATGTTTGCACAGTTTGTCCAGGTCTGTGCAGCAGCTCCGAACCAGCTTCCAGGATCATGCCGTGTGGAAGCCCTTAATGAAGGTGAGAGGAAGGTAGTGGCAGGCGCGGTTGTGTGTCGTCGCGATTCCTCCGCTCCTTGTAGTCGTGGGTCGGTCGGGCTCCTTCGTCGGCCAGTCGTGTTTACTGAGCATTTACGGTGTGCAGAGTATTGTATATATACCTGTATATATGTATATACGGTTGCACATATTTATTACTCTATTTATTTATTTATTTATGTATTTATTTTACTTGTACATTTCTATCCTACTTATTTTGTTGGTATGTTTGGTTCTGTTCTCTGTCTCCCCCTTTTAGACTGTGAGCCCACTGTTGGGTAGGGACTGTCTCTATGTGATGCCAATTTGTACTTCCCAAGCGCTTAGTACAGTGCTCTGCACATAGTAAGCGCTCAATAAATACGATTGATTGATTGATTGATTGTACTGAGCGCTTGGGAGAGTATAATATTATTATACTTTATATTATTGTTTAATATTATTGTTATACAGTAGACACGTTCCCGGCCCACGGCGAGCGTGTAGTCTAAAGCGTCAGCTTCTTGAGGGCGGGAACCGGCCGCTTCTCTGTTTCGTCCCTCCCACGCACTTCAGTACAGTGTATTGTCCCCAGTTGATGCTCAGAAACCTTTATTACTACCGCTACTACAGATGGAATTAATACTGCCTTAGCGGCCAATACCCGTCTCTCGTTTGGCTTTTTATTTCGAAGCGACATTTTGCATTGTTAATGCGTAGAAACTGCATCGTAATCGTGCTCTCCCAAGCACTTGGTACAGCGGTCTGCGCGCAGTAAGCACTCGATAAATACTGGTGATTGGTGGATCGATCTGAAAAGGTCACCTGTGGTATCGATGCTCTAAATACGTGCAAACCAAGTTGAGGATTTATGGGAAGGGAGGGTTTAAATGTTCCGGCTCATCCTCTGTCAGAATTTGGTGCTTTCAGGGGCGCACTGAGATGTGGGTCCGTTTTCTTCTGTAAAACGTAAGGAAAAAGGCAGAAAGGAACATATGACATGGTGCCATTCTGGGTGCGATAATTGACCCGTCCATCTCATGTCCGTCTCGGGCACCGATGGCAGTGGCTTGTAGGTGGACGATTTAAACCAGTGGTCCACGGGCTTAAGGGATCATGGCACATGTCCCCAGCTTTTGTGTGACTCTGTAGAGGCCCAATCAGTCTAGCGTGGCTTAGCGGGTAGAGCACGGGTCTAGGAGTAAGATGGTGCTAACCCTGGCTCCGCCACTTGTCTGCTATGTGACCTTGGGCAAGTCATTTCACTACTCTGTGCTTCAGTTCCCTCATCTGTAAAAAAAAAAAAAAAAAAACGAGTTTTAAGACCGTGAGCCCCGTGCGGTGCATGGACTACATCCAATCTGATTACTTTGCACCTGGGAACGTGCCTGGCACATAGTAAGTGCTTAACAAATGCCATTTTTTAAAAAAGGGCCCGGAGGTCAGAGGACCTGGGTTCTGTTCCCGGCCCTGCCCCTTACCCGCTGTGCGACAGTACACAGTTCCCTCATCTGTAAAATGGGGATTCAATAGCTGTGCTTCTTCGTACTTAGACAATGAGCCCTATATGGGTCCCGATGATCTTTTATCGGTCCCAGCGCTTGGTACGGTGCTTGGCACGGCGCGCTTAATAGATACCACGATTAGCATTATTTCCATTCCCTTTCTCTCCACCCCGGAACAGCTTGTTCCCCACGGGATCTAGCTTGCTCCTGAAATATCCCGGGTGAGACGTGAAATAAGAGACGTGAGACTGTCCTGACCCCAGAATAGCAAGCAAAGCCTTATAACCCCAGTGTCTATTCCTGCATCCCACACCCGTTTTACCGCAGAAAGCTCTGAAATACCTCTTGCCTACCATCTTTCTTTCTGGGACGGGGGTTGGCTTCCGCAAGCAGAAACTGTGTTGGTAATGATCTTATCAAGTGGTTATGTTTTACAGCGTTTGTCTTTTTCCTCACCCAAGTGTTTTCCCTGCTAAATTGGCATCTGCATTCAAAATATTTCACCAGATGGTTGCCAGTCAAACCTACTCACTGTAAAAACCCTAAGGAAAATTTGAAATGAGTAAGAGCCACACATCATGAGCTAATTCTACTTCTTGCTGTTTTTTAAGTTGAAAATTACACACCTACTTTAGCAGGCAGTTCCGTATGTCAACTGGTAATAATAATGCTTTGTTTGCATTTAACTAGTACTTTACCTTGCAAAGTCCTTTCATTTTCTCCATGAAGGTATAAGCTACCGAAGAATTTCGGGGCAATAAAAAAAGTCACTGTTTGTAAAGATGGATTTGAATTTTACACCAGAGAATCACAAAGTTAGCCCAAGATATTTAGTAGAGTTTCTAAATGTAAGCATCTTTATTTCTGAGATTTAATAACGATCTCTGCTTTTTTTAAGATTTAGCAACAGCCACTAAGCGAAGGGGGATGGGGAGATGTGTTATTTGCATGTCAATATCATCTTAATATATTGTTCTCGCTCTGCTCAAATGCAGTTGAATGATTTGCTTTCTTTGAGGCTGGGTTGAGCAAAGATGCAGTGAAAAGGTTGTCCCTTCATTAACTGTCTGATTTTTCAAAGCAATGCTTTCTTACTTCTGCTGATACAACAATTGTCCTAGACTGTAAGCTCGACTTGAGCAGGGAATGTGTCTGTGCTGTTGTCCTCTCCCAGGTACTTAGTACAATGCTCAGCGTACAGTAAACGCTCAGTTATTAGGATCGACTAAGTATGGTGCAGTATTTAAATAATGTCCCTGAGTTTTCTGTGCACACTGTTGCTATAAAGTGTCTAACTACACATAGTTTAACCAAAAGCTTAAAGAAAAAAAGTTGGATGCCCTTCATACCGTGAAATTTTTGAACCTCAGTTAATATGCCTTTTGCCCAGGAGTGATGTTTGTCAAGGCTATCCTCATTTTGAAAAATTAAGAAAATAGTATATGAATAATTTCGTGGCCTTGAACTTGGTATAGAGCTCTGCTCAGGTAAGCATTCAATAAATACCACTGGCTGATTGAGTACCCTTTTCCTCCATTTGTCAAACGGAGGAGTAACACCTGAAGGTCGAGGGTGTTGAGATGTTTATTATTATCACTGCCATCATTTGACGCTAATTATCGTTATGTTGCTTACTGCATTTAAGCGCTTAGTTTATGGCAGGCCCCGTGCTCAGTGCTGTAGAAAGGGGCAAGGATAATAATTGAAGACAGAATTTCTGGCTTTTGGAACTCACCATCCCAGAGTAGGGTTTGGGAAGGACAGACAACCAGGCAAATTAGTGAAAAATTCCAAGTAAAGCAATCAGTGGAATTGAATGCACATTTACTGTGTGCAGAGCATTGTACTAGGCACTTGGGAGAGTTCAATACAATAGAGTTGGCAGAAACAATCTGTGCCCACAGGGAGCTTACAAGACTAGAGGGGGATAATACTTGTGATATTAGTTAAGTGCTTATTATGTGCCACATGCCATTATTATTATTATTATTGCTATTCACCATTCGAAGCACTGGAATAGATAGGAGATAATCAGGTCAAACACAGTCCCTGTCCCAGGAGCCACTCACAGTCTAAAAGAAGAGAACAGGTATTGAGTGTCCGTTTTACAGAGGAGGAAACTGAGGCTCGGAAGTTAAGTGACTCGCCCAAGGCCTCATCACAGGCGGAGCCTGGATTAGAACCCAGGCCCGAGTTCTTTTCACCCGACCCCGAGAGGGAGCTCATTCTGCGTTGAAGTTGAACTTGTTAACTTGAGCTAATCCTGCGTTGAAGTTGAATTAACTTGTACCTTGTAAACTTGGTAACCATGTCTCCCGGTTTGCAAAAGGATTCCTTGGTGCCTCTGGAGAATCCCTTCGTCTCATCAGGTGAACAGAGAAGCAGTGTGGCCTACCGGAAAGACCATGGGCCTGGGACTCAGAAGAACCTGGGCTCCAATTCCCAGCTCTGCCTCTTGCCTGCTTTGGGACCTTAGGCCGGTCACTTCACTTCTCTGAGCCTCAGTTTCCCCATCTGTAAAATGGGGCTGGAGAGCGTGAGCCCCTTGGGGGACAGGGGCTGCGGCCAACCCAATTTGTTTGCATCCACCTCAGCGCTTAGTACAGTGCCTGGCACAGAGGAAGCGCTTCACAAATACCATCATTTTTTTTTTTGAGTCTGTGAGCCCCATCCGAGACAGGGGCTCTCTCGTCATCAATCGTATTTATTGAGCGCTTACTATGTGCCGAGCACTGTACTAAGCGCTTGGGAAGTACAAATTGGCAACATATAGAGACAGTCCCTACCCAACAGTGGGCTCACAGTCTAAAAGGGGGAGACAGAGAACAAAACCGAACATACTAACACAATAAAATAAATAGAATAGATATGTACAAGTAAAATAAATAGAGTAATAAATATGTACAAACATATTTACATATATACAGGTGCTGTGGGGAAGGGAGGGAGGTAAGATGGGGGGATGACGGGGGATGATGGGGGGCTCTCTGACGTGATTATCTTATATTCATTCGTTCAGTCGTATTTATTGAGCACTTACTGTGTACAGAGCACTGTACTAAGCGCTTGGAAAGTACTGAGACTGTGTGAGTCCCCCGTGGGACACCCTGATCACCTTGTAACCTCCCGAGCGCTTAGAACAGACTAAAACTAACAGACTTTCTAGACTGTGAGCCCGTTGTTGGGTAGGGACCGTCTGTATATGTTGCCAACTTGTACTTCCCAAGCGCTTAGTACAGTGCCCTGCACACAGTAAGCGCTCAATAAATACGATTGAATGAATGAAACAGTGCTTTGCACATAGTAAACGCTTAATAAATGCCATCATTATTATTATTATTACAACCAATACTAAGTTTGGCACATAGTAATTGCTAAACAAGTACCATCCTTATTATTAGTTGAATTTCCTCAGAAGTCTGGGCTGCTCACTCTTTCAGGTAATGTTAATAAATGCAGTTTTGGTTTTCATTCGCCGTCTTTTAAATAGGCAGAATTGGTTGAGGAGATAAATTGCTTGGCTGTTCTTGCTCACGAAATGCACGGTTGATTGGTAACCTCTAACAGAGATCCCCATTTGCCTTTTCGTTCTCTTAGGTTTTACAGAACGCCCCCGATGAAATCCTAGTGGTAGCCTCGTCCACGTTGTGCAATCTCCTTCTTGAATTCTCCCCTAGCAAAGAGGTTGGTCTCTCTTCCACAGCCCTCTCTCAATTCTCGAATCGTTTTCAGGACGTTTCGTTGATCTTTCTCATCTCGTTTTCCAGGTTCTAAATGTAGGAAAAAATCCCTTTTAAAAATGACCGTAGTTTCTGGAACACAAGACTTCATAGTTTCAAGAAGAACCGGGCATTGGCTTCTGAGGCCAAACCATCACCCCGCAGTGGAGGAGTAGACGAATCCTAAACCCATCATCATCATCATCAATCGTATTTATTGAGCGCTTACTATGTGCAGAGCACTGTACTAAGCGCTTGGGAAGTACAAAGTGGCAACATATACAGACAGTCCCTACCCAACAGTGGGCTCACAGTCTAAAAGGGGGAGACAGAGAACAAAACCAAACAACCTAACAAAATAAAATAAATAGAATAGATATGTACAAATAAAATAAATAAATAAATAGAGTAAAAAATATGTACAAACATATATACATATATACAGGTGCTGTGGGGAAGGGAAGGAGGTAAGATGACTGTTTAGTATGCTTGCTTGGGGTCAAAGTAAATAATCTGTGATGAGGCCTTTTGGCAGAATTCAATTTGATGTGTTACTAGTGTGTCTTCCGGTGAGCAGAAGGATTCTGGAGTCTCTCATCATCCCTGCTGTTTAGGGGAGGCAGATGGTACCTTAATCGATTCTTATTTCTGATAGACTGTGTTCCTCCCTTTACTCTGATGGATATTCCTTACCGACTAATGAACCGGGACTCACCGTGGTTTTCTCTGGCCACCTAAGTTAGCTGTTTTCCACTCTTAGTTAAGTTATAACCTGTGTCAGTTTAAACTTCAAGCAGAAATTGAGTTCTCACCTCAAAAAAAGTAGGCTTGTTCTTACAGTTCAAGTCTGCCCCGAAGCTCTGACTATTTAGCAGCTGCTTGTGCAGTAATATAATTTTCTTTGAGTGGCAAAGGCTGCCTTGCCTAAGACTTAAATTTCTTTCTTTTCATATTTTTCATTGAAAAGATCCCCTTTGTTTCTGAGGTCAAATAGTTTACGTGGCATAGAAATTGTTCTCTTAACTTTAAACTGGCCACATTTCAAGTACTAGAATCAATTCTTGATTTTTTAATTTGTACCTTTGTATATTTTTAATTCATTACAATTTATTACAAGCTTTCCAGTGTTATTGTAAAGCTGACGCTCACAAGATATACAAACACTTGTAGTTACAATAGACTTTAGGTTTTAAACCCTTTATAATCAGGAATCAGTTAAACCAAACCATTATTCTGGTAGGCGAACCCCAACGTGCCCTAATAAGGTTGACAAATAGATTGGCAGGCAGCTCAAAAGTATTTTCTTAGAGTTTATAATGGTAAAAACGACATCAGTCGGTGCTCTGCACACAGTAAGCACTCAGTAAATTCGATTGAATGAGTGCAAGTGTGTTTTGCATCCTTTTGATTGTGAACTTCAGTAACCCATTTTAGTTAGTAGGGTACCATTCTTGCTATATTCTGTATATGAGACTCCAAATATTCATCCTTGACTTGTGAACGTCAAGGTGGTAGTTGAGAAGAACTAACGAGGTGAGAGTCGCATTAAATCCGCAGCATACATTCCCCAAACACTTAAATTGGAGCAAGGGAATGGTGTTAGTTCTGTGTGAAGAAGGTTAAAAAAAAAAATCTGTTCTGCCAAGATCCAGTAATAATAACAGCCCACTCCCAAACTACTGGGCCAGCATTCAAAAACAAAGCAGAGGATCAGGGACTTCTGAAAGTAGGACTGGATGATTGATTCCACACTTAAGAGGGAACGAGTTAAGGCTCAAGAAACAAACAATTATTCCCTGCAAGGACCAGTGGAAAGAGGACAGGCCTGGGAGTCTGAGGACCTGGGTTCTAATCTCGGCTCCACCACTTGTCTGCCGTGACCTTGGGCGAGTCCCCGGACCGCTCTGTGCCTCAGCTTCCTCATCTGTAAAATAGGGATGAAATCCCACTCATCATCATCATCATCAATCGTATTTATTGAGCGCTTACTATGTGCAGAGCACTGGACTAAGCGCTTGAGAAGTACAAATTGGCAACATCTAGAGACAGTCCCTACCCAACAGTGGGCTCACAGTCTAAAAGGGGGAGACAGAGAACAAAACCAAACATACTAACAAAATAAAATAAATAGAATAGATATGTACAAATAAAATAAATGAATAAATAGAGTAAAAAATATGTACAAACATATATATATATATATACAGGTGCTGTGGGGAAGGGAAGGAGGTAAGATGGGGGGGATGGAGAGGGGGACGAAGGGGAGAGGAAGGAAGGGGCTCAGTCTGGGAAGGCCTCCTGGAGGAAATATGATTGAATGAGTGAATGGGGAGGATACAAGGTGATCCAACCTAGAGTGGAAGCCATGCGGGACAGGGACTTTTTCCAAACTGATAAAGGTGTCTCTACCCCAACGCTTAGAACAGCGCTTGGCACGTAGTATGGGCTTGCCAAGTTGTTCCCCGGGCGCAGGGGAAATCATGACACTACTTCATACAGCTTCATCCTGAGAATCCGTGCACCTTCGCTGGTCGGGGGCGGAGAAAGATGATATGAGGTAGGATGTATTTCGAAACTGTTTAGCAAGTACGGTAGCATGATCCTGATGCTACATTTTGCTCTTTTCCTATTATAGCCTATTTTGGAATCCGGAGCCATAGAACTACTATGTGGTTTAACCCAAAGTGAAAATCCCGCTCTGCGAGTGAACGGCATTTGGGCCTTAATGGTAAGTTCTTACCATCGTAAATGGCGGTCTTATTTTGAATCGCCTCCCTTTTTTTTTTCAGCAGAGGAACAGCTTGGTTCTATCACCAGAATGGCCCGCTCGGGCCCTGAGGAGCCATGGATCGGTTTCCTGGTCCGCGGCTGACTTGGGCTAGCCCCGTAGTCATTGTGCACCTCGGATTCCGGATTAGCCCGTGAGGAAAGGGGTTAAGGTGTGGCAAAGTGGAAGCGCACAACCCACAGGATTATTGTGAAGAACGGTGCCATCACTTTGCACCTCTGAGTTGCTACTTCAATCAATCAATCAATCAATCAATCAATCGTATTTATTGAGCGCTTACTATGTGCAGAGCACTGTACTAAGCGCTTGGGAAGTACAAATTGGCAACACATAGAGACAGTCCCTACCCAACAGTGGGCTCACAGTCTAAAAGGGGGAGACAGAGAACAGAACCAAACACACCAACAAAATAGAATAAATAGGATAGAAATGTACAAGTAAAATAAATAAATGAATAAATAAATAGAGTCATAAATATGTACAACCATATATACATATATACAGGTGCTGTGGGGAAGGGAAGGAGGTAAGATGGGGGGATGGAGAGGGGGACGAGGGGGAGAGGAAGGAAGGGGCTCAGTCTGGGAAGGCCTCCTGGAGGAGGTGAGCTCTCAGCAGGGCCTTGAAGGGAAATGCGTAAATGCTTAAATGCTTGAATACTTAAATGCTTGATGTTTTATAAAAGTCACTTTTAGAGAAACCACAAGAGTGCAGGCTCCTTCCTTTATGTCTTAAAATGGGTCACCACTTCAGACCTCAGCCCCTTTCCTTTTTCCTTCCGATTCCTTCAGACCTCAGCCCTTTTCAGCCCGGGCTTTGGAGTCAGAGGTCATGGGTTCGAATCCCGACTCCACCACATGTCTGCTGTGTGACCTTGGGCAAGTCACTTAACTTCTCGGCGCCTCAGTTACCTCATCTGTCAAATGGGGATTAAGACTGTGAGCCCCACGTGGGACAACTTGATCACCTTGTATCCCCCCAGCGCTTAGAACGGTGCTCTGCACATAGTAAGCGCTTAATAAATGCCATTATTATTATTTATTATTATTATTCCTAGTCTCTCTGTTTTTCCTCCACTCCCAAAATGTCCCAACATTTTGGACAGGGCATGTAAGGATTAGGTACTTTTCCCTTTTTTTCCTTTACAAAAATTAAACTGGGTAAGGCCTGGAAGTTCCATAGGAGTGGAAAGAGCCTGAGCTTTGGAGTCAGCGGTCATGGGTTCAAATCCAGGCTCCACCAGTTGTCAGCTGTGTGACTTTGGGTATGTCACTTCACTTCTCTGTGCCTCAGTTCCCTCATCTGTAAAATGGGGATTAAGACTGTGAGCCCCACGGGGGACAACCTGATCACCTTGTACCCCCCCCCATTGCTTAGAACAGTGCTTTGCACATAGTAAGCACTTAACAAATACCATTATTATTAGTATTATTTTTAAGGTACAGCCCAGCCACGCCTTTATAAAATAAAACCGTGTACAAATATCTTCACCAGCTAGTATTTACCTGAAACTGCAGAACATGTGGGCACATTGCTAGCCGTGTTACACCTGACAATATACCGAAACTCAGAGCTGGCAACTTCCGTGTTTCCAGCAATTTCTGTGAATGAAAATGTGCTCCCGTAAAGGTGTGTTTGAACATAATAAATTGATTTTTGCTGGTGTTATGTCATAATAATCAAAGTCAAATAAAAGGAGGAAATCATGAAACAGGGAGAAGTCGAGTCCCCGTCCAGAGGTGGAAGGTATTGTCCGCTTGACAAAAGTGCAAGGTTTTAAAACTGAGTCACAAAATTTAGTCAAGCCCCTGCCACAGTTAAGATGCTGGAATACTTTATTCCCCCTGCTGAAAAACGTGATCGATCTCTTTAAGCAGAATGAAGGGCAAGCTAAACGCAATAAACTGACTAATCGTTGAATCTTACAGAATGTGGCGTTTCAAGCGGAACAGAAACTCAGGGCCGATATCTTGCGAGGTTTGAGTACAGAGCAGCTATTCCGATTACTCTCAGATTCAGATGTGAATGTATTAATGAAGACACTGGGACTGCTGAGAAATCTCCTCTCTACTCGTCCAGTAAGTAAAGCCTCCAAGGCTTCCCAGAATACCCGTCTCAGTCCTTAAGACGTCGTTATTATTTAATATCCCTCACCGATAAACGTCAAAGACTTTTCACTAGCCCGCGGGAGACTAGGTCTGTTGATAAAGAGAAGAGAAGGAACCGTAGCAAGGCACGCGCCTTCGCTCCCGTAGTTAATTTAAAAGAAAGTAGAAGAGGATGGCAAGAAAACGGGATTGAGGGGATGCCTTGAATCGCTCTGGACTCCCTTGACCGTCGCTTCTAAACTCTGAGCGTTCGGTCGCTTCTCTTTCTTAGCCGGGGCGACCACTTGACTTAGTGGAAAGAGCCCGGGAGTAGCACTCGTCTGCTGTGTGACCTTGGGCGAGTCACTTGGCTTCTCCTTTGCCTCAGTTACCTCATCTGTCACATGGAGATTGAGACTTTGAGCCCCACATGAGACAGGGACTGTGTCCAACCCAAATTGCTTGTATCCACTGTAGCGCTTAGTACTGTGCCTGGCACATAGTAAGTGCTTAACAGATGCCGTTATTATTATTATCATTATTATTATTATCGCGGTCCTGGCTCGGCCACTGGCCTGCTCTGGGACTCACTTAACCTCTCTGGGCCTCAGTTTCCCCAGTTCTAAAATGGGGATGAGAGAGACTGTGAGCCCCATGTAAGATGGGGATTTTGCCTAATATAATAATAATAGTACAGCGTAGTGGATAGAGCATGGGCCTGGGAGAAGGTCATGGGTTCTAATCCCAGCTCTGCCATTTGTCTTCTGTGTGGTCTTGGGCAAGTCACTGCACTTCTGTGCCTCAGTTACCTCATCTCTAAAATGGGGATTGAGACTGTGAGCCCCACGTGGGACAGGGACTGCGTCCAACCCAATTCGCTTGTATCCGCCCCAGCCCTTAGTATAGTGCCTGGCACATAGTAAGTACTTAGTAAATACCATTGTCATAATTATTTTTGTTATTACTACTAATAATAATATCTTTGTGTCTGCTCCAGCACTTAGCACATAGGATGTGCGTAATTGTTCAACGCCTTCATTCTTATCAAGGCAGAGAATTCTAATTGTGTGAATTCCACATTGCTTTTGCAGCACATGGACAAGATAATGAGCACTCATGGCAAGCAAATCATGCAAGCTGTCACACTCATTCTGGAAGGAGAGCATAATATAGAGGTCAAAGAGCAGGTACATGTTACTTTTCTTCATGGGGTATGTTGTGTTTGGGAACCAAAAGCAGCAATGCAGTTCAGGGGTCTTATACCTCATGTAGACGGCTGAGGGTTAAGGAGAGCAGAGAAGGGGGCTGGTCTTCAGTGCAAAGAAAAAGAAGTGGGGTGTTGTTAGGGAGAAAGGCAGAATTGAAGAGAAACAGCACATTTTCAGACCCGTTACCTTCCCTGGCCCCCTGCTCACAGAGACCCTTTTTGCTTCTTTCTTTAAACATTCTCTCTTCCTAAGTAGTGAAACTGTCCCGTTGGTCTCACCGGCCTCTTTTTCCCGAATCGACCCCCTCGTCCCAAGCCAAAGATGACTCCTTCACTCTGAAACACATAGCCAGAAAAGGCAGGCTCTCTCCATACTCGTCAGAGTTCCCTTGTATACGGTGGTCTCCGTGGATAGAGTTTCTGTTCTTTCCCCTTATTCCTTCCTTTCCCCAGGACCCCCTTTCAGCTCTCACCTTTCACCCCACTACACCCACGCCTGCAAATCCCACCCCAGGGCAGGCCCTTCTCCAAAATGCCTCCTGCTCTTCTGCCTTTCTTCCACCCTCACCCTCCGAGCCATTTCAGCGGACCTCTGCTAGCATAGAAAGACAAACCCGAAGGCACTGAAGAATGACAGTATTACGGACGCCTGAACTCCCGAAGGATTTTTCTGATGTAACGTGTGTCTTTATCCCTGCCGTAGCTTTTGTAGGGTGCTTATTTTTATCAAAGACTCTGAAAGATTTAATATCACTGGAAAATCTCAGCCTCTCGGTGGTCTTCAGACGATCGCCTCAGATTTAGTGTGCTAGTGAGAGCCGGGTGAGAAAATGGATGCTTTAGGTCTGGGGTGCGTGGAGGGGATATACGCTGTCAGGAAAAAATGAAACGTTCAAGGAGAAAATAATTAAGGGGAATGTGGCCGCCACTCAGAGAGCACAGATCACTTCAGACCCACCGTTTAACCTTCCCTGTTTTTTAAAGTCCACCCAAAATTGGTAAAATCATAAGGGTTGTATCCATTTGCAAATCAAGAGTATGTTTTGAGTGCCTGCAGTGTGGAGGGCACTGTACTAAGAACTTGGAAGAGGACAGTAGATGTAGAAGACCCATCTCTTCCCAGAAGGACTTTACAATGTAATCAGGAAGAAAGTCATACCGATAAGTTTAAAAACAAGAGGGGTAAAAACTTTTAAAGCCAATATCTGGATTGGAAGCACCGCCCCCCCCCTTCTGATTTGAGGAAGACAGTCGGGTTTTGTGTTGGATAGTTCAGATTATCCCTGAGATCCCTGTCGGTCTATCGTTCTTAAATTCTACGAGTACAGTGTTGCATGCCCGCTTCATAATATCCCATTTCCAGTAGGGAAACAAGGCTTCCTTCAGTAAGGTCAGCGGCCCCAGCCTTCGCATTATCTAGAATCCCCAGATACTTCTGCCCAACATCACTGTGCGTGCTTTCTGCTTCAGTGAGTTCATTTTCTGTAGAAATTCAGCTGTCGAGAATTCAAGTGGACCTTAATTTCACTAGCATCATCATCAATCGTATTTATTGAGCGCTTACTGTGTGCAGAGCACTGTACTAAGCGCTTGGGAAGTACAATTTGGCATGATTGAAGCAGAGCTGTGTGAATTATTGTCCCATCAGCCTAAGGCCTGAAAGAAGTTTATTCAACTTAGTCCCCATTTGGTTGCGTGGGTGCGGTATTCCCCTATCAGACGTTATGAGTAAACGTGTAACAAATATTATTATTATTATCATTAATATTATTCTGTGATGCTGTAACCAGGAGCAGCCTTTCCTCGGGCATTTGCTACAGACCCCATGGGCCCTCTGGGACGTGGAGTTTAACCATCTTTCAGTGGCCTTGGCCCCTCCACCCAGGCTGTCAGTCGGTCAGTTGTATTTATTGAGAGCTTAGGGCAAGTATCCCTAAAGCGTGAGCTCGACGTGGGCAGAGGATGTGTCTGTTGTTATATTGTACTCTCCCAAGTTCTCAGTACAGTGTTTTAAGCGTTCAATAAATACGATGGATTGAATGAATGAAGTAGTGTTTCAAAGTCACCGTGGGTTGTTGATATCAGTATTTGAAGGGAAGGACCCAGGCTTGGCTTCTGGAATCTGAAAACCAACTCACAAGTAATAGGGGGAATTGTACGCCAGGCGTGGTGCATGCATGCTTCCTTGGCGGAGTTTAATGACTTGAAAACCCTGATGGAGCCTAAGAGAGATCGCCCGGTCCGCTGACGTCGTTTCTGCTCACAGGGTACGTTCTTTGGGCTACAGCTGGATGTTGGTTTGATTGACTGATTGATCGATCGATTGACTTCTCAAACAGGCAGCGTTCCTAACCCTCTCCCGAACAGGCACCCACGATTTCCTTTGCTTTGCCTCTTTCAGAAAGCCCTGTTTTCTGAAACTCCCAGAACAGAACAATGGATATGATGTCACCTAATCTACCTGAAAGGTTATTTTCTGTTTCAGGGGGTAATAATATCTCTTTTGGGATCATGCCCTTCTCCCTCAGCCACATCAGTTCCTTCGGCTGGGTTCGGGAATGTGAGCGGATGGCGTGCCACAGAGGGGGGGAAGGGAGGAGCCGTCCATGAGGAAAAGAACGAGGAATGTGGAATGCTGTCGAAAGCACCCGTCTTCCCGCATCCTATAGCAGAAAAATCCAAAGCAGCAGGCCTTAAATAGCCGCTTACCCTCAAGCAAGCACGTGAGGCGGGGGGCCGGGGGAAGGGGAAGCAAGGGCAAATACAGGTGATATAAACAGCCAGCTCTACCCATTTTCTCTTCAGTCTCCTTTGCCACTTCTTCCTGGCAGCCGAAGTCTCTTTCCCAGTCTTCAACTAACAGTTTCTCCCTCTGTGCTTTCGAGTTCCTAATCGGAAGGAAATTGCACCAGAAAAACAGGAAGCAACAAAATGGAAATGGGAAGAAGTGACCCCGTTGGGAGCCCTTGTCCATGGCCACTTATTCGTTCTTGAAAATACCGGCTGCTAGTTGCCCAGGAGATAATGGCTTGTCCCTCATCCGCGGCTCTTTGCCGCCGTGGCCATCCCTCTCATTCCCTCGCAGTCGGAACCCTGACCAGGTGGTTTCTTTGGAGGGGATGAGAGAATCTCACCCATAGTCAAATTGGAAACCTCAATTTTTTCAATCCATCTTCCCCCATCTTACTTGCTGAGATGTTCCCAAGTTTTTCTGGTTTTGTGGGGGGGTTTTCCCCCATAAACAAATGAATAATTTTGCACCTGGTATTTAACTGAGAGGGCTGGGGTAGAATTTTAATTTGTTAGTTGCATTTCATTTATTTATCAGAGAAGCGGCATGACCTAGTGGCAAGAGCCCAGGCTTTGGAGTTAGAGGTCACAGGTTCTAATTCCGGCTCCACTACTTGTCTGCTGTGTGATCATGGACAAGTCACTTAACTTCCCTGAGCCTGAGTTACCTCATTTGTATAATGGAGATTAAGACTGTGAGTCCCATGTGGGACAGGGATGTATCCAACCTGATTGCCGTATATTTACCCCAGCACTTAGAACAGTGCTTGGCAAATAGTAAGTACTTAACAAATACTGTTATCATCATTATTATTATAACATAATATCATACATTATCTCTCCCTCTCCCCCTTCTCCTCCTTCTCCCCCTCCTCCCCCTCTCCATCCCCCCGCCTTACCTCCTTCCCCTCCCCCCAGCACCTGTATATATGTATATATGTTTGTACATATTTATTACTCTATTTATTTATTTAATTTGTGCATGTTTATTCTAATTATTTTATTTTGTTAATATGTTTTGTTTTGTTCTCTGTCTCCCCCTTCTAGACTGTGAGCCCACTGTTGGGAAGGGACCGTCTCTAGATGTTGCCAACTTGTACTTCCCAAGTGCTTAGTACAGTGTTGTGCACACAGTAAGCGCTCAATAAATATGATTAAATGAATGAATGACCTTGGGCAAGTCACTTAACTTCTCTGAGCCTGAGTTACCTCATTTGTATAATGGAGATTAAGACTGTGAGTCCCAGTGCTTAACAAATACTGTTATCATTATTATTATGATAACATAATATCATACGTTATCTCCCCTCTCCCTCTCCCCCTTCTCCTCCTTCTCCCCCTCCTCCCCTTCCCCATCCCCCCGCCTTACCTCCTTTCCTTCCCCACAGCACCTGTATATATGTATATATGTTTGTACGTATTTATTACTCTATTTATTTATTTTATTTGTGCATGTTTATTCTAATTATTTTATTTTGTTAATATGTTTTGTTTTGTTCTCTGTCTCCCCCTTCTAGACTGTGAGCCTGTTGTTGGGTAGGGACCGTCTCCATATGTTGCCAACTTGTACTTCCCAAGCGCTTAGTACAGTGCTCTGCACACAGTAAGCGCTCAATAAATACGATTAAATGAATGAATGACCTTGGGCAAGTCACTTAACTTCTGTGAGCCTGAGTACCTCATTTGTGTAATGGAGATTAAGACTGTGAGTCCCATGTAGGACAGGGATGTGTCCAACCTGATTGCCTTATATTTACCCCAGCACTTAGAACAGTGCTTGGCAAATAGTAAGTGCTTAACAAATACTGTTATCATTATTATTATGATAACATAATCAATCAATCAATCAATCAATCGTATTTATTGAGCGCTTACTATGTGCAGAGCACTGTACTAAGCGCTTGGGAAGTACAAATTGGCATCACATAGAGACAGTCCCTACCCAACAGTGGGCTCACAGTCTAAAAGGGGGAGACAGAGAACAGAACCAAACATACCAACAAAATAAAATAAGTAGGATAGAAATGTACAAGTAAAATAAATAAATAAATAAATAAATAAATAGAGTAATAAATATGTACAACCATATATACATATATACAGGTGCTGTGGGGAAGGGAAGGAGGTAAGACGGGGGGATGGAGAGGGGGACGAGGGGGAGAGGAAAGAAGGGGCTCAGTCTGGGAAGGCCTCCTGGAGGAGGTGAGCTCTCAGCAGGGCCTTGAAGGGAGGAAGAGAGCTAATAATATCATACGTTATCTCCCCCTCTCCCCCTTCTCCCCCTTCACACCCTCCTCCCCTTCCCCATCCCCCCACCTTACCTCCTTCCCTTCCCCACAGCACCTGTGTATATGTATATATGTTTGTACGTATTTATTACTCTATTTAATTTACTTGTACATATTTATTCTATTTATTTTATTCTGTTAATATGTTTTGTTTTGTTCTCCGTCTCCCCCTTCTAGACTGTGAGCCCACTGTTGTGTAGGGACCATCTTTATATGTTGCCAACTTGTACTTCCCAAGCGCTTAGTACAGTGCTCTGCACACAGTAAGCGCTCAATAAATACGATTGAATGAATAAATAAATATTATTATCTAGAGCCCCGTCATGTCTTTGGTCCAAAAGGCAGTCAGAGTGCTTTATAGGAAGAATCTCCTTTGGAACAGGGAAGAAGAGGGAGGGAAGCAGTGTGTCCTAATGGAAAGTGCCCACACCTGGGAGCCAGATGACCTGGGTTCTAATCCTGGCTCTACCAGTTGCTTGCCTTCTGACCTTGGGCAAGTCACTGAACTTCTCCGTGCCTCAGGATCTTCAACCGCAAAATGGGGATTCAGGATCTGTTCCCCTCCCTCCTTAGACTTTGAGCCCCACGTGGAACACGGATTGCATCCGACCTGATTACCTTGCATCTACCTCCGTACTCCGTACAGTGCTTTTCACGTTGTAAGTGCTTAAAAAAAATACCACGGAGAAAACCAAGTAAATCAATCAATCAATCATATTTATTGAGCGCTTACTATGTGCAGAGCACTGTACTAAGAGCTTGGGAAGTACAAATTGGCAACAAATAGAGACAGTCCCTACCCAACATTGGGCTCACAGTCTAAAAGGGGGAGACAGAGAAAAAAAAAAAAAAACCAAACATACTAACAAAATAAAATAAATAGAATAGATATGTACAAAGTAAAGAACGGGGTAGAGCAGGATAAAATGATGTGCTACCCAACTATGGCCTGTGGTCTCTGGTCTGCTCTATTCCTGCTTTGGTATGTGGGCCTGCCTTATTTCTAAGTGATGGCTCTCCGCAAGGGAAGCAGCGTGGCTCCGTGGAAAGAACATGGGCTTTGGAGTCCGAGGTCACAGGTTCAAATCCCGGCTCTGCCAATAGTCCGCTGTGTGACTTTGGGCAAGTCGCTTCACTTCTCTGGGCCTCAGTTCCCTCATCTGGAAAATGGAGATTAAGACTTTGAGCCCCCCTGTGGGACAACCTGATTACCTTGTACCCTCCCCAACACTTAGAACAGTGCTTTGCACATAGTAAGTGCTTAATAAATGCCATCATTATTATTATTATTAAGTATTTAGACCCTGAGCACTGTCAGATACAGATGGTGTTAAACAGGGAGAGTCTGGTGCGTGGCTCAGTGGAAAGAGCCCGGGCTTTGGAGTCAGAGGTCATGGGTTCAAATCCCAGCTCCACCAATTGCCAGCTGTGTGACTCTCGGAAAGTCACTTCACTTCTCTGTGCCTCAGTGACCTCATCTGTAAAATGGGGATTAAGACTGTGAGTCCCCTGTGGGACAACTTGATCACCTTGCAACCTCCCCAATGCTTAGAACAGTGCTTTGCACATAGTAAGTGCTTAATAAATGCTATCATCATCATTATTATTATTATGAGAAGCAGCGTGGCTCAGTGGAAAGAGCCCGGGCTTTGGAGTCAGAGGTCATGGGTTCGAATCCCAGCTCCACCAATTGTCAGCTATGTGACTTTGGGCAAGTCACTTCACTTCTCTGGGCCTCAGTTACCTCATCTGTAAAATGGGGATGAAGACTCTGAGCTCCCTGTGGGACAACCTGATCACCTTGTAACCTCCCCAGCGCTTAGAACAGTGCTTTGCACATAGTAAGCGCTTAACAAATACCATTATTATTATTATTATTGTACCTATAGCAGTGCTTAAAGCAGTGTTTGACCCACAGTAAGCGCTGAACAGAAACCATAGAAACTGTCAAAATGCCTGACAGAGAAGCAGCCTGACCTAATGAATAGAACACAGGCCTGGGTGTCAGAAGGTCCTGGGTTCTAATCCCATCATCATAAATCGTATTTATTGAGTGCTAACTATGTGCAGAGCACTGTACTAAGCGCTTGGGAAGTACAAACTTCCCACTCCGTCACCCGTCTGCCCCGTGACTTTGGGCAACTTGCTTCACTTCTCTGTGCCTCTATTCCCTCATCTGCAAAGTGGGGGTTAAGACTGTGAGCCCCATGTGGGACATAGACCGTGTCCAATCGGATTTGTTTGTAACTACGCTCAGTACAGTGCCTGGCAGAGAGTAAGCGCTTAACAAATACCATGGGGAAAAATATATATATAAAAAAAACCTCGCGGGGCAGGCTGACTCTCCTCCCATTACGGGAGCTGTCTGGTTTCTCTTGGTTTTGTTCTCCGTCTCCCCCTTTTAGACTGTGAGCCCACTGTTGGGTAGGGACTGTCTCTAGATGTTGCCAACTTGGACTTCCCAAGCGCTTAGTCCAGTGCTCTGCACGCAGTAAGCGCTCAATAAATACGATTGATCGATTGATTGATTCCCAGCGTGGGAGAAGAAGCTTTCTTAGCCCAAGCAGGCTCGGCCTAAAGACGTAGCCCGGTGGACCCTTTGGCCAGCGGAGGATTTGCCTTGACGGGAGGTATCTTTGTCCGCGGAAGGCTCCACTTTCATCGCTGCTGTTGGTCCAGTGGAAAGTCAGTCAGTCAATTGTATTTCTTGAGTATTTACTGTGTGCAGAGCTTTGTACTAAGCATTTGGGAGAGTGCAAGAAAACAATAAACAGACATTCCCCGCCCACAAAGAGCTTACAGTCTAGAGAACGAGCATTGCCCTGGGAATCAATCAATCATATTGATTGAGCGCTTACTATGTGCAGAGCACTGTATTAAGCGCTTGGGAAGTACAAGTTGGCAACATATAGAGACGGTCCCTACCCAACAGTGGGCTCACAGTTTAGAGACCAGTTCTGCCTGAAGCCATGAGTGAAGACCACATCGGCGCTTGGCAGTCTACTGTACCCTATCCCCTAGGAGCAAAGTTAACTGGCAAAAATGAGGATATTTGAGCGGCCCTGCACAAATCATTAGCATTTTAATCAATTTCTCCATGCCGGTTTTTAGTCCTGAAACCTCAGTACCTAGACTCATCAATCAGTGGCATTTACTGAGCGTTTACCGTGTGCCGAGCACTGTACTAAGCTCTTGGTGAGAAGCAGCATGGCGTAGTGGATAGAGCACGGGCCTGGGACTCAGAAGGTCATGGTCATGGGTTCTAATCCTGGCCCTGCCACTTTTCAGCTGTGTGACTTTGGGCAAGTCACTTAACGTCTCTTTGCCTCAGTTCCCTCATCTGTAAAATGGGGAAGATTGTGAGCCCTATGTGGGACACCCTAATTACCTTGTATCTACCTCAGCGCTTAGAACAGTGCTTGGCACATAGTAAGCATTTAACAAATGCCATTATTATTATTATTATTATTATTATTATTATTATCCTGGCTCTGCCACCTGTCTGCTGTGTAACCTTGGGCAAGTAGCTTCACTTCTCTGTGCCTTGGTTCCTTCATCTTTAAAATGGGGATTGAGACTGTGAGCCTCATGTGGGACAAGGGCAACATATAGAGATGGTCCCTACCCAACAGCGGGCTCGCAGCCTAGACTTTGGGCAAGTCACTTCACTTCTCTGTGGCTCAGTTCCCTCATCTGGAAAATGGGGATGAAGAATGTGAGCCCCACATGGGACAACCTGATCATCTTGTATCAACCCCAGCGCTTGGAACAGTGCTTGGCACATAGTAAGCGCTTAACAAATGCCATCATTATTATTATTACCCCCATCATCACTCTTATGAGTAGCAATGATCATTCATTCATTCAATTGTATTTATTGAGCACTTAGTGTGTGCAGAGCACTGTACTAAGCGCTTGGGAAGTACAAGTTGGTGATAAGTAGTAATAATAATAATAATCTGCCACTTAGCTGTGGGACTTTGGGCAAGTCACTTCACTTCTCTGTGGCTCAGTTCCCTCATCTGTGTACTTCCCAAGCGCTTAGTACAGTGCTTTGCGCACAGTAAGCGCTCAATAAATATGATTGAATGAGTGAATGAATAAAATGGGGGTGAAGACTGGAAGCCCCATGTGGGGCTTGGCACATAGTAAGCGTTTAATAAAAGCCATAAAAATTATTATTATTATTATTAAAATGGGGATTAAGACTGTGGGCCCTCGTGGGACAACCTGATGACCTTGTATCCCCCCCAGCGCTTAGGACAGTGCTTGGCACACAGTAAGCGCTTAACAAATGCCATAAAAATTATAATTATTGTTATTAAAATAGGGATGACGATGGTGAGCCCCACGTGGGACAACCTGGTGGCCTTGTATCCCCCCAATTAAAGGGTAAAGATTGGATCCCTTCCGTAGGGACCCTAAGGAAATCACTGCAGCCACGATCCCTTTAAGGGTCGATTCGAGGTCATTCAAACACCCTAAAACCCTAGAGAAGCAGCGTGGCTCTGTGGAAAGAGGCCGGGCTTTGGAGTCAGAGGTCATGGGTTCAAATCCCAGCTCTGCCAGTTGTCAGCTGTGTGAGTTTGGGCAAGTCACTTAACTTCTCTGTGCCTCAGTTACCTCATCTGTAAAATGGGGATGAAGACTGTGAGCCCCCCGTGGGACAACCTGATCACCTTGTAACCTCCCAGTGCTTAGAACAGTGCTTTGCATATAGTAAGCACTTAATAAATGCCATTATTATTAAACCCGTGACCGAATCTCACTCGTATACCGTATTCTAGGTAAGGGAATTGTAGTCTATCCCCAGGAATTATATGTCTGTGGTCTCATCTTAGGAGGATCCCCGTCCTTCATCATTTCCATTTTCCTTGGCCAATTCTGCTTGCTGTTCTGGTTGTATCCTATTGTAGGCTGGGAGAAGAGAGCATATTCAGCAAGAAAAAATTACTCATTGGTAATTGCTTGTTGTAGCCTCTTTTTTTCTTTTTTAGACCCCCCCTCCCACCTCTCCCCACCAGTATACGCTACTTCACCTCCTTTCCTGTCACTGTATCTCAGTCTCTCTCCTCCTTTCTTGATTTATCTACATTTGTAACCTGATGGAAATTGGTTGGAGCTGGATGAGATTACCACCTGTGGTTGTCTTTTTTGCCTCTCCTTTCCTGTCGCTGTATCTCAGTCTCTCTCCTCCTTTCTTGATTTGTCTGCATTTGTAACCTGATGGAAATTGGTTGGAGCTGGATGAGATTACCACCTGTGGTTGTCTTTTTTTGCCTCCTAGCTTCCTGGTAGGTGGAGTTGTTGTATATCTTGCTGTTTTGAATCTTTCTATTGTAACATGAGGGAAGAACAGGACTGGGGGGGAAAAAAGCAATTTCAGCAAGCAATTCTTAATTCCCATTCTTTGCTTCTAGAGGTGTCTAAAGTAACGATGACCTCACAGAAGCACCCCACTCGGAAACCTTTTCAGATAAAAAAAGCCGGAGTTGTTGCCATTCTAATGAAATGACGCTTTTCTTTGGCTGGATGTCGGACACTCTGCCGACTCCTTCTTACTTCCAGCGTGGAAATGCCGGGAAGAGCTGCTTGGCTCTTGCGTCTGCCGTGGAACGAGCTTGGGCAGAGGAAGCTGATGGGAAGGAGGCAGAATCCTTAGCCGAGCTAAATACTTTCACTTTTCTAGCACACCTTCAACTGTCTCAGCACTTATTCATTCATTCAATTGTATTTATTGAGCGCTTACTGTGTGCAGAGCACTGGACTAAGCGCTTGGAAAGTACAATTTGGTCGTCTTCCCTTATTCGCCCCTTTCCCTGTTAATGGTAGGGTACCCCAAATTTAGACTTTAGTGGTGACGGGAAAAGCCCCCTCTCTCCTCTGTTATCATTTATTGGTACATGGCCCCAGTCCCCCTTGACAACTGAAAAGAGGCACCCGATATTTTCTTTCAGGGTAGGGAGGAGGAACATTAGGGAGCTGTGGTTTGCCTTGTGGGATCTGAAATTCTCCCTCAAGTTGGGGCTCCAGTTCCCAGTCGGTTGAGAGTAGTTCCGAAGCTCATGAAGTGCTATTCCCAGAGAAGAGTGGTAATACCTAGTCGTTTATCCCGCAGCCACAAACACCGACTTCTCATTTGGACTGTGGGGTGGGAAGGGGGCAGAATCCTTAGCCGAGCTAAATACTTTCACTTTTCTAGCACACCTTCAACTGTCTCAGCACTTATTCATTCATTCAATTGTATTTATTGAGCGCTTACTGTGTGCAGAGCACTGGACTAAGCGCTTGGAAAGTACAATTTGGTCGTCTTCCCTTAGTCACCCCTTTTCCTGTTAATGGTAGGGTACTCCAAATTTAGACTTTAGTGGTGACGGGAAAAGCCCCCTCTCTCCTCCATTATCATTTATTGGTACACGGCCCCAGTCCCCCTTGACAACTGAAAAGAGGCACCCGATATTTTCTTTTAGGGTAGGGAGGAGGAACATTAGGGAGCTGTGGTTTGCCTTATGGGATCTGAAATTCTCCCTCAAGTTGGGGCTCCAGTTCCCAGTCGGTTGAGAGTAGTTCCGAAGCTCATAAAGTGCTATTCCCAGAGAAGAGTGGTAATACCTAGTCGTTTATCCCGCAGCCAGAGACACCGACTTCTCATTTGGACTGTGGGGAGCAACTGGGACAGGGCTTATGGAGTGGTAGAAAGGCCTCGGTGAGGAGCAGGTTAGATTCAGGGTCTTCGCGGCCTCCCGCCGCTGTGGGAAGTGGAGTTCGTCTGGGGCCGAGGCGAAGACTGTGGCCTCACCTCCCAGCCAGAGATCCCCTCGTCCCGTGGAGTTGGCACTTAGGACCGCCTCCGTTTCACTCGTCTCGAAGGGAATCCCGAGTCTTAGAAGTTGAGCGAGTGAGTCTGTGTCACACTACAAGCAAGGCCGGCGGCCGAGGAGTGGCAGGGGAAGGGGAGACCGAGAACGACCCCATCTTCAAGCGAAGGAGCTGGACTTAGCACGGTCTCCGCACCGCCGCCTCTTGGGTGGTAGGATCGGGTGCCCGGGGGAATCCCGCGGCCTTGATGGATCTGGCACGGGGAGCAGGAGCGCTGGACTGGGGGAGGCCCGGAGCTTGCAGGCGGACAAGCGGGCAAAAGGAAAGCTGGAATTCCAACAAGGGCAGACGGGCAAGGGAGAAGTGTGTCGTAGCAGAGGGTGGAAGATGTGGGCCCTGGCAACTCTGGACCGGGAGCTCCTTGGGGGCGGGGATCGTGTCTTATCAACTCCGCGGTCCCAAGCGCTTAGTCCAGTGCCATGCACACAATAAACGCTCAGCGAATACCACCGATTGCCTCATTATGGGGTAATCCATGGTGCCAGGGGGATTGGCGGGAACGGAGGATCAGCGGCATGGCTCTGCCACGTGCTTTCTGCGTGACCTTGGGCAAGTCGCTTCATGTCTCCGGACCTCAGTTCTCCTGTTCTCCCTCCTCCTTAGACCGGGAGCCCCGTGCAGGACGAGGACCGTGTCCAACCTAGTTAACCTGTACCTACCCCAGCGCTTAGAACGGCGTTTGACACATTGGAAGCGCGGAATAAATAGCATTTATTTAAAAAAGGGAGGCGAACACAAAAGTTGCAAATGCGTCAGCCCGTCAGCTACCAACAACCTGAAAGAATCACTCACCTAGGATAGCACTTAAGAGACTCAGATGATACTAGGGAAATTGATTTTAGCAGTCGACCGATTTCTTTCCCGCAATAGCATACAAGGCTGAGAGACGGCAATTTTAGAAGAGAAATTTAAGTGCGCATCACAACTTTTACGGGTGATTTTTGCCACGGAAATTTTTAGGTTTCCTGCGGTATGAAGCTGCGTTGCCTGTCTCGATTTTCGCATAAAACGTTCAGCAGGGCCTTAGCCACGGCGGATGACAGGCTCCATGCATAGTGAATTATTCAGAGGTTCAAGAAAAGTGGTTCTTGAAAAATAGCCCAAACCTATCTGTTCTTTCTCTTTCAGACATTATGTATACTAACCAACATAGCGGATGGAACGACAGCAAAAGAACTCATTATGACCAATGATGACATTTTGCAGAAGATTAAGTATTACATGGTATGGACATTTTAGTCATAATAATAATAATAATAATGGCATTTATCATTACTATGTGCAAAGCACTGTTCTAAGCGCTGGGGAGGGCACAAGGTGATCAAGTTGTCCCACGGGGGGCTCACAGCCTTAATCCCCATTTTCCAGATGAGGTCACTGAGGCACAGAGAAGTGAAGTGACTTGCCCAAAGTCACACAACTGACAAGTGGTGGAGCCGGGATTTGAACCTCTGACCTCGGACTCCAAAGCCCGTGGTCTTTTCCACCGCGCCACGCTCCTTCTCTTCAGTGAAAGCGTTTGCCAGTGTTTGCGGCATTGGAAGGAAAGTTGCCCCCACCATCCATTTTCCAAACACGAGTCTTCCAAAGTCAGGATAAAATAAATTCAGAGCTACCCATTTGCTTAAAAACCAAAATATACAAAAAGAAAATCGCTAGATAATCCGAGAGTCCTAGGATGGGCAGTCCTCTAGGCCAGAGGTTTTCTAAAACCTCTTTAAAAACGACTCCCTTCCCATCTAAGGTTTCGCCGTGCCGCCGTCTCCAACTGCTCTTCTAGACTGTGAGCTCACTGTTAGGTAGGGACCGTCTCTATCTGTTGCAAACTTGTACTTCCCAAGCGCTTAGTACAGTGCTCTGCACACAGTAAGCGCTCAATAAATACGATTGAATGAATAAGTGAAGTCAGAAACGGGTCCTGGGTGTCCCGGAGCCGAGGGCCCCGCTGTACCTTCTTCCGAGACCGCTTCTGGGCTTCCCGTTATCTGTCCCGTCACCTGCCGTAAATAATAATACTGTTGGTATTTGTTAAGCGCTTACTATGTGCCAAGCACTGTTCTAAGCACTGGAGGGGATACAAGGTGATCAGGTTGCCCCACAGGGGGGCTCTCCGTCTTAGCCCCCATTTTACAGATGAGGGAACTGAGGCCCAGAGAAGTTAAGTGACTTGCCCAAGGTCACACAGCTGACAAGTGGTGGAGCCGGGATTTGAACCCATGACCTCAGACTCCCAAGCCCGTGCTCTTTCCACTGAGCCACACTGCTTCTCTAGAGGCTTGCCGGGACCTGAGTTTCCAGTTCCCCTGGAAGGACGGGCTCTTAAGGAAAACTCCAGGTGCACTGCTTCCCCCGTGGCTTAGTCCAGGAGCACCACCATTTCATTCGGTCGTATTTATTTAATAATAATAATAATAATCATAATGGCATTTATTAATAATAATAATAATAATAATAATGGCATTTATTAAGCGCTTACTATGTGCAGAGCGCCGTTCTAAGTGCTGGGGAGGTAACAAGTTAATCATGTTGTCCCATGGGGGGCTCACAGTCTTAACCCCCATTTTACAGATGAATGAACTGGGGCACAGAGAAGTGAAGTGACTTGCCCAAAGTCACCCAGCTGACAATTGGTGGAGCTGGGATGTGAACCCATGACCTCTGACTCCAAAGCCCGGGCTCTTTCCACTGAGCCACGCTGCTTCTGTCATTCATTCATTCAGTCATATTTATTGAGCGCTTACTGTGTGCAGAGCACTGTACTGAACACTTGGAAAGTACAGCTCAGCAACAAATAGAAACAATCCCTACCCAGCAATGGGCTCACAGTCCGAGAAGCAGCGTGGCTCATTGGAAAGAGCCCGGGCTTTGGAGTCAGAGGTCATGGGTTCAAATCCCGGCTCCGCCAATTGTCAGCTGTGTGACTTTGGGCAAGTCACTTCACTTCTCTGGGCCTCAGTTCCCTCATCTGTTAAATGGGGATGAAGACTGTGAGCCCCCCGTGGGAAAACCTGATCACCTTGTAAGCTCCCCAGCGCTTAGAACAGTGCTTTGCACATAGTAAGCGCTTAATAAACGCTATCGTTAATAAATGCTGTCATTAGAAGACAAGTTTCCTCCCTCAACACAGCACGCCGTATTGGGACCGGCTCATGCTGTGGGAAGAATCCTGGCTAGTTCTAGTCCTGGCAGAACAGGGTGTGTTCAGGAGGTCCCCCGTTGGTCCCTCCTCCCCACCACCCTCAGCTCCCAAGTCAATCAGTCAATCAATCAATCAATCAATCGTATTTATTGAGCGCTTACTGTGTGCAGAGCACTGGACTAAGCGCTTGGGAAGTACAAGTTGGCAACATCTAGAGACGGTCCCTACCCAAACAGTGGGCTCAGTCCCCCCCCAGCCACGCACTGGGGAGAATAGACACAGGCCCCGGCCCCACAGGAGCTCACTCCTTGCCTAAAGGGAAGAGGACAGACACTTAGAAAGAAATGGACAAGGCAAATGCTGTAAAAACTCATCAGGCAGAAACTCCTCCCCCTGGGCTTCCAGGCTGTCCATCCCCTGGCCCCCTCCTACCTCCCCTCCCTTCTGTCCTTCTCCAGCCCAGCCCGCACCCTCCGCTCCTCCGCCACCGCTAATCTCCTCACTGTGCCTCGTTCTCGCCTGTCCCGCCATCGACCCCCGGCCCACGTCCTCCCCCGGGCCTGGAATGCCCTCCCTCCACACATCTTCATCCCCACATCTTCCTCCCTTCAAGGCCCTGCTGAGAGCTCACCTCCTCCAGGAGGCCTTCCCACACTCAGCCCCCTCCTTCCTCTCCCCCGCCTTACCTCCTTCCCCTCCCCACAGCACCTGTACATATGTATATATGTTTGTACCTATTTATTACTCTATTAATTTTATTTGTACGTATTTATTCTATCCATTTTCTTTTGTTAATATGTTTTGTTTTATTCCTTGCCGCCCCCTTCTAGACTGTGAGCCCGCTGTTGGGTAGGGACCGTCTCTCTATGTTGCCAACTGGTACTTCCCAAGTGCTTAGTCCAGTGCTCTGCACACAGTAAGCGCTCAATAAATACGATTGAGTGAATGAATGAAGTGTAAATAATAATAATAATAATAATGGTATTTATTAAGCGCTTACTATGTGCAAAGCACTGTTCTAAGCGCTGGGGGGATGCAAGGTAATCAGGTTGTCCCACAGGAGGCTCACAGTCTTAGACCTCCAGCTTCGTCCCCTCGGCCTCCCCTTGCCCCTTCTCCAACCTTGTACAGTTCCTGGCACCTAATAAGCGCCAGTTGCCAGCTGTGTGACTTTGGGCAAGGCACTTGACTTCTCTGTGCCGCAGTTACCTCATCTGTAAAATGGGGATTAAGACTGTGAGCCCCCGTGGGACAACCTGATCACCTTGTATCCTTCCCGGTGCTTAGAACAGTGCTTGGCACATAGTAAGCGCTTAACAAATGCCATCATCATCATTATTATTATTATTATTATTAATCCCCATTTTACAGATGAGGTAACTGAGGCCCAGAGAAGTGAAGTGACTTGCCCGAAATCACACAGCTGACAATTGGCAGAGCCGGAATTTGAACCCCTGACCTCTGACTCCAAAGCCCGGGCTCTTTCCACTGAGCCACGCTGCTTCCCAAGTGTAAAAGTAAATTACTCACGGAGGAGGGATCCTCCGGCTCTCCACAGCCCCTTGTTCCAGCCAGAGTGGGAAGGACGACCTTTTCCAGACCCTCCCGCTTTGCAGAATCCACCTCCCCTTCGAGAAGATGCCTAAAAAGCTAACGTCCTGCGGGGGTTGATAGATTAAAGACATTTACCATATTAACCCTCTAGACTGTAAGCTCCTGGTGGGCAGGAAAGATGTCTACCAACTCCATTCATTCATTCAGTCGTATTTATTGAGCGCTTACTGTGTGCAGAGCACTGGACTAAGCGCTTGGGAAATACAAGTCGGCAACATCTAGAGACGGTCCCTACCCAACAGCGGGCTCACGGTCTAGAAGGGGGAGACAGACAACAAAACAAAGCATATGAACAAAATAAAATAAATAGAATAAATATGTAGAGGCTGCCTCTATATGTTGCCAACTTGTATGAATTTATTACTCTTTATTTTATTTGTGCATATTCTATTTATTTTATTTTGTCATTCATTCAATTGTATTTATTGAGCACTTACTGTGTACAGAGCACTGTACTAAGCACTTGGAAAGTACTAAGACTGTGAGCTCCCTGTGGGACAGCCTGATCATCTTGTAACCTCCCCAGCGCTTAGAACAGTGCTTTGCACATAGTAAGCGCTTAACAAATACCATCATTATTATTAATATGATTACTCTCACTAGCGCTGAGTGCAGTGCTCTGCACACTGTGAGCAAACAATAACTACCGTCGATTGAAGGTTTAACCCAGGCCTCAGGAAATATTCTGTTGATAGGGAAGCAGCGTGGCTCAGTGGACAGAGCCCGGGCTTTGGAGTCAGAGGTCATGGGTTCGAATCCCGGCTCCGCCGCTTGTCAGCTGTGTGACTTTGGGCAAGTCACTTCACTTCTCTGGGCCTCAGTTCCCTCATCTGTAAAATGGGGATTAAGACTGTGAGCCCCCCGTGGGACAACCTCATCACCTTGTAAGCTCCCCAGCGCTTAGAACAGTGCTTTGCACATAGTAAGCGCTTAATAAATGCCATCATTATTATTATTATTTGCAGACATCGTGCACCCCTCGCAGGAACACACACTGTGATCGTAAGGCATCCATGTCCCTCCCACAGAGCCATAATCTACTTCCAGGGAAGCGTGGCTCAGTGGAAAGAGCCCGGGCTTTGGGAGTCAGAGGTCATGGGTTCGAATCCCGGCTCCACCACAAGTCTGCTGGGTGACCTTGGGCAAGTCACTTCACTTCTCTGAGCCTCAGTTCCCTCATCTGTAAAAATGGGGATGAAGACTGTGAGCCCCACGTGGGACAACTTGATCACATTGTATCCCCCCAGCGCTTAGAACAGTGCTTTGCACATAGTAAGCGCTTAATAAATGCCATCATTATTATTATTATTATTATTATTAAAAAGGTCTGGGAGAACTGGGCTCCACCAATATAAATTTAAGTTGAACGAGTTGTCCGTCTGTCCGTTAGTTAAAACATTGAATAGAGTCGTAACTTGGACTCTGTTGTGGAAATAGATTCCCATGCACCCGATCAGGGAGAGAGAAGCAGTGTGGCCTAGTCGAAAAAGCACGAGTCTTGGAGTCCGAGGACTTGGGTTCTAATCCCAGCACTGCCACTTACCTGCCGAGTGGCCTTGGGCAAGTCACTCGCTGCACAAATCATTAGCATTTTAATCAGTTTCTCCGTGCCGGTTTTTATTCATTCATTCAATCGTATTTACTGAGCGCTTACGGTGTGCAGAGCACTGGACTAAGCGCTTGGGGAAGTACAAATGGGCAACATCTAGAGACGGTCCCTACCCGACAACAGGCTCACAGTCTAGAAGGGGGAGACGGACAAAAAAAAACAAAAACAAGTAGATAGGTGTCAAGACCATCAGAATAAATAGAATTATAGCTATATACACATCATTAATAAAATATAGTAAATATGTACAAATAAAATAGAGTAATAAATAGGTACAAATAGACACAGGTGCTGTTGAAACCTCAGGACCTAGGCTCATCAATCAGTGGTGTTTACTGAGCGTTTACCGTGTGCCGAGCCCTGTACTAAGCTCTTGGTGAGAAGCAGCGTGGCGTAGTGGATAGAGCACGGGCCTGGGACTCAGAAAGTCGTGGTCATGGGTTCTAATCCTGGCTCTGCCACTTTTCAGCTGGGTGACTTTGGGCAAGTCACTTAACGTCCCTTTGCCTCAGTTCCCTCATCTGTAAAATGGGGAAGACTGTGAGCCCTACGTGAGACACCCTGATTACCTAGTGTCTACCCCAGCGCTTAGAACAGTGCTTGGCACATGGTAAGCGCTTAGCAAATGCTATCATCATCATCATCATCCGCAGAATGGGGATTCGAAACCTGCTCTCCCTCCTATGTAGCGTGGGAGTCCCGTGTGGGACCTGATTATGGTGTAGCTACCTCAGCACTTAGTACAGTGCTTAGCACCAAGTAAGCAGTTAGTAAATACCACAACTTTTTCCTTCCCCACAGCACCTGTATATATGTTTGTACATATTTATTACTCTATTTATTACTCTATTTATTTATTTATCTTGTACATATCTATTCTGTTTTATTTTGTTAGTATTTTTGTTTTGTTCTCTGTCTCCCCCTTCTAGACTGTGAGCCCGCTGTTGGGTAGGGACTGTCTCTATGCGTTGCCGACTTGTACTTCCCAAGCGCTTAGTACAGTGCTCTGCACACAGTAAGCGCTCAATAAATACGATTGATTGATTTCATCATTATTAGTATTAGCTACATCTCCTGTGATGGGTAATTACCCCCAACATGCGTGTGACTTGCCTGTTCATTCCTTCGTTCATTCAGTCGTATTTAGTGAGCGCTTACTGTGTGGAGAGCACCGTACTAAGCGCTTGGGAAGAACAAATTGGCAACCTATAGAGACGGTCCCTACCCAACAACAGGCTCACAGTCTAGAAGCGCTTAGTACAGTGCTCTCCACACAGTAAGCGCTCAGTAAATACGATTGAATGAATAGAAGGGGGAGACAGACAACAAAACCAAACATATAACTTCTTAGATATTCTTCTAGACTGTGAGCCCACTGTTGGGTAGGGACTGTCTCTCTATGTTGCCAACTTGAACTTCCCAAGCGCTTAGTACAGTGCTCTGCACACAGTAAGCGCTCAGTAAATCCGATTGAATGAATAGAAGGGGGAGACAGACAACCAAACCAAACATATTAACTTCTTAGATATTCTTCTAGACTGCGAGCCCACTTTTTGGTAGGGACTGTCTCTCTATGTTGCCAACTTGTACTTCCCAAGCGCTTAGTCCAGTGCTCTGCACACAGTAAGCGCTCAGTAAATACGATTGATTGATTGATAGTAACCAAGTAAAACAAATAGAACAGTAAATATGTACAAGTTAACCCGAAGGTTGGCGTGGCAGCCACAAGTTAGAAGGTAGAATTCCCTAACTCTGTGCAGACCACTTGGAAAAGTCAGGTAATTTGATACTCACAAGCGGAAAATGGCCTAATTTGGGGATGTTTCCAATTTTTGTTTTTACACCTAGGGTCATTCAAACGTTAAGCTTCAACTGGCTGCCACGCTTTGTATATTAAACCTCGTACGGAACGAAGAAGAAGGTAAGAGAGAATTCCCAGGCTTTTCTTCCCAAAGACGACTCACAGCTGCGCGCTTGTCCCATCTGTCATTTATAGGGATAATATCTCTCCCAGAGCCGAACTCTTTTTCTGGCAGGGAAGACCCTGGCCCTAACGTTCGAGCCCAGTTAGTAATTTAAGTTTTTCCGTCTCGGTTTTTGTATTTTTTAAATCTGCATCAGCGGATCCACTGGGTCAGCTCGTTGTGGGCGGGGAGTGCGTCTACCAACTCGGTTACATCGTGGTAGTGTTCCCTCCGTAGCGTTGAGTACTCAGGCGCTCGATAAAACACGGCCGATCGATCGGTAGCGCTCGCAGTAATTTTTGAGATTTCACCTTCTAGGTTCGCAAGAACGTCAGGATAAACTACGAGATATCGGCATTGTGGAGATTCTACATAAGCTGAGTCAGTCGCCAGACTCCACCGTTTGTGATAAGTAAGTATAAAAATTGAAAAAAAAAATGTGTGGGAAAATTATTGTCTTTGGTTTGGATCTGCTTCCGATTGTACAGTACACCCTTAATGTGGGGGTCACGGTCTCCCCGAATAATAATAATAATGGCTTACTATGTGCGAAGCACTGTTGTAAGCGCTGGGGGATACAGAGTAATCAGGTTGTCCCACGTGGGGCTCACAGTCTTAATCCCCATTTTGCAGATGAGGTAACCGAGGCTCAGAGAAGTGAACTGACTTGCCCAAGGTCACACAGCTGACAAGCGGCGGAGTCGGGATTCGAACCCATGACCCCCGACTCCCAAACCCCGGGCTCTTTCCGCTGAGCCACACTGCTTCCCCGGGCAGGGCAGGGCCGAAATCATTGAGTAACTTGTGGAGCTGCTCACGCTGGCCCAACTAACTTTTTTCTGTTCATGTTGTTGGGGGTTTTTTTAATGGTATTTGTCAAGCATTTACAAATGTGTTAAGCGCTTACTATGTGCCAAGCACTGTTCTCAGCGCTGGAGTAGATGCAGGGTAGTGAGGCTGACCCACGTGGAGCTCACAGTCTTAATCCCCATATTATCCATCCCCCCTGCCTTACCTCCTTCCCCTCCCCACAGCACCTGTATATATATTTATATGTATTTATTACTCTATTTATTTTATTTGTACATATTTATTCTATTTATTTTATTTTGTTAATATGTCTTGTTTTGTCGTCTGTCTCCCCCTTCTAGACTGTGAGCCCGCTGTTGGGTAGGGACCGTCTCTAGATGTTGCCAACTTGTACTTCAATCAATCAATCAATCAATCGTATTTATTGAGCGCTTACTGTGTGCAGAGCACTGTACAAAGTGCTTGGGAAGTACAAGTTGGCAACATATAGAGACAGTCCCTACCCAACAGTGGGCTCACAGTCCCAAGCGCTTAGTACAGTGCTCTGCACACAGTAAGCGCTCAGTAAATACGACTGAATGAATGAATATTACAGATGGAGTAACAGGCCCAGAGAAGTTAAAAGTGACCTGCCCAAAGTCACACAGCTGGCAAGCGGCGGAGCCGGGATTAGACTGTGAGCCCGCTGTTGGGTAGGGACCGTCTCTAGATGTTGCCAACTTGGACTTCCCAAGCGCTTAGTCCAGTGCTCTGCACACCGTAAGCGCTCAATAAATGCGATTGAATGAATGAATATTACAGATTCATTCATTCATTCAATCGTATTTATTGAGCAGATGGAGTAACAGGCCCAGAAAAGTTAAGTGACCTGCCCAAAGTCACACAGCTGGCAAACGGCAGAGCCGGGATTAGACTGTGAGCCCGCTGTTGGGTAGGGACCGTCTCTATTTGTTGCCAACTTGTACTTCCCAAGCGCTTAGTACAGTGCTCTGCACACCGTAAGCGCTCAATAAATGCGATTGAATGAATGAATATTACTGATGGGGTTACAGGCCCAGAGAAGTTAAGTGACCTGCCCGAAGTCACACAGCTGGCAAGCGGCGGAGCCGGGATTAGACCGTGAGCCCACTGTTGGGTAGGGACTGTCTCTAGATGTTGCCAACTTGGACTTCCCAAGCGCTTAGTCCAGTGCTCTGCACACCGTAAGCGCTCAATAAATGCGATTGAATGAATGAATATTACAGATTCATTCATTCATTCAATCATATTTATTGAGCAGATGGAGTAACAGGCCCAGAAAAGTTAAGTGACCTGCCCAAAGTCACACAGCTGGCAAACGGCAGAGCCGGGATTAGACTGTGAGCCCACTGTTGGGTAGGGACCGTCTCTATATGTTGCCAACTTGTACTTCCCAAGCGCTTAGTACAGTGCTGTGCACACCGTAAGCGCTCAATAAATACGAATGAATGAATGAATGTTACAGATGGGGTAACAGGCCCAGAGAAGTTAAGTGACCTGCCCGAAGTCACACAGCTGGCAAGCGGCGGAGCCGGGATTAGACCGTGAGCCCACTGTTGGGTAGGGACTGTCTCTAGATGTTGCCAACTTGGACTTCCCAAGCGCTTAGTCCAGGGCTCTGCACACCGTAAGTGCTCAATAAATAAGATTGATGATGATGATGATGATGATGCTTGAATGAATGAATATTACAGATGGGATAACAGGCCCAGAGAAGTTAAGTAACCTGCCCAAAGACACACAGCTGGCAAGCGGCGGAGCCAGGATCAGATTGTGTGCCCACTGTTGGGTAGGGACCGTCTCTATTTGTTGCCAACTTGGACTTCCCAAGCGCTTAGTACAGTGCTCTACACACGGTAAGCGCTCAATAAATACGATTGATGATGATGATTGAATGAATGAATATTACAGATGGGGTAACAGGCCCAGAGAAGTTAAGTGATCTGCCCAAAGTCGCACAGCTGGCAAGCGGCGGAGCCAGGATTAGACTGTGAGCCTGCTGTTGGGTAGGGACCGTCTCTAAGTGTTGCCAACTTGGACTTCCCAAGCGCTTAGTCCAGTGCTCTGCACACCGTAACAGCTCAATAAATGCGATTGAATGAATGAATGAATATTACAGATGGGGTAACAGGCCCAGAGAAGTTAAGTGATCTGCCCAAAGTCACACAGCTGGCAAGCAGCGTAGCCGGGATTAGACTGTGAGCCTGCTGTTGGGTAGGGACCCTCTCTAAGTGTTGCCAACTTGGACTTCCCAAGCGCTTAGTCCAGTGCTCCGCACACCGTAAGCGCTCAATAAATACGACTGAATGAATGAATGAACCCACGACCTCTGACTCCCAAGCCCGGGATCTTTCCACAAAGCCACGCTGCTTCTCTGCTACAAGCTAATCAGGTGGGACACCGCGCTCGTCCCCCTTGGGGCTCACACTCTCAACCCCCCTTTTCCAAATGAGATAACTGAGGCCCAGAGAAGCGAAGCGACTTGCCCAACGGCAGACGTACAGTGGAGGCAGGATTCGAACCCAGGCCCCGTGATTCCCAGACCCGTGCCCTTTCCCGCCAAGCCACGCGGCTTCCAGCGAAGACATCCGGACGTTCCCAGAACGCCATCGGAAGAACATTTTTTTTAAATCTGTGGTGGCTTTTTAGCCTCAGCGTCTGGCGGCAGCCTCCGTCCAGTTGAACCGATTGTAATAATGTCGGTATTTTTTAAGCGCTTACTGTGTGCCAAGCACTGTTCTAAGCGCCGGGGGAGATACCAGGCGATGTGTATCTTTTGCAGAAAGCTGCGAGAGAAAGTGGCAGGATGTTTTTGAACTGTTTATCCTTGCTCTCCCTGCTGTTTTATTTTACTTGTATATATCTATTCTATTTTATTTTGTTAATACGTTCGGTTTTGTTCTCTGTCTCCCCCTTCTAGACTGTGAGCCCACTGTTGGGTAGGGACTGTCTCTGTAGGTTGCCAACTTGTACTTCCCAAGCGCTTAGTCCAGTGCTCTGCACCCAGTAAGCGCCCAATAAATACGATTGAATGAATGAATGACAAAATGACTTGCCCAAAGTCACCCAGCTGACAGTTGGCGGAGCCGGGATTTGAACCCATGGCCTCTGACTCCAAAGCCCTTGCTCTTTCCATTGAGCCACGCTCCTTCTCTAGTTGTTCGCAAAGGCCAGTTTGAGCCGCTGAGAAAAGTTTATTGCGACCTAAAGTAACCTGAAAGCAAAGCCCAGGAAGTAAGTAAACATCTGGCTCAGTGGACAGAGCCTGGGCTTTGGAGTCAGAGGTCATGGGTTCAAATCCCAGCTCTGCCAGCTGTCAGCTGGGTGACTTTGGGCAAGTCACTTCACTTCTCTGGGCCTCAGTTATCTCATCTGTAGAATGGGGATGAAGACTGTGAGCCCCACCTGGGACAACCTGGTCACCTTGTAACCTCTCCAGCGCTTAGAACAGTGCTTTGCACATAGTGAGCGCTTAACAAATGCCATCATTATTATCGGTCTACATCACAGATGAAAAAATCCATCATTTGAGTCTTTCCCCGAACTCCCACTGCCTGCTGACGGGTGAACCGAAGCGCTTGGGAGAGTGCCGTGGCCAAAACAGACACGCTCCCGCGGTCTGCTTTCAAGATCAATCAATCAATCAATCAATCGTATTTATTGAGCGCTTACTGCGTGCAGAGCACTGGACTAAGCGCTTGGGAAGCACAAGTTGGCAACGTAGATGCTTTCGGTCTAAAGTCAGTGCCACCGTAATGGTCAAAAGCAATTATTGAGCATGCTGACTCTAGGAATAGTCTGTTTTAGCCGGGCCCGAAGGAGAAAACAGGGACCGGACTTTATTCCCAGATCCGATTTTGATCCACTGAAGCCCGATTTCTGTTGAAATGTAACGCTCATCATGTCTGGATTAGAGGCCGGTCCCTCTGCCTCCATTCCCTCCATTCTTCGGGCAGTTTTACCTTCCTCAGCCCAGTCTTTCCCAATCCAAGATTTCCCTTTGCTTCCAGGACATCTCCGGTCGCATGGCCCGCTACCACCTCAAACTCAAAGTGTCTAAAACGGCATTTCTCTCTCCCCGCAAACCACCGCCACTTCCTTACCTCACCGCTTATGCAGAAGCAGGGTGGCTTAGTGGAAAGAGCCCGGGCCTGGGAATGAGAGGTCGTGGATTCTAATCCCGGCTCCGCCACTTGTCAGCTGGGTGACTTTGGGCAAGTCACTTCACTTCTCTGGGCCTCAGTTCCCTCATCTGTAAAATGGGGATTAAGACTGTGAGCCCCCCGTGGGACAACCTGATCACCCTGTAACCTCCCCAGCGCTTAGAACAGTGCTTTGCACGTAGTAAGTGCTTAATAAATGTCGTCATCATCATAATTATTATTATTATTATTCTCGGGTCCTCAGTTCCCTCATCTGGAAAGTGGGGATGAAGACTGTGAGCCCCACGTGGGACAACCTGATTATCTTGTATCTACCCCAGTGCTTAGAACAGTGCTTGGCACATAGTAAGCGCTTAACAAGTAACAGTATTAGAGGAGAAGCAGCGTGGCTCAGTGGAAAGAGCCCGGGCTTGGGAGTCAGAAGTCATGGGTTCAAATCCTGGCTCTGCCAATTGCCAGCTGTGTGACCTTGGGCCAGTCACTTCGCTTCTCTGTGACTCAGTTACCTCATCTGTAAAATGGGAATTAAGACTGTGAGCCCCACGTGGAACAACCTAATCACCTTTCATTCATTCATTTAATCATTTATTGAGCGCTTACTGTGTGCAGAGCACTGTACTAAGCACATGGGAAGTACAAGTTGGCAACATGTAGAGACAGTCCCTACCCAACAGCGGGCTCACGGTCTAGAAGGGGGAGACAGACAACAAAACAAAACATTTTAACAAAATCAAATAGAATAGTAAATCTGTGTATGTAAAATAGAGTAATAAATCATCAATCGTATTTATTGAGCGCTTACTGTGTGCAAAGCACTGTACTAAGCGCTTGGGAAGTACAAGTTGACAACATATAGAGACAGTCCCTACCCAATAGTGGGCTCACAGTCTAAAAAATTGTAATAAAGTTTGTAATAGTTTGTAAAAGTTTGTAATAGTCTGTAATAAATCTGTACAAACATATATACAGGTGCTGTGGGGAGGGGAAGGAGGTAAGGTGGGGGGGATGAGGAGGGGACAGGAAGGAGGGGTATCCTTCCCAGTGCTTAGAACAGTGCTTTGCACATAGTAGGCACTTAACAAATACCAACATTATTATTATTATTATTATTATTATTCCTCCTCCTCCCCCGCCCCCCACCCATCTCTGTCAGTAATACCGTTATCTTTCCTGACCCAGAGGCCCACAGTCTTGCTGCCAAATCCCGCCGGTTTTTCCTCCACACAATTTCCCGGAGCCGATCAAGCTGCTTCCGACCCGATCCAAGCTCTGGTCCCTTCACGGGTAGACTACCAAATCCGTCTCCTCACTCGTCTCCCTGCAACCGCCCTCTCCCCATCTCGGTCTCCACCTCGGGCCGCCGCGCGGATGCGGCTCGTTGTCTTGGAAGCGTCACTCAGTCCACATCTCCTCCCACCTCGGCCACCACCCGCTCCCCTCCACCCCAATCTTCCACATCAAACTTGTAGCCTGTGAGCCCACTGTTGGGTAGGGACCGTCTCTCTATGTTGCCAACTTGTACTTCCCAAGCGCTTCGTACAGTGCTCTGCACACAGTAAGCGCTCAATACATACGATTGATTGATTGATTGATCAAACCAAAAAAAAAAAAGATCGCCTTCAAGGCCGTCGACCGTTTCTCTCCTCTTCGTGATCTCCGGCCTGCCCTCTAGGCTCCTCTTAGCGCATCTTCTCACGGTCCCTCTCTCACCTCCGGCTTCTCCCTCCCTCCCACCTCTCACGTAGGCATTCATTGTACCTCCCAAGCACTTAGTACAGTGCTCTGCACACAGTAAGCGCTCAAGAAATACAATTGAATGAATGAATGAATTCAACCATATTTATTGAGCACTTGGGAGAATACAGTAGAGAAGCAGCGTGGCTCAATGGAAAGAGCCCGGGCTTTGGAGTCAGAGGTCAGGGGTTCAAATCCCAGCTCCGCCAACTGTCAGCTGTGAGACTTTGGGCAAGTCACTTCACTTCTCTGGGCTTCAGTTCCCTCATCTGTAAAATGGGGATTAAGACTGTGAGGCCCATGTGGGACAACCTGATCACCTTGTAACCTCCCCAGCGCTTAGAACAGTGCTTTGCACATAGTAAGCGCTTAATAAATGCCATCATTATTATTATTATTATTACAACAATAAACAGATTCATTCCTGCCCACGATAAGCTTACAGTCATGCACCAGCCCAAGAAATACGAATTTCTAGACTGTGAGCCCGCTGTTGGGTATATGTATATATGTATATATGTTTGTACATATTTATTACTCTATTTATTTTACTTGTACATATCTATTCTATTTATTTTATTTTGTTAGTATGTTTGGTTTCGTTCTCTGTTTCCCCCTTTTAGACTGTGAGCCCACTGTTGGGTAGGGACCGTCTCTATATGTTGCCAACTTGTACTTCCCAAGCGCTTAGTCCAGTGCTCTGCACACAGTAAGCGCTCAATAAATACAATTGATTGATTGATTGATTGGGCAGGGACCGTCTCTATATGTTGCCAGCTTGTACTTCCCAAGCGCTTAGTCCAGTGCTCTGCACACAGTAAGCGCTCAATAAATACGATTGAATGAATAGCTTCCCAACCACTAGCTCAGTACTTTGGAATTTGTAGTACCCTGAAGCTTTCCTATACCACCATCATCATCATCATCATCGTCATCAGTCATGGGTTCAAATCCCGGCTCCGCCACTTGTCAGCTGTGTGACTTTGGGCAAGTCACTTCACTTCTCTGGGCCTCAGTTCCCTCATCTGGAAAATGGGGATTAAGACTGTGAGCCCCCCCGTGGGACAACCTGATCACCTTGTAACCTCCCCAGCGCTTAGAGCAGTGCTTTGCACATAGTAAGCGCTTAATAAATGCCATCATCATCATCATCAGTGGCATTTATTGAGCACTTACTGTGTGTGGAGAGCACTGTACTAAGCATTTCCACACCTCTCGATTTTCTTACTCTAGTTGTATGTTTCCCCCATCCAATTTCCCACTGTCTTTTTCCTCCTATCTGTCAAATCATTTTCTCTCTGACTCCCCCGTTTGAGTGTAAAATCCTTGAGGGCCGAGCGCCTACCCTTTACCTCCCAAAGATTTCGTTCAGTGTTTTGCGCACAGGCACTCATCATCATCATCATCAATCGTATTTATTGAGCGCTTACTGTGTGCAGAGCACTCTACTAAGCGCTTGGGAAGTACAAATTGGCAACATAGAGAGACGGTCCCTACCCAACAGTGGGCTCACAGTCTAAAAGGGGGAGACAGAGAACAAAACCAAACATACTAACAAAATAAAATAAATAACAAAATAAAATAAATCGATAAATAGTACCGAATGATCGTGCAGGTCATTTACTTGTACATATCTATTCTATTTATTTTATTTTGTTAGTATGTTTGGTTTTGTGTTCTGTCTCCCCCTTTTAGACTGTGAGCCCACTGTTGGGTAGGGACTGTCTCTGTATGTTGCCAACTTGTACTTCCCAAGCGCTTAGTACAGTGCTCTGCACACAGTGAGCGCTCAATAAATATGATTGATTGATTGATTGATAGCTAGATTTGTATCCTTTGATGCCAGATTTTCAGTGGTATTTGTTAAGTAGTTACTAAGTGCCAGGCACTGAACTGAGCGCTGGAGTACATTCAAGATAATCAGGTTGGACACAGTCTCTGTCCCACTTAGGGCTAACAGTCTTAATCCCCTTAAGCGCTTAGTACAGTGCTCTGCACGCAGTGAGCACTCAATAACTACGATTGAGTGAATGAATAAGGTAACTAAAGCACAAAGTCAGCAGACAAGCAGCGGAGCCGGGATTAAAACCCAAGTCCTCTGTCTCCCGGTCCATGCTCCTTCCGTTAGACCAAGCTTTCTCTGGAAATTCTAGAAAGAACTTGAATGAATCCTAGAGTGGGGGAAGAAAGTTTCTCACAGGAACGTTATTCATTCAGTCGTATTTATTGAGTGCTTACTGTGTGCAGAGCACTGTACTAAGCGCTTGGAAAGTACAATTCAACAGATAGAGACAATCCTTACCCAACAACGGGCTCCCAATCTAAAAGCGGGGAGACAGACATCAAAACAAGTATACAGGCATCAATATAAATCAGTAGACCGCGCGCTCTCTGGAAATTGTAGAAAGAACTTGAATGAATCGTAGAGTGGGGGAAGAAGGTTTCTCACAGGAACGTTATTCATTCAGTCGTATTTATTGAGCGCTTACTGTGTGCAGAGCACTGTACTAAGCGCTTGGAAAGTACAATTCAACAGATAGAGACAATCCTTACCCAACAACGGGCTCCCAATCTAAAAGCGGGGAGACAGTCATCAAAACAAGTATACAGGCATCAATATAAATCAGTAGACCGCGCGCTCTCTGGAAATTGTAGAAAGAACTTGAATGAATCGTAGAGTGGGGGAAGAAGGTTTCTCACAGGAACGTTATTCATTCAGTAGTATTTATTGAGCGCTTACTGTGTGCAGAGCACTGTACTAAGCGCTTGGAAAGTACAATTCAACAGATAGAGACAATCCTTATCCAACAACGGGCTCCTAGTCTAGAAGTGGGGAGACAGACATCAAAACAAGTAAACGGGCATCAATATATATCAGTAGACCGCGTGTCCTCTGGAAATTCTAGGAAGAACTTGAATGAATCGTAGAGCGGGGGAAGAAGGTTTCTCACAGGAACGTTATTCATTCAGTCGTATTTATTGAGCACTTACTGTGTGCAGAGCAGTGTACTAAGCGCTTGGAAAGTACAATTCAACAGAGAGAGACAATCAATCAATCAATCAATCAATCAATCGTATTTATTGAGCGCTTACTGTGTGCAGAGCAGTGTACTAAGCGCTTGGAAAGTACAATTCAACAGATAGAGACAATCCTTACCCAACAATGGGCTCCCAATCTAGAAGCGGGGAGACAGACATCAAAACAAGGAAACAGGCATCAATGTAAATCAGTAGACTGCACGTTCTCTGGAAATTCTAGAAACAAGTTGAATAAATCGTAGAGCGGGGGAAGAAGGTTTCTCACAGGAACGTTATGCATTCAGTCGTATTTATTGAGTGCTTACTGTGTGCAGAGCAGTGTACTAAGCGCTTGGAAAGTACAATTCAACAGATAGAGACAATCCTTACCCAACAACGGGCTCCCAATCTCGAAGCGGAGAGACAGACATCAAAACAAGTAAACAGGCATCAATATAAATCAGTAGACCGCGTGTCCTCTGGAAATTCTAGAAAGAACTTGAATGAATCAGAGAGCGGGGGAAGAAGGTTCCTCACAGGAACGTTATTCATTCAGTTGTATTTATTGAGCGCTTACTGTGTACAGAACAGTGTACTAAGTGCTTGGAAAGTACAATTCAGACGAGACCATCAATCAATCGTATTTATTGAGTGCTTACTGTGTGCAGAGCACTGTACTCAGCGCTTGGAAAGTACAATTCAACAGAGACAATCCTTACCCTACAATGGACTCCCAATCTAGAAGCGGCGGGGGAAGAAGGTTTCTCACAGGAACGTTATTCATTCAGTCGTATTTATTGAGTGCTTACTGTGTGCAGAGCACTGTACTAAGCGCTTGGAAAGTACAATTCAACAGACAGAGACAATCAATCAATCAATCGTATTTATTGAGCGCTTACTGTGTGCAGAGCACTATACTAAGCACTTGGAAAGTACAATTCAACAGAGACAATCCTTACCCAACAATGGACTCCCAATCTAGAAGCGGGAAGACAGACATCAAAGCAAGTAAACAGGCATCAATATAAATCAGTAGACCACAAGTGCTCTGGAAATTCTAGAAAGAACTTGAATGAATCCTAGAGCAGGGGAAGAAGGTTTCTCACAGGAACGTTATTCATTGTCGTATTTATTGAGCGCTTACTGTGTGCAGAGCACTGTACTAAGCACTTGGAAAGTACAGTTCAACAGATAGAGACAATCCTTACCCAACAATGTGCTCCCAATCTAGAAGCGGGGAGACAGACATCAAAACAATTAAACAGGCATCAATATAAATCAGTAGACTGTGCGTTCTCTGGAAATTTAGAAAGAACTTGAATGAATCATGGAGCGGGGGGAAGAAAGTTTCTCACAGGAACATTATTCATTCAATCATATTTATTGAGCGCTTACTGTGTGCAAGGCACTGTACTAAGCACTTGGAAAGTACAGTTCAACAGATAGAGACAATCCTTACCCAACAACGGGCTCCCAATCTACAATCCTTACCCAGCAATGGGCTCACAATCTAGAAGCGGGGAGACAGACATCAAATCAAGTAAACAGGCGTCAATATAAATCAATAGAATGATAGATATACACACATCATTAATAAAATAAATAGAATCATAAACATGCACCTATATACACAAGTGCCATGGGGCGGGGAGGGGAATAGAGCAGAGGGAGGGAGGAGGAGCGGAGGAAAAGGGGGGCTCATTCATTCATTCATTCAATCGTATTTATTGAGCGCTTACTGTGTGCAGAGCACTGTACTAAGCGCTTGGGAAGTACAAGTTGGCAACATATAGAGACGGTCCCCACCCAGCAGTGGGCTCAGTCTGGGGCATTACCTGGTGTGGCTTAGCAGGTTTCTCCTGAGGCCGTTTCTGCGGAGGCCGGAGTAACCGTGCTCTTGGAAAAATTCCGGAGCCTGGAGGTGGTTTGGAAAGACACTACGGAAGGCTTTCTTCTGCCATTATAAAAACCGCCCTCTCGAAAATTTTCTCTCCTGCTGCGCTGTTAACGGTTCTTCGGCTACGGGGAGGGAGGTGGTACGGCCCAAACGGCGACTCTTGTAAGGGGAATTTCCAACCGCCCCGGTTAATTGGAGATATCTGATTTCAGGGCAAAGACAGCACTGCAGCAGTATCTGGCGTGACGGAAAACCCAAGCAAGAACTTCAGGCTCCCCTCACACACACGTGTTTAAGGAATAACAGGAAAAAGCCTCATCTGATCCCTTCTATTTGCACAAGTCACCTTGGGCCGAGCCGCTCTCCCGGGCGGGGAGCCGCTCTGCCAAAGCAATCTAAGAGAACGGATCTCGGATGCACTTGGGAACTTTTGGGAGGTCGTGCGTTAACTCAGAGGACTGTTGTGTGTTTTATTTTTCCCGAGCTGCCGGGACTCTACTAGAACAATCAATCGTCCTTTTTTTCCCTTCGGGCCTACAGTTTTTCGCTTTTGCGGCAGCCACTTTGGGGGCAGGCGCGCGCGGGTGTGACGTGTGAGCGTGCGTGAGTGGGGGGGGGTGAGTGTGTACGGAAGGGGGATACCTCAGAAAATCTGTTTTCTTATTTTGTGTGTGAAAAAAACTCTTTTCTACAGATTTTCCAGGATTACGCATTGCTTGCTGTATGAGACCTTACTGAATTACATACAGTTTAAATGAAATGTTATTTAAAAGAAACCACACACACACACAAACTGTCAAGTGCCCCATAAAGTTTATGTTGAATTTTGATCAGATGAATATTTGTAAGTAAAAAAAAATATATGCATTTCTCAACCTCAACGTAACTTACAATATCCTTTTCTTTAAAAGAAGATACAGGGGACCTGAGGACAGGCAATAGAAGTAGCGCCGGGGCCTCGGAGAGAGAGCTAAGCGTCTTACTGCCGTTCACAAGCGTCCTTGACAACCTGATTGAATAAATCAATCAATCATATTTGTTGAGCGCTCACTATGTGCAGAGCACTGTACTAAGCGCTTGGGAAGTACAAACTGGCAACATATAGAGACAGTCCCTACCCAACATTGGGCTCACAGTCTAAAAATAATAATAAATAATAATAAATAAGTGGGTTTGTAGGGTGGGAGTGGGACTGACCTGTCTGGGTGGATCTTTTAAAACAATAAGCGGCCTCGTCGGAGACCCAAGTGACTGGGTTGAGCGATGGCGGATTCGGTGGGCCCAGGTTCTCCCCCCGCCGCAATCCGCCCGGCCTGGAAATGTGAAATCCCACATCCCTTTTGGAAAAAGGCCCGGGGAACGGGTAGGACAGACGCACATCACCCAGAAGGCTAAGTCCGGTATAGGCAGGCGGTGTCTTACGCATCTATCCCGAATGAAACCAAGAATAATAATAATTATTATTATTACTTTTAGACTGTGAGCCCACTGTTGGGTAAGGACTGTCTCTATATGTTGCCAATTTGTACTTCCCAAGCGCTTAGTACAGTGCTCGGCACATAGTAAGCGCTCAATAAATACGATTGATGATGATGAATAATAATTGGAGGATTCAGCATCGCCAGCCGTTGAGCACAGCCTGACGTCGGAGAGAGTGAAACGGAAGTCCTACCCCTGGACTTTAACTTTTGAAAGAGCTGAATGACCTCTCTCTGTATCCCTCACAGTCTTTTAGACTGTGAGCCCACTGTTGGGTAGGGACTGTCTCTATATGTTGCCAATTTGTACTTCCCAAGCGCTTAGTACAGTGCTCTGCACATAGTAAGCGCTCAATAAATACGATTGATGATTGATGATGATCCCTCCCTTCTAATAATAATAATAATGATGGCATTTATTAAGCGCTTACTACGTGCCAAGCACTGTTCTCAGCGCTGGGGAGGTTACAAGGGGATCAGGTTGTCCCACGGGGGGCTCACGGTCTTAATCCCCATTTACAGATGAGGGAACTGAGGCCCAGAGAAGTGAAAAGTCACACAGCTGACAGTTGGCGGAGCCGGGATTGGAACCCATGACCTCTGACTCCAAAGCCTGGGCTCTTTCCACTGAGCGCTTAGTACAGTGCTCTGCACACAGTAAGCGCTCAATAAATACGATTGATTGATTGAGCCACGCTGCTTCCCTATCAACAGAATATTTCCCAAGGCCCGGGTTAAACCTTCAATCGACGGTAGTTATTGTTTGCTCACAGTGTGCAGAGCGCTGCACTCAGCGCTAGGGAGAGTAATCATATTAATAATAATGATGGCATTTATTTATTAAGCGCTTACTATGTGCAAAGCACTGTTCTAAGCGCTGGGGAGGTTACAGGGTGATCGGGCTGTCCCACGGGGAGCTCACAGTCTTAGTACTTTCCAAGCGCTTAGTACAGTGCTCTGTACACAGTAAGCTCTCGTTGTCTCTCCCTTGCCCCCCGACCCCCGAAGAGTATCACTAAGACTGATTAGCTCCGCGTAGGCAGAAATTGAGAGATCCTTCTAAAGAACCGACCGGGGCTTTAATGATTGCCTGGTGCAATGTAAGTGATTTCCCGAATTAGGCCGCGGACCGTAGGCCGAAGAAGGAAGAGAGAATATTCCATCTAATGACCGAAAGATAACATCCTCTTTGTACTACTATGTCTTTTCTACATCCTTAAGTTGGATTACGCTTCCGGCTCCGAGTTAACTTCTGTCCTCGGATACTTCAGGCCAGATTGAATGCGAGGAGGTCGCGTGGGACTGGGAAGCTGGGATCTGGCTGGGATTTTCTTTCCGTATCAAGCGAGACCGAAGGAGGGAACTGAGGCGGGAAACCCAGTCAAATTCTGACATTGCCCGAATGTTTTGGGCTTCCCCCGTCCCCGGACCATCATCACCCTACCGTTTCTTCATCAAGTTTTGAATCTGTCGGATTGCAGACTACTTTCCCGATTAATCCATTTAACGGCATTGTCTTTTTCCACCCTAAAAGGCGGAAATCAAGTCGAGCACCCAAACACATCCCCTTTCTCCCCTCTTCGAGACTGAGCTGCTGCAATAAGCCCTTCTCTCTGTAGGAAATCAAGGCATCTGGGTTTTGCACACTGATCGTGTACTAAAAAAATATGCAGCTCCCTGGGTTGGTGGGGGGGAAACAATCTTGGTTCCTTGGATACGCAGCTTTATTGAATAAAACCCCATTTGAACCGAGCATAGCTTTTCTAGGGCTGAAGGCAACCTCATTTCCAGTTTTCCAATGCTAACGGCTACAAGGTTAGGATTAAATTTACCCGGTGAACACAAATAAACCAACGACGCTAAGACAATCCAGACTGCACGAGGGGGCTTAAAAAAAAAAGGCCTTTTCAAAAATGACATCACATGTCGGTGGATTGGACGTCCATTAAAAAAATTCACACTCAAACTTATGTGAATAAATATCGCCTGTGGGTGTGTATGAGTAGGAAAAATAAATAAAAAAAATACTTTGCCAGAACACTTAGTTTCTATTGGATTTTATGAAGAAAATTGTATCCATTGAAACGTCACCTGCCTGTAATGTTTTCTAGTTATGATGCCAGAAATGAGGAACAGGGGGTAAGGCTCTTATCCCAACTTCTTAAAGTCTATGTTATCTATTTCTCATTCCTTATTTGATATATTTTTTTCCTGATCACAGCCCTTGAATTACACAAGAGAAAAGGATGGTCTATTCAATAAGCTATTTTTTTTTTCCTTCCAGCACTTTATTTGGAACAATCCGTGTTCTGGTGTTTGGATAAAAAAATGGTGCTTTAAACAACATATTAATAAAAACCAAGAAAATGCAACAATCTCTAAAATGTCCCTATTTTCCAAAGGTCCAGTGAGTTAAGGAACTCTCAAGGGTGATTGTCTCTTGGAGCTGAAATTCATTTGTTCCGTCAGTCAGTCGTTTTTATTCATTCATTCATTCATTCATTCATTCAATCGTATTTATTCATTCATTCATTCAATCGTATTTATTGAGCGCTTACTGTGTGCAGAGCACTGTACTAAGCGCTTGGGAAGTACAAGTTATTGAGCACTTACTGTGTGCAGAGCACTGGACTAAGCGCTTGGGATTGGCAACATCTAGAGACGGTCCCTACCCAACAGTGGGCTCACAGTCTAGAAGGGGGAGACGGACAACAAAACAAAACATATTAAAATAAAATAAAATAATTGTGCGCTTACTGTGTGCAGAGTACTGTACTAAGCGCTTGGAAAGGACAATTTGGCAACAATGGACGTAACGCCTCACGACAGGTGGAGAAAGCTGAAAAAGAAGCTTGTTTTCCTTAGGACTGTGGGTATGTCCATCTTACCTCCTTCCCTTCCCCACAGCACCTGTATATATGTATATATGTTTGTATGGATTTATTACTCTATTTATTTATGTATTTTACTTGTACATATCTATTCTATTTATTTTATTTTGTTAGTATGTTTAGTTTTGTTGTCTGTCTCCCCCTTCTAGACTGTGAGCCCACTGTTGGGTAGGGACCGTCTCTATATGTTGCCAACTTGGACTTCCCAAGCGCTTAGTCCAGTGCTCTGCACACAGTAAGCGCTCAATAAATACGAATGATTGATTGATTGATTGATTTGCATTCACAGACCACTAACCGCTTACGCGGTCCTCCATTCAGGCGTGGGCCGCCCTTTAAAAGAGGCCACAAATGACTAATAATAACGACATTCGTTAAGCAACTTTCATTCATTCCTTCCATCGTATTTATTGAGCGCTTACCGTGTGCAGAGCACTGTACTAAGCGCTTGGGAAGTTCAAGTTGGCAACATATAGAGACGGTCCCTACCCAACAGCGGGCTCACAGTCTAGAAGGCAACTTGGCCTAATGGAAGGAGCATAGACCGGATTCTAATCCCGGCTCTGCCACTCGTCTGCTGTGCGACCCGGGGTAAGTCACTTCACTTCTCTGGGCCTTAATTTCTTCATCTGTAAAATGAGGATTAAAACTGAGCCCCATGTGGGACAGGGACTGTGTCCAACTCGATTAGCTTGTATCTATCCCGGTGCTCAGTAAGGGCCCGGCACCTACTTAGCGCTTAACAAATACTAGAATTATTATTAATCTATTATAGAGAAGCAGCGTGGCTCAGTGGAAAGAGCCCGGGCTTTGGAGTCAGAGGTCATGGGTTCAAATCCCGGCTCCGCCACTCGCCAGCTGTGTGACTTTGGGCAAGTCACTTCACTTCTCTGTGCCTCAGTTCCCTCATCTGTCAAATGGGGATGAAGACTGTGAGCCCCCCGTGGGACAACCTCATCACCTTGGAAACTCCCCAGCGCTTAGAACAGTGCTTGGCACATAGTAAGTCTAGAAGGGGGAGACAGACAACAAAACAAAGCATATTAACAAAATAAAATAAATAGAATAAATACGTAGGGACTGCCTCTATATGTTGCCAACTTGTATGAATTTATTACTCTATTTTATTTGTGCATGTTTATTCTATTTATTTTATTTTGTTAATATGTTTTGTTCTCTATCTCCCCTTTCCAGACTGTGAGCCCACTGTTGGGTAGGGACCGCCTCTAGATGTTGCCAGCTTGTACTTCCCAAGCGCTTAGTCCAGCGCTCTGCACACAGTAAGCGCTCAATAAATATTATTGATTGACTGATTGATTGTTGGGTAGGGACTGTCTCTATATGTTGCCAACTTGGACTTCCCAAGCGCTTAGTACAGTGCTCTGCACACAGTAAGCACTCAATAAATACGATTGATTGATTGTTGGGTAGGGACTGTCTCTATATGTTGCCAACTTGTACTTCCCAAGCGCTCAGTACAGTGCTCTGCACACAGTAAGTGCTCAATAAATACTATTGATTGATTGATTGTTGGGTAGGGACTGTCTCTATACGTTGCCAACTTGTACTTCCCAAGCGCTTAGTACAGTGCTCTGCACACAGTAAGCGCTCAATAAATACGATTGACTAAGTGATTGATTGTTGGGTAGGGACTGTATATGATGCCAAGTTGTACTTCCCAAGCGCTTAGTACAGTGCTCTGCACATAGTAAGCGCTCAATAAATACGATTGATGATGATTGATTGTTGAGTAGGGACTGTCTCTATATGTTGCCAACTTGTACTTCCCAAGCGCTTAGTACAGTGCTCTGCACACAGTAAGTGCTCAATAAATACGATTGACTGATTGATTGATTGCTTTGCACATAGTAAGTGCTCTGCACACAGTAAGTGCTCAATAAATGCGATTGATTGATTGACTGATTGTTGAGTAGGGACTGTCTCTATATGTTGCCAACTTGTACTTCCCAAGCGCTTAGTACAGTGCTCTGCACACAGTAAGTGCTCAATAAATATGACTGATGATTGATTGTTGGGTAGGGACTGTCTCTAATGTTGCCAACTTGTTCTTCCCAAGCGCTGAGTCCAGTGCTCTGCACACAGTAAGCGCTCAATAAATATGATTGATTGACTGATTGTTGAGTAGGGACTGTCTCTATATGTTGCCAACTTGTACTTCCCAAGCGCTTAGTACAGTGCTCTGCACACAGTAAGTGCTCAATAAATACGATTGACTGATTGATTGATTGCTTTGCACATAGTAAGTGCTCTGCACACAGTAAGTGCTCAATAAATGCGATTGATTGACTGTTGAGTAGGGACCGTCTCTATATGTTGCCAACTTGCACTTCCCAAGCGCTGAGTACAGTGCTCTGCACACAGTAAGTGCTCAATAAATACGATTGACTGATTGATTGCTTTGCACATAGTAAGCGCTTAATAAATGCCATCGTTATTAATCATTATTTACTATGTGGCAAACACTGTTGTAAGTTCTGACCCGCAAGCCACTAGGCCATGCTGCTTAGAAGCACTCGCAGAGCATTAATGCGACAGAGTTGCCTGACAACGTCCCTGCCCACTAGAAGCTGACAGTCTAGAGGGGGAAATGGGCTGTAAGATAAATAAATCAATCGTATTTATTGAGCGCTTACTGTGTGCAGAGCACTGTAGTAAGCGCTTGTAAGTACACTGTACTAATCTGTACAGAAGGGCTGTAGAGGCTTAGGGTGGATGGATATTGAGTCTTAAAGGATACAGATAAAAGTTCCTAAGCAAGGGAAAGGAGAGGGAGTAAAGGAAAAGAGGGCAGTGTGGCTCAGTGGAAAGAGCCCGGGCTTTGGAGTCAGAGGTCGTGGGTTCAAACCCCGGCTCTGCCAATTAGCTGTGTGACTTTGGACAAGTCACTTCACTTCTCTGGGCCTCATCTGTAAAATGGGGATGAAGACTGTGAGCCCCCCGTGGGACAACCTGATCGCTATTTTCCAAAAGTCCAGTAAGTTAAGGAACCCTCAAGGGTGACTGTCTCTTGTAGCTGAAATTCATTCAGTCAGTCAGTCGGTCGTATTTATTGTGCGCTTACTGTGTGCAGAGTACTGTGCTAAGCGCTTGGAAAGTACAGTTCGGCAACAATACACGTAACGCCTCATGACGGGTGGAGAAAGCTGAAAAAGAACCTTGTTTTCCTTAGGACTGTGCGTATGTTGACCCATTTGCAGTCACAGACTAGTCACTTCACTTCTCTGGGCCTCAGTTCCCTCATCTGTAAAATGGGGGTTAAGACCGTGAGCCCCCCGTGGGGCAACCTGATCACCCTGTAACCTCCCCAGCGCTGAGAACAGTGCTTTGCACATAGTAAGCGCTTAATAAATGCCATCATAATTAAAGAACCTGGGCTCGGGAGTGCTTAACAAATATTATTAGTATTATTATTGGGGAAGGCCTCTTGGAGGGCGTGTGATTTTAACGAGCTGCCTGTCCACCTGGCATACTTATAATAATAATGATGGCATTTATTAAGCACTTACTTTTAGACTGTGAGCCCACTGTTGGGTAGGGACTGTCTCTATATGTTGCCAATTTGTACTTCCCAAGCGCTTAGTACAGTGTTCTGCACATAGTAAGCGCTCAATAAATACGATTGATGATGCAAAGCACTGTTGGGAGATTACAAGGTGATCAGGTTGTCCCACGTGGGGCTCACAGTCTTCATCCCCATTTTACAGATGAGGGAACTGAGGCCCAAAGCAGAGGTCATGGGTTCGAATCCCGACTCTGCCCCATGTCTGCTGTGTGACCTTGGGCAAGTCACTTAACTTCTAGACTGTCTAGTCTTCTAGACTGTGAGCCCGCTGTTGGGTAGGGACCGTCTCTAGATGTTGCCAACTTGGACTTCCCAAGCGCTTAGTCCAGTGCTCTGCACACAGTAAGCGCTCAATAGATACGATTGAATGAATGAATGAACTTCACTTCTCTGAGCCTCAGTTCCCTCATCTGTAAAATGGGGATGAAGACTGTGAGCCCCATGTGGGACAACTTGAACACCTTGTATCCCCCCCAGCGCTTAGAACGGTGCTTTGCACATAGTAAGCGTTTAACAAATGCCATCATCATTATTATTGTTATTATTATTCTTAAGTGACTTGCCCAAAGTCACCCAGCTGACAAGTGACGGAACCGGGATTTGAACCCATGACCTCTGACTCCAAAGCCCGTTCTCTTTCCACTGAGCCACGCTGCTTCTCCTATACTTGCTCTCCTGCATCTTCTATTTCCCAAGAGTTGTCCCGCTGTCCTTTCTGAGTCCCCCCTCCCCGCAGTTGCTGTTGCCTGATGATCGATCAATCAATCAATCGTATTTATTGAGCGCTTACTGTGTGCAGAGCACTGTACTAAGCGTTTGGGAAGTACAAGTTGGCAACGTATACTGATGATCCTCTTTCGAAGGTGTGGGAAGCGGTGAAAGGATTTCACCCTCTCGATCCTTTCTTCCTGGCCCTGGCCGCTCTTCCCGCACCCCGCATTCCTCTCGATATTCCCATCGTCTGAGCCCCCGCCATGCTCAGGATGGGAGGGAATATCTGGAAAAGTGTCCTCTGTCTACACTGTAGATTTCCTCCGGAACAGCTCATTTTGGGTGCTGAGAGAGGAAAGTGAAACAACGTGGCCTAGCGGATAAGGATCTAGTGTCTGGCCCGGGCTAAGCGCCTAACAAATACCGTAATTATTATTATTCTAAGCCTGACTCCGCCACTTGTCTGCTGTGTGACCTTGGGCAAGTCACTTAACTACTCTGGACCTCAGCTACCTCATCTGTCAATCGGGGTTTAAGCCCCATGTGGGACATTCCTTCATTCAATCGTATTTATTGAGCGCTTGCTGTGTGTAGAGCACCGTACTAAGCACTTGGAAAAAACCGCAGCATGGCTTAGCAGAAAGAGCCCGGTCATGGGTTCGAATCCTGGCTCCGCCACGTGTCTGCTGTGTGACCTTGGGCAAGTCACTTCACTTCTCTGTATATATGTATATATGGTTGTACATATTTATTACTCTATTTATTTATTTATTTATTTATTTATCTTGTACATTTCTATCTTATTTTATTTTGTTGGTATGTTTGGTTCTGTTCTCTGTCTCCCCCTTTTAGACTGTGAGCCCACTGTTGGGTAGGGACTGTCTCTATGTGTTGCCAACTTGGACTTCCCAAGCACTTAGTACAGTGCTCTGCACACAATAAGCGCTCAATAAATACGATTGATTGATTGATTGATTGATTCTCTGAGCCTCAGTGACCTCATCTGTGAACTGGGGATGAAGACTGTGAGCCCCCCGTGGGACAACCTCATCACCTTGTATCCTCCCCACGGCTTAGAACAGTGCTTTGCACATAGTAAGCGCTTAACAAATCCCATTATTATTATTATTATTATTATTATTATTATTATTTTATTATACCTACCCCAGAACTTTGTACGGTGTCTGGCCCATAATGAGCGCTTAACAAATACCATAAAAAAAATTAGTAGCTGGAGAGGCGGGTGCTGAAGATGCCGATGCTGAGCAGCGGACCGGCCTATTACTACGTCTTCCCTTCAATCGTATTTATTGAGCGCTTATTGTGTGCAGAGCACTGTGCTAAGCGCTTGGAAAGTACAATTCGGCCACAAAGACAGTCCCTACCCAACAACGGGCTCACAGGCTAGAAGGGGGGACAGACAATAAAACAAAGCAAGTAGACAGGTGTCAATACCATCGAAATAGATAAATAGAATTATAGATCTATACACATTCATTCATTCAATCGTATTTATTGAGCGCTTACTGTGTGCAGAGCACTGGACTAAGCGCTTGGGAAGTACAAGTTGGCAACATATAGAGGCGGTCCCTACCCAACAGTGGGCTCACAGTCTAAAAGGGGGAGACAGACGACAAAACAAAACGTATTAAAATAAAAGAAATAGAATAAATATGTACATTCAATCGTATTTTTTGAGCACTTACTGTATGCAGAGCACTCTACTAAGCGCTTGGGAAGTACAAGTTGGCAACATATAGAGACAGTCCCTACCCAACAGTGGGCTCACAGTCTAGAAGGGGGAGACAGACGACAAAACAAAACGTATTAACAAAATAAAAGAAATAGAATAAATATGTCCATTCAATCGTATTTTTTGAGCGCTTACTGTGTGCAGAGCACTGTACTAAGCGCTTGGGAAGTCCAAGTTGGCAACATCTAGAGACGGTCCCTACCCAACAGTGGGCTCACAGTCTAGAAGGGGGTGACAGAGAACAAAACAAAACATATTAACAAAATAAAATAATTAGAATATGTACAAATAAAATAGAGTAATAAATTCATTCACTCATTCAATCGTATTTATTGAGCGCTTACTGTGCGCAGAGCACTGTACCAAGCGCTTGGGAAGTCCAAGTCGGCAACATATAGAGACGGTCCCTACCCAACAGCAATAATATACAGTAAAAAATATGTGCAAATATACCCCCTTTAAGACTGTGAGCCCACTGTTGGGTAGGGACTGTCTCTATATGTTGCCAATTTGTACTTCCCAAGCGCTTAGTACAGTGCTCTGCACACAGTAAGCACTCAATAAATACGATTGATGATGATGATGATGATGATGATATACACAAATGCTGTGGGGAGGGGCAGAGGGAGGGAGCGGGGGCGAATTGAGGGGAGGAGGAGAAGAGGAAAAGAGGGGCTTTTACATAGTAGGTAAGTAGCCAAGCCAGAATTTGAACCCAGGTCCTTCTGATTCCCAGGCCTGTGCTCTAGCCATCAGGCCACACTGCTTCCAGTGCTTAGAACAGTGCTTTGCACATAGTAAGCACTTAATAAATCCTATTATTATTATTATTATTATTATTATTATTATTATTCTCTACATCAGCCAGTGTTTTCTAAATGAAATGGGGCTTTAGTGATGCTTCAGCAGACAAAACACTGTCTTCCAGAAGCAAAACTTTGGAGACAAAAAGAAAACTGATCATTGAGGCCCAGTGTTTCCCAAAAAACTTTCACCCGGGGGTCTTAGTATTGGTGTCCTCCTTCCCTTCCCCACTGCACCTGTCTATATGTTTATACAGATTTATTACTCTATTTATTTTACTTGTACATATCTATTCTATTGATTTTATTTTGTTAATATGTTTGGTTTTGTCGTCTGTCTCCCCCTTCTAGACTGTGAGCCCGCTGTCGGGTAGGGACCGTCTCTAGATGTTGCCAACTTGGACTTCCCAAGCGCTTAGTCCAGTGCTCTGCACACAGTAAGCGCTCAATAAATACGATTGATTGATTGATTGATTGGTGTCCTCCTTCCCTTCCCCACTGCACCTGTACATATGTTTGTACCTATTTATTACTCTATTTATTTGACGTGTACATATCTATTGTATTGATTTTATTTTGTTAATATGTTTGGTTTTGTTCTCTGTCTCCCCCTTCTAGACTGTGAGCCCACTGTTGGGTAGGGACCGTCTCTAGATGTTGCCAACTTGGACTTCCCAAGCGCTTAGTACAGTGCTGTGCACACAGCAAGCGCTCACTTAGAACAGTGCTTTGCACATAGTAAGCGCTTAACAAATGCCATTATTATTATTAATAAATACAATTGATTGAGTGAGTGAGTGATTGCTCTCGGCCAATTCACTCAAAAGTATTGATTGAGCAACTACCGTGAGCCAAACAGTCTGTTAAGCACTGCGCTTAGTACAGTGCTCTGCACACAGTAAGCGCTCAGTAAATACGATTGAATAAATGAATGAATGAATTGGGCAAAAAACAAGAGTGAGAATTAGATGGGATCCCTGCTCATACTTCCAGGGAACACGATCCCCAGATCGGAGATGTCTTGTGCTTGTCCTCTCGGAACTGAGGGCTGGCTTTCTCTTGCGGGGTAAATTCAAATCCCGAAGTAGTCCATTTTTATTTTGTTTTCCAAGTAAATGATGTTTATTTGCCATTCATTCATTCAATCGTATTTATTGAGCGCTTACTGTGTGCAGAGCCCTATAAGGGATAGTAGTAAAGCATTTATTACTTATTGGGTGCCCACCAGGTGCACTGGACTGGACTAATCGCTTAGGAAAATACAACTAAGACCCAAGTTCCATTCCCTGCCCAGAAGGAATTCGTTCATTCAATCATATTTATTGAGCGCTTACTGTGTGCAGAGCACTGTAAGGGATAGTAGTAAAGCATTTATTACTTATTGGGTGCCCACCAGGTGCACTGGACTGGATTAATCGCTTAAGAAAATACAACCAAGACCCAAGTTCCGTTCCCTGCCCAGAAGGAATTCATTCATTCAATCGTATTTATTGAGCTCTTTTCACAGAGCCGTGCTGTGAATGTGTCGGTTATGTTATGTCATACTCTCCCAAGCGCTTAGTACAGTTCTCTGCATTCATTCATTCATTCAGTCATATTTATTGAGCGCTTACTGTGTGCAGAGCACTGGACTAAGCGCTTGGGAAGTCCAAGTTGGCAACATCTAGAGACGGTCCCTACCCAACAGCAGGCTCACAGTCTAGAAAGGGGAGATAGAGAACAAAACAAAACATATTAACAAAATAAAATAAATAGAATAAATATGCACAAAATAGAGGAATAAATTCATACAAGTTGGCAACATATAGAGGCCGCCCCTACATATTTATTCTATTTATTTTATTTTGTTAATATGCTTTGTTTTTTTGTCTGTCTCCCCCATCTAGAATTAATGCTCCAATGTGGGAAGCAGTCAGTCTATCGTATTTATTGAGCACTTATTGTGTTCTAGCCTGTGAGCCCGCTGTTGGGTAGGGACCGTCTCTATATGTTGCCAACGTGGACTTCCCAAGCGCTTAGTACAGTGCTCTGCACACAGTAAGCGCTCAATCAATATGACTGAATGAATGCAGAGAACTGTACTAAGCGCTTGGGAGAGTATAATATAACATACATATTAACAAAATAAAATAAATAGAATAAATATGCATAAATAGAGTAATAAATTCATACAAGTTGGCAACATATAGAGGCAGCCTCTACATATTTATTCTATTTATTTTATTTTGTTCATATGCTTTGTTTTTTTGTCTGTCTCCCCCTTCTAGAATTAATGCTCCAATGTGGGAAGCAGTCAGTCTATCGTATTTATTGAGCGCTTATTGTGTTCTAGCCTGTGAGCCCGCTGTTGGGTAGGGACCGTCTCCATATGTTGCCAACTTGGACTTCCCAAGCGCTTAGTACAGTGCTCTGCACACAGTAAGCGCTCAATAAATATGACTGAATGAATGAATGCAGAGGACTGTACTAAGCGCTTGGGAGAGTATAATATACATATTAACAAAATAAAATAAATAGAATAAATATGCACAAATAAAATAGAGTAATAAATTCATACAAGTTGGCAACATATAGAGGCCGCCCCTACATATTTATTCTATTTATTTTATTTTGTTAATATGCTTTGGTTTTTTGTCTGTCTCCCCCTTCTAGAATTAATGCTCCAATGTGGGAAGCAGTCAGTCTATCGTATTTATTGAGCACTTACTGTGTTCTAGACTGTGAGCCCGCTGTTGGGTAGGGCCCGTCTCTATACGTTGCCAACTTGTACTTCCCAAGCGCTTAGTACAGTGCTCTGCACACAGTAAGCGCTCAATAAATATGACAATGAATGAATGAATGCAGAGAACTGTACTAAGCGCTTGGGAGAGTATGATATAACATAACCGACACATTCACAGCGTGGCTCTGTGAAAAGAGCCGGGGCGTGGGAGTCAGAGGTCATGGGTTCAAATCCCGGCTCCGCCACTTGTCAGCTGTGTGACCTTGGGCAAGTCACTTCACTTCTCTGAGCTCAGTTCCCTCATCTGTAAAATGGGGATTAAGGCTGTGAGCCCCACGTGAGACAACCTGATCACCTGGTATCCCCCTCAGCGCTTAGAACAGTGCTTTGCACATAGTAAGCGCTTAACAAATGCCATCATTGTTATTATTATTATTCACTGTCCACAGTGAGCTTTCAGTCGTGTGGAAAAGGGATCCAACGCTAGTATGCTTCTAGACTGTGAGCCCGCTGTTGGGTAGGGACCGTCTCCATATGTTGCCAACTTGGACTTCCCGAGCGCTTAGTACAGTGCTCTGCGCACAGTAAGCGCTCAATAAATACGATTGAATGAAGGAATGACCGCAATCACCCGATTTTAGTCCGGGCCAAAAACAACGAATGCATTGCCCCAGTAGAGAGAGGAAGAGGAGGTAGTAAATCACAGGCTTAGTTTTCCTGGAATTCCCACTATATTACCACGAGAAATAGTTTGGGGCCTTTGGGAAATGACATCCCTTCCTTTTATTCATTCATTCGAGCACTTAGTACAGTGCTGTGCACACCGTTAGCCTTCAATAAATAAGAATAATAATAATAATTATGGCATTTGTTAAGCGCTTACTATGTGCAAAGCGCTGTTCTAAGCGCTGGGGGGGATACAATGTGATCAAGTTGTCCCACGTGGGGCTTACAGTCTTAATCCCCATTTTTACAGATGAGGTAACTGAGGCTCAGAGAAGTTAAGTGACTTGCCCAAGGTCACACAGCAGACTTGTGGCGGAGCCGGGATTCGAATCCATGACCTCTGACTCCAAAGCCCGGGCTCTTCCCACTGAGCCACGCTGCTTCTCCTAAACGCCATTGACTGTTCATCCTAATAACCCTGCGGTCTTGTTGAACCGATTTGCTCAGCTTTGTTTAACCTTAACATTGGCAAGGAGAGCGGCCTTTTTAGGGAAATATCTTTTTAGTAATACTTGCACCTTTGTATTCGTATTTGTCGTCACCCAAGCACTTAGTAGAGCGTTCTCTGCGCACGGTAAGCGTTCAATAAATAGGACTGATAGACCGATACCGTGAATCTCGATCATTCTCGATATCTGAAACTGGGAGACAGATTGGCAAAGTGGCCAGTTGACTGTCGCTTCTAATCCTTGCAGCCTCTTAATAATAATAATAATAATAATAATTGGCATTTGTTAAGCGCTTACTATGTGCCAAGCACTGTTCTAAGCGCTGGGGAGGATACAGGCTGATCAGGTTGTGCCACGTGGGGCTCACAGTCTTAATCCCCATTTTACGGGTGAGGGAACTGAGGCCCGGAGAAGTTAAGTGACTTGCCCAAGATCACACAGCAGACATGGGGTGGAGTCGGGATTCGAACCCGTGACCTCTGACTCCAAAGCCCATGCTCTTTCCACTGAGCCAAGCCTCTTACCTCCTTCCCCACAGCACCTGTATATATGTATATATGTTTGTACATATATATTACTCTATTTATTTATTTATTTTACTTGTACCTATCTGTTCTATTTATTTTATTTTGTTAGTATGTTTGGTTTTGTTCTCCGTCTCCCCCTTTTAGACTGTGAGCCCCCTGTTGGGTAGGGACCGTCTCTATATGTTGCCAATTTGTACTTCCCAAGCGCTTAGTACAGTGCTCTGCGCATAGTAAGCGCTCAATAAATACGATTGATTGATGGATTGATTAATTTGTTTTGTTGTCTGTCTCCCCCTTCTAGACTGTGAGCCCGCTGTTGGATAGGGACCGTCTCTAGATGTTGCCAACTTGGACTTCCCAAGCGCTCAGTACAGTGCTCTGCACACAGTAAGCGCTCAATAAATACGATTGATTGCAGCCTGACCTGGTGGAAAGAGCTTGGGCTTGGGAGGCAGAGGATCTGGTTTCTAATCCTGACTCTGCCGCTCACCTGCTGTGTGACCTGGGGGAAGTCACTTCACTTCTCTGTCCCTCAGCTCCCACTTCTGCAAAATGGAGATTCAATGCCTGTTCTCCCACCAGTTTAGACTGGGAGCCTCATCTGGGACCTGATCATTTTGTATTTGCCCTAGAGTTTAATACAGTGCTTAGTTATCTAGAAAGCGCTTAACAAATACCACAGTGATTATTATTATTCTAGTTGTTTTTACCTGGTCCCTGAGTTGATTCCTCTCTGGAATAATCAACCTCACTAGCATCTCCTCCTCCCTCCAGGACATCTCTACAAGGATGGCTCAGCCGCACATAATAATAATAATAATAATGATAATGGCATTTATTAAGCGCTTACTATGTGCAAAGCACTGTTCTAAGCGCTGGGGAGGTTACAAGGTGATCAGGTTGTCCCACGGGGGGCTCACAGTCTTCATCCCCAGTTCACAGATGAGGGAACTGAGGCACAGAGAAGTGAAGTGACTTCCAGGACATCTCTACAAGGATGGCTCAGCCGCACATAATAATAATAATAATAATGATAATGGCATTTATTAAGCGCTTACTATGTGCAAAGCACTGTTCTGAGCGCTGGGGAGGTTACAAGGTGATCAGGTTGTCCCACGGGGCGGGGTCACAGTCTTAATCCCCATTTTACAGATGAGGGAACTGAGGCACAGAGAAGTGAAGGGACTTCCAGGACATCTCTATAAGGATGGCTCAGCTGCACATAATAATAATAATAATAATGGCATTTATAAGCGCTTACTATGTGCAAAGCACTGTTCTAAGCACTGGGGAGGTTACAAGGTGATCAGGTTGTCCCACGGGGGGCCCACAGTCTTAATCCCCATTTTACAGATGAGGGAACTGAGGCGCAGAGAAGTGAAGTGACTTCCAGGACATCTCTATAAGGATGGCTCAGCCACACATAATAATAATAATAATAATGGCATTTATTAAGTGCTTACTATGTGAAAAGCACTGTTCTAAGCCCTGGGGAGGTTACAAGGTGATCAGGTTGTCCCTCAGGGGACTCACAGTCTTAATCCCCATTTTACAGATGAGGGAACTGAGGCACAGAGAAGTGAAGTGACTTCCAGGACATCTCTGCAAGGATGGCTCAGCCGCACATAATCATAATAATAATAATAATGGCATTTATTAAGCACTTACTATGTGCAAAGCACTGTTCTAAGCGCTGGGGACATTACAAGGTGATCAGGTTGTCCCACGGGGAGCTCACAGTCTTAATCCCCATTTTACAGATGAGGGAACTGAGGCACAGAAAAGTGAAGTGACTTCCAGGAAATCTCTACAAGGATGGCTCAGCCGCACATAATAATAATAATAATAATAATAATAATAATAATAATAATAATATTTATTAAGCGCTTACTATGTGCAAAGCACTGTTCTAAGCGCTGGGGAGGTTACAAGGTGATCAGGCTGTCCCACAGAGGGGTCACAGTCAATCCCCATTTTACAGATGAGGGAACTGAGGCACAGAGAAGTGAAGTGACTTCCAGGACATCTCTATAAGGATGGCTCAGCCGCACATAATAATAATAATAATAATGGCATTTATTGAGCACTTACTATGTGCAAAGCACTGTTCTAAGCGCTGGGGAGGTTACAAGGAGATCAGGTTGTCCCATGGGGGGCTCACAGTCTTCATCCCCAGTTCACAGATGAGGGAACTGAGGCACAGAGAAGTGAAGTGACTTCCAGGACATCTCTACAAGGATGGCTCAGCCGCACATAATAATAATAATAATAATGGCATTTATTAAGCGCTTACTATGTGCAAAGCACTGTTCTAAGCGCTGGGGAGGTTACAAGGTGATCAGGTTGTCCCACGGGGGGGTCACAGTCTTAATCCCCATTTTACAGATGAGGTAACAGGCACAGAGAAGTTAAGTGACTTGCCCAAAGTCACACAGCTGACAATTGGCGGAGCCGGGATTTGAACCCATGACCTCTGACTCCAAAGCCCGGGCTCTTTCCACAGAGTCACGCTACATCAAGCTGAACATGTCCAAAACCGAACTCATCTTCCCCACTGCTGACAGTACCAACACTCCTCCAAGACCACAACCTTGGCATTTTCCTCGGTTCCTCCCTCTTTCAACTCCCATATTCAGTCAGTCACAAAATCCTACAATCAATCAATCAATCGTATTTATTGAGCGCTTACTGTGTGCAGAGCACTGTACTAAGCGCTTGGGAAGTACAAGTTGGCAACATATAGAGACAGTCCCTACCCAACAGTGGGCTCACAGATTCTCCAGAATCGAATTCCTCTCAATCATTCATTCAATCGTATTTATTGAGCATTTACTGTGTGCAGAACACTGAACTAAGCGCTTGCTTGGGAGAAGCAGCATGGCTCAGTGGAAAGAGCCCGGGCTTTGGAGGCAGGGGTCATGGGTTCAAATCCCAGCTCCGCCAACTGTCAGCTGTGTGACTTGGGGCAAGTCACTTCACTTCTCTGGGCCTCAGTTCCCTCATCTGGAAAATGGGGATTAAGACTGTGAGAAGACCTGATCACCTTGTAACCTCCCCAGCGCTTAGAACAGTGCTTTGCACTTAGTAAGTGCTTAGTACAGTGCTCTGCACATAGTAAGCGCTCAATAAATATGATTGATTGATTAACAAATACCATTATTATTATTATTATTATTATTATTATTATTATTATCATTAGGCAAACTGCTACCAGGCTGGTCTTAACATTTCTCTCAAGTGCTTAGCTCTGCACATAGTAAGCGCTCAATAAATACACTTGATCAATTGATAGCCTGGACTTGAATACAACATCAATCTCTTTGCTGACCTTCCTCCCCCAAGTTTCTCTCTTCTCCCATCCTTTCTCCACTTCACTGAGAATTTGGAAGGGAACAACAATAATAACAATAATGACATTTATTAAGCGCTTACTATGTGCAAAGCACTGTTCTAAGCGCTGGGGAGGTTACCCCCTCTCCATCCCCTCCATCTTACCTCCTTCCCTTCCCCACAGCACCTGTATATATGTATATATGTCTGTACATATTTATTACTCTATTTATTTATTTATTTTATTTGTACATATCTATTCTATTTATTTTATTTTGTTAGTATGTTTGGTTTTGTTCTCTGCCTCCCCCTTTTAGACTGTGAGCCCACTGTTGGGTAGGGACTGTCTCTATGTGTTGCCAATTTGTACTTCCCAAGCGCTTAGTACAGTGCTCTGCGCATAGTAAGCGCTCAATAAATACGATTGATGATGATGATGGTACAAGGGAAGCCCCTCATACCACTCTGTGTGAAAAAATAAATTGAAAGTCACAAGGAGGAAAACTAAAACCAGTTTTAATTGTAGATGGGCTATCTGACATTGCACAGAGCATGAGGGGGAGAGAGCACAGGCAGGATTTTTTCCCCCCCAAGGTTCTTATAATAATAATAATAACAATAATAATAATAATAATAATAATGGCATTTATTAAGTGCTTCCTATGTGCAAAGCGCTGTTCTAAGCGCTGATAATGGTGTTTGTTAAGCGCTTACTATGTGCAGAGCACTGTTCTCTAAGTGCTGGGGAGGATACAAGGTGATCAGGTTGTCCCACGGGGGGCTCACAATCTTAATCCCCATTTTCCAGATGAGGGAACTGAGGCCCAGAGAAGTGAAGTGACTCGCCCAAAGTCACACAGCTGACAAGTGGCGGAGACGGGATTCGAACCCACGACCTCCGACTCCCAAGCCCGGGCTCTACCCACTGAGCCACGCTGCTTCTCTAGAATGTACCTGGCTAATCCAGCAGAAGCAACGTGGCTCAGTGGAAAGAGCCGGAGCTTTGGAGTCAGACGACGTGGGTTCAAATCCCGCCTCCGCCACTTGTCTGCTGTGGGACCTTGGGCAAGCCACAGCTTCTCTGGGCCTCAGTTCCCTCATCTGGAAAATGGGGCTGTGAGCCTCACGTGGGCCAACCTGATCACCTTGTAATAGTAATAATAATGATGGCATTTGTTAAATGCTTACTATGTGCCAAGCACCGCTCTAAGCGCTGGGGGAAATACGAGGTAATGAGGTTGTCCCCCGTGGGGCTCGCAGTCTTAATTCCCATTTTACAGATGAGGTAGCTGGGGCCCAGAGAAGTGAAGCGGCTCGCCCAAAGTCACACAGCAGACAAGTGGCGGAGCCGGGATTAGAACCCACGACCTCTGACTCCCAAACCGGGGCTCTTTCCACTGAGCCACGCTGCTTGTATCTCCCCCAGCGCTTAGAACAGTGCTTGGCACATAGTAAGCACTTAACAAATCCCATAATAATAATAATAATAATCTTTATTTTCGGAGGCAGTGCCCTTGACAGTGACTTTTACCTCTATTTGTAGTTGTGGCCGATGAATGCACACACCTTTCCTGATTGCTGATAATAATAATAATAATAATAATAATAATAATAATAATAATAATAATAATAATAATAGCATTTATTAAGCGCTTACTCTGTGCAAAGCACTGTTCTAAGCGCTGGGGAGGTCACAAGGTGATCAGGTTGTCCCTCGTGGGGCTCACAGATTTTATCCCCATTTTCCAGATGAGGGAACTGATGTGCTGGCAAAGTTGTGCCCACGTCTGATTTATCAATCAATCAATCAATCAATTGTATTTATTGAGCGCTTACTGTGTGCAGAGCACTGTACTAAGCGCTTGGGAAGTCCAAGTTGGCAACATATAGAGACAGTCCCTACCCAACAGTGGGCTCACAGTCTAAAAGACTGTGACTCTCTTTTTCCAAAATCTCCTATTTTGTTATTTTTTCTGACAGTTAAGAGCATTACCTGCCGAGAGGGGAAGGGAGGGAAGATTGATTGATTGATTGATTGATTGATCGATTGAAAAGTGGATGAAGTCTGGACTGTAAACTCATTGTGAGCAGGGAACAAGTCTACTAACTCTGGCATTCGTTTAGTACAGTGCTCTGCACACAGTAAGCACTCAATAAATACAATTGAATGAATGAAGGGGTGGAGTCGGGATGATATTTATTATTCTATTTATTTTGTTAATGATGGGTATCTAGCTTTATTTTTATTTATTCTGGTGACGTGACACCTGTCCGCGTGCTTTGTTTTGCTGTCTGTCTCCCCCTTCTAGACTGTGAGCCCATTGTTGGGTGAGGACCGTCTCTACATGTTGCCAGCTTGGACTTCCCAAGCGCTTAGTACAGTGCTCTGCACACAGTAAGCGCTCAATAAATAGGAATGAATGAATGAATGAATTCGTTGCCAACTTGTACTTTCTAAGCGCTTAGTCCAGTGCTCCGCACACAGTAAACGCTCAATAAATACGATTGAATGAATGAATGACTATTGTAGCCTCCCAAGCGCTTAGTACAGTGCTCTGCCCCCCAGTAAGTGATCATTAGGTAAGCTCGATTAAGACCAGACCATTTAAAAGTGATTTTTATTTCTATATTCCCACGCAGCATGGCGTGGTGGATAGAGCCCAGCCTGGGAGCCAGAAGGTCGTGGGTTCTAATCCTGCCTCTGCCACCTGTCTGCTGTGTGACCCTGGGCAAGTCACTTCACTTCTCTGGGCCTCAGTTACCTCATACATAATAATAATAATAGTAATAACGATGGCATTTGTTAAGCGTTCACTATGTGCAAGGCACTGTTCTAAGCACTGGGGGAATAAAAAAATTGTGGTGTATTTTAAGCAGTTACTATGCGCCAGGCACAGACTGTGAGCCCGTTGTTGGGTAGGGACCGTCTCTATTATGTTGCCAACTTGGACTTCCCAAGCGCTTAGTACAGTGCTCTGCACACAGTAAGCGCTCAATAAATACGATTGAATCAATCAATCGTATTTAATTGAATGAATCGTAATTTAATTGAATCGTATTCATGGGATAGATTCACTGTAAGCAGAGTAGACACACCTCCCCTACATGTCTGCTGTGTGACCTTGGGCAAGTCACTTCACTTCTCTGTGCCTCAGTTCCCTCATCTGTAAAATGGGGATTAAGACTGTGAGCCCCACGTGGGACAACCTCATCTCCTTGCGTTCCCCCCAGCGCTTAGAACAGTGCTTTGCACATAGTAAGCGCTTAACAAACACCAACATTTTTATTATTATTATATCCCACACGGGGCTCACGGGCTAAAAGGGAAGAACGGGACTTGACTCTCCATTATACAGGTGAGGCGACTGAGGCCCAGAGACGGGAAGTGACTCACCCAAGGTCACACAGCTGACAAGTGGCAGAGCCGGGATTAGAATCCAGGTCCCCTTGACGCTTCGGACTGTGCTGTTTCCAACAGGCAACGCCGCTTCTCAAGTTATTGTTTTCTCTCCAGCGATGCGGATGGGCGTTTAATAATTAAACATTATACATAATTAGCTACTTCTGCTTCAGGAGTTGGGTCCTGTCACTCCCCCAGTTTAAAGTCGGGGCGTTGCCTCAGTTGTCCACAGGCCGAGGTTACGGGGTTATCACTGCTGGCCTAATTTTCATTTCACTGCTTGCCAGCTTGGACTTCCCAAGCGCTCAATACAGTGCTCTGCACACAGTAAGCGCTCAATAAATACGATTGAATTGAGTTGAAAATGGAATCGAAGCAGGTGGGGCTCACAATCTTAATCCCCATTTTACAGATGAGGGAACTGAGGCTCAGAGAAGTTCAGTGATCTGCCCAAGGTCACGCAGCAGACACGTGGCAGAGCCGGGATTCGAACCCATGACCTCTGACTCCCAAGCCCGGGCTCCTTCCTCTGAGCCACGCTGCTTCTCTGCTGTGTGACCCTGGGCAAGTCACTTTACTTCTCTGGGCCTCAGTTACCTCATACATGTCTGCTGTGCCTACTTCTTCTGCAGTGAAGCAGCGTGGTTCAGTGGAAAGAGCACAGGCCTTGGAATCAGAGGTCACGGGTTCTAATCCCGGCTCTGCCAATTGTCAGCTGGGTGACTTTGGGCAAAGTCACTTCACTTCTATGAGCCTCAGTTACCTCATCTGTAAAATGGGGATAAAAGACTGTGAGCCCCCCCGTGGGACAACCGGATCACCTTATATCCTGTTGTCCACTAGTGGACTTGACATAACTGACTCCATTTTGTGCGTACCGACAGTAACCCTCCATTTCGTGCAGACCGAGGGAACAACTCCTTTTTGTATTTTATGCAAGGCTCAACAACAGAATGTTATTATTATTATTATTATTATTATTATTATTATTATTATTATTATTATTATTATCAGGCCAGTAACAAGTAACACCTGTCTACACAAGGTCGTAGGGTAGGCAATAATAATAATAATAATGATAGCATTTATTAAGCACTTACTATCAATCAATCAATCAATCAATCAATTGTATTTATTGAGCACTTACTGTGTGCAGAGCACTGTACTAAGCGCTTGGGAAGTACAAGTTGGCAACATCTAGAGACGGTCCCTACCCAACAGCGGGCTCACAGTCTAGAAGCGGGGAGACAGACAACAAAACCAAACATATTAACAAAATAAAATCAATAGAATAGATATGTACAAGTCAAATAAATAGAGTAATAAATATGTACAAACATATATACAGGTGCAGTGGGGAAGGGAAGGAGGACACCAATCAATCAATCAATCATATTTATTGAGCACTTACTGTGTGCAGAGCGCTGTACTAAGCGCTTGGGAAGTCCAAGTTGGCAACATCTAGAGACGGTCCCTACCCAACAGCGGGCTCACATCATCATCATCATCATCATCATCAATCGTATTTATTGAGCACTTACTGTGTGCAGAGCACTGTACTAAGCGCTTGGGAAGTACAAATTGGCAACATCTAGAGACGGTCCCTACCCAACAGCGGGCTCACAGTCTAGAAGGGGGAGACAGAGAACAAAACCAAACAGATTAACAAAATAAAATCGATAGAATTTGTACTTCCCACAATTTGTACTTCCCAAGCGCTTAGTACAGTGCTCTGCACATAGTAAGTGCTCAATAAATACGATTGATGATGATGATACGTACAAGTAAAATAAATAGAGTAATAAACATGTACAAACATATATACAGGTGCTTACTATGTGCAAAGCATTGTTCTAAGCGCTGGGGAGGTTCCAAGGTGATCAGGTTGTCCCACGGGGGGCTCCCAGTCTTCATCCCCATTTTACAGATGAGGGAACTGAGGCACAGAGAAGTGAAGCGGCTTGCCCAAAGTCACACTGCTGACCCTTGGTGGAGCCGGTATTCGAACCCCTGACCTCTGACTCCAACAAGTAACTACCGCCTGTGCGAGGCCGTGAGAACAGGAGACTAATGAGGATTTACAACCGTCCAGTTGGTCCTAATTGGTTCCCTGAAGTTCCCATTGCTTGTCTCCCATGTTGCTGTAACTCAATAAAAGAAAAAGTGAGAAGGGAATTGCGGCCTTGTGTCACTCGTCCCTCTCCCGGGAGGTGAACGGGCAGGTCACCACTTTCCTCCTTTCCTGCTCTACCTGAAATCATGTCTCCGAGTCATTTTTCCTATCTGCGTCACCACCTTGGGTTCCTTCATTTATTTATTTATTTATTATTTATTTACCATTTATTTATTTATTTATCATTTACGCATTCATTCATTCATTTATTTATTTATTTATTTATTGTTTTATTTGTTTTATTGATTTTATTTACTCCTTTCCTGCTCTACCTGAAATCGTGTCTCCGAGTCATTTTTCCTATCTGCGTCACCACCTTGGGTTCCTTCATTTATTTATTTATTATTTATTTATTTATTTACCGCTTATTTATTTATTTATTTATCGTTTGCGCATTTATTTATTTATTTATTTGTTTATTTATTTATTTATTTATTGTTTTATTGATTTTATTTACTCCTTTCCTGCTCTACCTGAAATCGTGTCCCCGAGTCATTTTTCCTATCTGCGTCACCACCTTGGGTTCCTTCATTTATTTATTTATTATTTATTTATTTATTTATTTATCACTTACTTATTTATTTATTTATTTATCATTTACGCATTTATTTATTTATTTATTTATTTATTTGTTTATTTATTTATTTATTTATTTATTGTTTTATTTGTTTTATTGATTTTATTTACTCCTTTCCTGCTCTACCTGAAATCGTGTCCCCGAGTCATTTTTCCTATCTGCGTCACCACCTTGGGTTCCTTCATTCATTTATTTATTATTTATTTATTTATTTGTCATTTACTTATTTATTTATTTATTTATCATTTACTTACTTACTTATTTATTTGTTTATGTATTTGTTTATTTATTTACTTATATTATTGATTTTATATACTCCTTTCCTGCTCTACCTGAAATCGTGTCTCCGAGTCATTTTTCCTATCTGCGTCACCACCTTGGGCTCCTTCATTTATTTATTTATTATTTATTTATCATTTACTTATTTATTTATTTATTTATTTATTTATTTATTTATCATTTATTTATTTATTTGTTTGTTTGTTTATTTATTTATTTTATTTATTAATTTATTCTATTTATTTTATTTGGTTAGTATGCTTGGTTTTGTTCTCTGTCTCCCCCTTCTAGACTGTGAGCCCGCTGTTGGGTAGGGACCGTCTCTAGATGTTGCCAACTTGGACTTCCCAAGCGCTCAGTCCAGTGCTCTGCACACAGTAAGCGCTCAATAAATACGATTGATTGATTGATTGATTCCATTGTATTTATTGAGCGCTTACTGTGTGCAGAGCACTGGACTAAGTTCTCGAGACGCTGATTTACGCCGGTGGTTTGGGGCGTTGCAGTCACTCATACCCCATCGGGGTGAACGGGCTGCTCGCCACTTTCCTGTGACCCGTTCCCTCGGAGTCACTCCTCTCTTCATCGACAAAACGAACCCATATGTTGACCCTTTTTGTCGATAATCAATCAATCGTATTTATTGAGCGCTTACTGTGTGCAGAGCACTGGACTAAGCGCTTGACAATCCTCCCCAGTGCTTAGAACAGCACATAGTAAGCGCTTAATAAATGCCATCATTATTATTATTCTCTGGGCCTCAGTTACCTCATGCATGTCTACTGTGTGACCCTGTGTATATATGTTTGTACGTATTTATTACTCTATTTTATTTGTACATATTCTATTTATTTTATTTTGTTAATATGTTTTGTTGTCTGTCTCCCCCTTCTATTCATTCATTTGTACTTCCCAAGCGCTTAGTACAGTGCCCTGCACACAATAAGCGCTTAATAAATACGATTGATTGATTCATTCATTCAATCGCATTTATTGAGCGCTTACTGTGTGCAGGGCACTGTACTAAGCACTTAGGAAGTACAAGTTGGCAACATATAGAGACAGTCCCAACCCAACAGCGGGCTCACAGTCTAGAAGGTCCCTTGTCCCCATCTAATCAATCAATCAATCAATCGTATTTATTGAGCGCTTACTGTGTGCAAAGCACTGTACTAAGCGCTTGGGAAGTACAAGTTGGCAACAGATAGACTAGTCTAGACTAGTTTAGACTGTGAGCCCACTGTTGGGTAGGGACCGTCTCTATATGTTGCCAACTTGGACTTCCCAAGCACTTAGTACAGTGCTCTGCACACAGTAAGCGCTCAATAAATACGATTGAATGAATGAATGACCCTGGGCAAGTCACTTCACTTCTCTGGGCCTCAGTTCCCTCAACTGTAAAATGGGGATGAAGCCTGTGAGCCCCATGAGGGACAACCTGATAATAATAATAATAATAATAATAATGGCATTTATTAAGCACTTACTATGTGCAGAGCACTGTTCTAAGCGCTGGGGAGGTCCAAGGTGATCAGGTTGTCCCACGGGGGGCTCACAGTCATAATCCCCATTTTACGGATGAGGTAACGGAGGCACAGAGAAGTGAAGTGACTTGCCCAAGGTCACACAGCTGACAATTGGCAGAGACGGGATTTGAACCCATGACCTCTGACTCCAAAGCCCGGGCTCTTTCCACTGAGTCACGCTGCTTCTCTAATTACCCTGTATCCTCCCCAGCGCTTAGAACAGTGCTTGGCACATAGTAATCACTTAACTATTACCATTATTCCAGAGCTTAGAACATGTTTTGTTTTGTTGCCTGTCTCCCCCTTCTAGACTGTGAGCCCGTTGTTGGGTGGGGACCGTCCCTATGTGTTGCCAACTTGTACTTCCCAAGCGCTTAGTACAGTGCTCTGCACACAGTAAGCGCTCAATAAATACGATTGAATCAATCAATCAATCAATCAATGGGATTGAATGAATGAATGCAAGGCACATAATAATAATAATAATAATAATAATAATAATAATAATAATGGCATTTGTTAAGCACTTACTATGTGCAAAGCACTGTGCTAAGTGCTGGGGGGATACAATGGGATCAAGTTGTCCCACGTGGGGCTCACAGTCTTAATCCCCATTTTACAGATGAGGTCACTGAGGCTCAGAGAAGTGAAGTGACTTGCCCAAGGTTACACAGCAGACATGTGGCGGAGCCGGGATTCGAACCCCTGACCTCTGACTCCAAAGCCCGGGCTCTTTCCACTGAGCCACGCTGCTTCTCTAATAAGCGCTTAACAAATACCATGATTATTATCCAACCTGATTTGCTCCTACCCACCCAGAGCTTAGTTCAGTGCTTGTCAAATAGTGATTGCTTAAAAATACAACAATTATCATTACTGCCAATAATAACAATAATAATAATAATAATAATGATTGCAATCCCTCCCCCTGGGTGTGGGTGGCCGAGGGGCTTTGGGGCCCCTCCTTCCCCTCCCCACAGCACCTGTATATATGTGTATATATGTGCTTGTACAGATTTATTACTCTATTTTACTTGTAAGTATTTATTCTATTTATTTTATTTTGTCAATATGTTTTGTTGTCTGTCTCTCCTTTCTAGACTGTGAGCCCGCTGTTGGGTAGGGACCGTCTCTAGATGTTGCCAACTTGTACTTCCCAAGCACTTAGTACAGTGCTCTGCACACAGTAAGCACTCAATAAAAACGATTGAATGAATTAATGCAAGGCACATAATAATAATGATGGCATTAGTTAAGCGCTTACTATGTGCAAAGCACTGTTCTAAGCGCTGGGGGATACAACGGGCCCACTGTTGGGTAGGGACTGTCTCTATATGTTGCCAACTTGTACTTCCCAAGCGCTTAGTACAGTGCTCTGCACACAGTAAGCACTCAATAAATACAATTGATTGATTGATCAAGTTGCCCCACGTGGGGCTCACAGTCTTAATCCTCATTTTACAGATGAGGGAACTGAGGCTCAGAGAAGTTAAGTGACTTGCAGTAAGCGCTCAATAAATACGATTGAATGAATTAATGCAAGGCACGTAATAATAATGATGGCATTTGTTAAGCGCTTACTATGTGCAAAGCACTGTTCTAAGCGCTGGGGGATACAATGGGATCAAGTTGTCCCACGTGGGGCTTTCAGTCTTAATCCTCATTTTACGGATGAGGTAACTGAGGCTCAGAGAAGTTAAGTGACTCGCGGTAAGCTCTCAATAAATACGATTGAATGAATTAATGCAAGGCATATAATAATAATAATAATAATGGCATATGTTAAGCGCTTAGTATGTGCAAAGCACTGTTCTAAGCGCTGGGGGGATACAATGGGATCAAGTTGTCCCACATGGGTCTCACAGTCTTCATCCTCATTTTACAGATGAGGTCACTGAGGCTTAGAGAAATTAAGTGACTTGCAGTAAGCGCTCAATAAATACGATTGAATGAATTAATGCAAGGCACATAATAATAATAATAATGGCATTTGTTAAGCGCTTACTATGTGCAAAGCATTGTTCTAAGCGCTGGGGGGATACAATGGGATCAAGTTGTCCCACGGGGGGCTCACAGTCTTAATCCTCATTTTACAGATGAGGTCATTGAGGCTTAGAGAAATTAAGTGACTTGCAGTAAGCGCTCAATAAATACGATTGAATGAATTAATGCAAGGCACATAATAATAATAATAATGGCATTTGTTAAGCGCTTACTATGTGCAAAGCATTGTTCTAAGCGCTGGGGGGATACAATGGGATCAAGTTGTCCCACGGGGGGCTCACAGTCTTAATCCTCATTTTACAGATGAGGTCATTGAGGCTTAGAGAAATTAAGTGACTTGCAGTAAGCGCTCAATAAATACGATTGAATGAATTAATGCAAGGCACATAATAATAATAATAATGGCATTTGTTAAGCGCTTACTATGTGCAAAGCACTGTTCTAAGCGCTGGGGGGATACAATGGGATCAAGTTGTCCCACATGAGGCTCACAGTTTTAATCCTCATGTTATAGATGAGGTCACTGAGGCTCAGAGAAGTGAAGTGACTTGCAGTAAGCACTCAATAAAAACGATTGAATGAATTAATGCAAGGCACATAATAATAATAATAATAATAATGGCATTTGTTAAGCGCTTACTATGTGCAAAGCACTGTTCTAAGTGCTGGGGGGGATACAATGGGATCAAGTTGTCCCACGTGGGGCTCACAGTCTTAATCCTCATGTTATGGATGAGGTAACTGAGGCTCAGAGAAGTTAAGTGACTTGTGGTAAGCTCTCAATAAATACGATTGAATGAATTAATGCAAGGCACATAATAATAATAATAATGGCATATGTTAAGCGCTTAGTATGTGCAAAGCACTGTTCTAAGCGCTGGGGGGATACAATGGGATCAAGTTGTCCCACGTGGGGCTCACAGTCTTAATCCTCATTTTACAGATGAGGTCATTGAGGTTTAGAGAAATTAAGTGACTTGCAGTAAGCGCTCAATAAATTCGATTGAATGAATGAATGCAAGGCACATAACAATAATAATAATAATGGCATTTGTTAAGCGCTTACTATGTGCAAAGCATTGTTCTAAGTGCTGGGGGGATACAATGGGATCAAGTTGTCCCACGTGGGGCTCATAGTCTTAATCCTCATTTTACAGATGAGGTCATTGAGGCTTAGAGAAATTAAGTGACTTGCAGTAAGCGCTCAATAAATAGGACTGAATGAATGAATGAATCAAGTTGAAGTCTTGGCCCTCTGATTCCTCCCCTTTCCCGCCACTCGGTCTGAGGCCCCAAGCCCACGTGACCCGAGGGAGGGGGGACCCGGGGGCGTTCCCAAGGAGACTTGATTGACTGACGGCCTTCCCGACCAATGGGGTGAAGGGATCCGCCCTGCCGGAGTCCCACGAACCAATCACAGGAGGGCAAGGCGAGCGGGGGGCGGGGCTTAGCCCTCAAAATGGCGGCCCGGGGGAAAAAGCTGGCAGCCTTACGCGAGGCAGTTTGAAGAATGAAAGGATGAGGACGTCGTGACGTCATCACGTCGCCTCCTCCATCCATCTCCATTTTGCCTCCTCTTTCCCCTACGGGCCTCAGGCAAATATCCCCCCCGCCCTACCTCCTTCCCCTCCCCACAGCACCTGTACATATGTTTGTACAGATTTATTACTCTATTTATTTTACCTGTACATATTTACTATTCTATTTCTTTTATTTTGTTAATATGTTTTGTTCTGTTGTCTCCTTCTAGACTGTGAGCCCACTGTTGGGTAGGGACCGTCTCTAGATGTTGCCAACTTGGACTTCCCAAGCGCTTAGTACAGTGCTCTGCACACAGTAAGCGCTCAATAAATACGATTGATTGAACTTGTACTTCCCAAGTGCTTAGTCCAGTGCTCTGCACACAGTAAGTGCTCAATAAATACGAATGAATGAATGAACTTGTACTTCCCAAGTGCTTAGTCTAGTGCTCTGCACACAGTAAGTGCTCAATAAATACGAATGAATGAATGAACTTGTACTTCCCAAGCGCTTAGTACAGTGCTCTGCACACAGTAGGCACTCAATAAATAAGGCCCTACTGAGAGCTCACCTTCTCCAGGCGGCCTTCCCAGACTGAGCCCTCTCCTTCCTCACCCCCTCCATCCCCCTGCCTTACCTCCTTCCCTTCCCCACAGCACCTGTATATATGTATATATGTTTATACGTATTTATTACTCTTCATTTATTTTACTTGTACATATTTATCCTATTTATTTTATTTTGTTAGTATGTTTGGTTTTGTTCTCTGTCTCCCCCTTCTAGACTGTGAGCCCACTGTTGGGTAAGGACCGTCTCTATATGTTGCCAACTTGTACTTCCCAAGTGCTTAGTACAGTGCTCTGCACACAGTAAGCACTCAATAAATACGATTGAATGAATGAATGAATGAATAAATACGATTGAATGAATGAAATAATAATAATGGCATTTGTTAAGCACTTACTATGTGCAAAGCACTGTTCTAAGCACTGGGGGGATACAAGGTGATCAGGTTGTCCCACGTGGGGCTCACAGTCTTCATCCCCATTGGACAGATGAGGTAACGGAGGCTCAGAGAACTTAAGTAACTTGCCCCAGGTCACACAGCAGACTGGCTCTAATAATAATAATAATAATAATAATAATAATAATAATAGAATTTGTTAAGCGCTTACTATGTGCAAAGCACTGTTCTAAGCACTGGGATTGTTACAAGGTGACCAGGTCCCACGGGGGACTCACAGTCTTAATCCCCATTTTACAGATGAGGAAACTGAGGCACAGAGAAGTGAAGTGACTTACCCAAAGTCACACAGCTGACAATTGGCAGAGGGGAATCAGAACCCATGACCTCTGACTCCCAAGCCCGGGCTCTTTCCACTAAGCCATGCTGCTTTGGCTCTCTCCCTCTGCCTTACCCCCTTCCCCTCCCCACAACACTTAATAATAATAATAATGTTGGTATTTGTTAAGCGCTTACTATGTACCAAGCACTGGGGTCGTTACAAGGTGATCAGGTTGTCCCA